>NW_027397074.1:8835982-8964534 GCF_003265705.2 Callorhinus ursinus | reverse complement strand
AAGCAGGCTCGGTGCCTATGGAGGAGCCTGACCATGGGGCTGGCTCATGACCCTGAGATCATGACCTGAACCAAAATCAAGAGTCAGTCGCTTAAGTGACTGAGCCACCCCGGGGCCCCAGTACAGTGTGAATATTAAGCCATGGAGATACTATTGCATTCTAAAAGACAGTTACTAAAAGTTTTTCTGAATATTAAACTAACAATGCGAATTGGAACATTTCCCCATTAGTTTTTTTTTTTTTTCTTCTTCTCTATTAAGATCATAGTTAAGTTGGAGAATGTTGCCTATTTTTTTTCTTAGCCTCCTCTGGTATATCCATATACTGTGTTTGTTTCTTTTATTATTATTATTTTTCTGTCCACATTTTTCACTTAGAGTTTCCTTCCTTGTCACTGAGACACTATTTCAAGCTTCCAGCTCAAGGACTCTATAGTGTAATGTTCCTTAAACAACTGCATGAAAGATATCGCAAGCTATGTATTATAAGAGAAAAAAGGGAAGTGACTAAGAAGCCTTAATGTGATCTAAAGGAAACATCTGGTCCCTGACACTAGTGATGCGTTAAAAAAGAATCACCAATTTGTGGAATTTTATATTTAACAACAATGACCACCACATAGAAATGGTGAATTTAGCAGTTAAGATTCCAAGGCCTAACTCTTGATCATGATTACATGATATGACCCCATCAAGGAAACTTAGAAACCACAGGAGACTGTCTTTCAAGGACTTAATTGCACACAAAACTAATACAGAAAATACTTGTGTTTTTCAATGGCATATCTGTCTTCTTTAATGGACAGAGGAAGCACATTTAAGTCTGTGAGCCTGCCTATAGACTTCTTTCTGTAAAGTTTGTAACTCTATGTACTCATCTTGATAATAAACACAAACCCTAAAAATCATTCTTATTATGGTTTTCTCTTTTGACTTTGTGTTTTGGACTCTCTAAAAGTGGAAATAAAGGAATAAGGATATGACCATTTCCTGGCTTCAGTGTTTATCACTATTTTGCCATTTGTATATCAAATCCTTTTTGTATACTGAGTCCAGAAGGCTTTTGATGAATAGGAAGGGAAACATGGAGGACACATGAAAAATGAATGGATATGTGAATATTGAAAGTTGGAAGCTAAATCAGAGATTCAATTAGAATCGCAAAGACCAAGGTTGAGCGTCACTAGATAGAAGCATTCATGAAATGATATGTTTTTGTTTTCGTTTTTGTTTTGCATGCAAGCCAGCTCGCAAGCCATAAGAAACTGATCGGATTCATTTTGCTATAATATGTCAGTTGTAGGATCAAAGAGGATAATCTGTAGGATCAAAGAGATGATATAAATCATTGAGTCTAAAAATGTCGCTTCTACTCTCCTTGATGATACCCCACATGAGAACTCTACTCCACTACCTTTGTCACATTATCCTATAAAGTCCTTTGGAGGTTTGGCTCAGTTACTTGCCAATCACAACTCAAGACTAGTGAGTTTCCCTTTGTTTAGCTCAGGGCCTGTCCCACTGAAGGCTTTCTGTGGAAATTGAGCGGACAAATTATTTCAAAGATCTGTATGAGAAAATGTTTCTGGTTACACTGAGACACTGATGTGCTACCAAGTTGACAAAAAGCCATTAAAATGAGAGGTGATGATACTCTGAGGACAGAAGTCACTGACTTGACATTTTGGAGCTCTGTCACTCTGGGCACATGAGAGAACTAGATTAGTTTACCAGTGGCATTAGCAAATCTTCCCACACTCCAATGAGCACCAAAGGAGCCCTAAAAACAAAAGGTGTATGTGACTAGTGATTCTCCATCCTTTTCTTTCTACCCAAATCCTGCTTCCCTTCCTTGTCTCTGCAAATCTTTTCAGACTATACAACTAAATAGGATTTCCAGATCCCCTTACTCCTTTTGCTCATACTGAGAATTTTACCCCAGCTTCACAGGAAGAAACTATAGAAAATAAGCAACTTGTGCAGCAATCTGATCTGTAAAAAGGTTAAAAATATCCTAAGGACAGTCTCAACATTTGTCTCATTTGTCTTAAATCACTGAACAACACTTAAATATCCTCCAAACCCATATGACACAGTCAGATGGGGTACATAGGAGCCAGAAAAGTTATTTACATCCCTACATTGTGTGAGATACCTCTGTAACCCTTTGAATAGGTCCAGGGGATTAATGAAAATTGTTGCAGTCATCTAACTGTCTATGGATGATTCTATGAATTCACAAACTTTCTTTCGCAGTTCCTTTGAATAACAACCTGAAAAACAGCATAGCACATATCATATACTTTCTATCAGTGTCTCTCAGAAAGGGGCAATTAGGTTAACTATTGTGGTGGCTTAATAAAAATCTATAATACATTTATAAAAGTGCCACGTAAGAGATTGAATCAAGTCCTAGTAAAAGCAGCTTCTTTTCTTTCTTCACCAAGAGCCAAGGTCCTGCATAAACCTTCACTTAATCTAGTGTATCAGTAGGATTGATGTTTTTCTATTTTTTCTTATGAGTCTTGAGAGTTTCCTTTTTTAAAAAAGTATTCCACACTTATAATCATGTTATAGAAACTTCTGGTAATTTTGCATCTTGGCTTAAAAATATATCTGTTTTAAAAGACATTAATGAAATATGTTCAGAGAATATTACTAATGCCTCCTTTTAGGCTTGTTGCTGTTCCCAGTCATGTTATAAAACAGAAATAAAGAATAAGATGTGTATGGCAATAATCAAGCCTTGGGGAAGAATGTACTTTTAGTTGAGTGTTTGGTTTCATATGAAAACTGGACTAATTACTGTCAGGGAGCATGGAGGCTTTATGAGCCTCTCTGTTTAGAAAGATTGTTTCTTCTTGTGAATTCTTGGAGAACTTACTGTCGGTGACACTCATTTGAGTGTTTATTAACAAATGCTGCCTTGTGTTGTTGACTATCATTATCCACTGAATTAGAAGCTCCTGGAGGGAAGGGATTTGCAGTCATCACTGTGTCTAGAATATAGTGGGTACTCAATATTTTTAATGCACTAATTCACCAATTCTTTAATGTAATAATTCTCAATCACAAGTTTGATTCACTTTTGTCTATACTCTCAGAATCATGAACAATGAGTCTCCAACATGCACAAGGATTTCTTATTGCACGATCAACCTAACCCATCTTTCCCCTTGGATCTCAGTATTCTCTCCAATTTCAGGCCATTCCTAATGATTTCTTATGTTTGCACTCTCTAGAGCAAGACTGACTTTTGAGAAAAACTACTCTGATGACTTGTGATTATAAAAACCAGACTGGCTGACACAATTTATTCAAAATGAATGCAAATTATCAGTGTCAACTCAAGTGACACATATAGCAGATGAGAAAAGTTCAATGCCCTCCCCTGGTTGCATTGTTATTGGTGGATGACTCCGTTACAGACTCCTGGTCTTTATACTATACCGAATTTATGTCTCCAAGGTATAAGTCAGGGCTTATGTTCCCTCAATGTCTAGTTTATACCTACCCCTTTCCTACTCCTGCTATGACACTCCACCTTACAGTTACTTACGTAACATCTCAGTTGAGCTGCATTAAGTGTCCCATGTAAAGAACACTCTAGTGCAGAAAAACTACTAGATGAAGAAGCTGTCCTATTTATTAGCCAGGCATTATTATTTATCCTTGCTGTTAGAATAGCTACTCATCAAGCGTCAAAATGTAGTTTGGTTTTAATAACCTTCCTTAGCTTGGTAGCCAGTTGTTATGTTTTTACTCTTACAATGAGAGTTCTTAATAGGAAATGAATGTCTAATGGGTTACCCATAACTCTATAATATTTTCCAAACACTTGGATGATTTCCCAAGGCTCGCCTGTCTTGACTAAGCTTTTTTAGGGCTTAAAAAAACCTTTTCTCTGCTCTGAACAAGAGGTATCAGAATCTAATCCAAAGTTAGATTATGGGTGATATGGATTCTAAATTTGTCCTTGGATTTATCAATATATAAATTTGAAATTGAAATGCACAAAGGGCCTGAAATCAGAATCAAAGTTGTTTGTTTCTTACTATGCTCTGTAGATGTTTGTTGTCATAACATCTAGGAATAATAATCAAAATCAATTATAACAATAGGTATTTAGAATATTAGAAAAACACTCCAACCAAAAAAAAAAAAAATGAATAGAAGCAAAACCCAAATGAATGAGAACTAAATGGTCATGATGAATTCAGTATGACCACTTTTAGTTCTAATCATTTCTTTAAAATCCTAAATTAATAACACTGAATTTCTTAGTTTTTTAATACTATACACTAGTTTATCTTCAGCCACACTTAAGTGATAAGAAATAGCCATTTCACTGGGAGAAAATACGTGAAACCTTTAGAGGTCACCTTTACTTAGTGGAATTTTTTTTTCATTTTCAAGTATTTCCCTATTTACATTTAAAGAACATGTTCATCTTTATACAGAAAAAATCAACCAAAAATTTAAAAATCATATCAAGAAAGACAATATGAAAGCTATGGTTTGAATATTTTCCCAAGGAAATATCTTATGCAACCTGCCAGTTATATTTTTAATGTAAGAGTATAAGAAATAAAATATATTTATTTACTTATGGTAGAACAAGAAATAGAACAAGTACTGCCTTATAAACAATATGCTTTCCATTGTTTTTTACAACTACTTTATGATACTAATGCAATTTAAAATTAGTATTCGTTCAATTGGGAGGAGTTGATCACACAGTTGAAGCTTCCTTAAGGAGTTATAAGAAATAGCATACTCAAATCACTGCCTTCAGAGCCTGTGCTCCCTATTTTCCATCTTGTCCCTTCTCCAAAACCATCCTGCCCACTCCAAGGTTTATACAGCCTTGAAGAAAAATCAGTCTCCAGCCCAACAACTTTGACTGAAAGAGCAAACAGAATGACTTAAAAACAATTGTCTTCCACCTGGGAGATCCTGTAAGTGAAAAGGGAGTACATTTCCTCCCAAGAGAAATCAAGCTGTAAATAAACAGAATGAGCTCATATCCTAAATTCTCTGATATCCAGACAGTCTTACACACCCACTCCCAGAATATTTCTTTTATAGCATAAAAACTATTTAGAAAATCTTGGATACTGGTAAGTGGTGACATTAAGGTCTGTGACAGCAGGGGATGAACAAGATGACTCAAAAAAATACCATCTTGAAGCTCTTCTACAAGGGACAGGTAGAGATGTTAGCACCTTCCCTAAGCATCTCTTCCCACAGCTGTTTCTAACCTCTATTGTGTATAAAATCAGAGTGTACCGAGTACCCATTTCTTGCTAAATACGCAAAGACATCATAAAATAATCATTTGGGGGTAGCAGAAAATGGTACCTAAAATGAGAAAATAGAATATGAAGTGAAATACCTTTCCTTTAAAATTTTAAAACAAAAGACATTTAAGAGATTGCATAAAAGAGCATTCTAAGACTTTCCCCAGTTCTGTGATCTTATGGAACAAAACCTGCAACAAATTTCAGAGAAAAAGAGCTCAAACAATATTAGTGAGCTTCCACTGTAACTTTGTATATCCCAGCTCCACTAGGGAGATCCCGTACTCTGCTTTTTTTTTTTTTAAGATTTAATTTATTTATTTATTTGAGAGAGAGAGAATGAGAGATAGAGAGCACGAGAGGGAAGAGGGTCAGAGGGAGAAGCAGACTCCCTGCTGAGCAGGGAGCCCAATGTGGGACTCGATCCCGGGACTCCAGGATCATGACCTGAGCCGAAGGCAGTCGCTTAACCAACTGAGCCACCCAGGTGCCCGAGATCCCATACTCTGTGCTACAAAGGAAATGTCTTTCTTGTCTTTGATCATGGATCAAGTGGCCTAATAAGTTTCCATGTAATTAGATTCTGGATTTTATTTAATCCTTCTTTCAGTAAACTCTCTAACAGTATGGTTGCAAAAGAAGCTCAGCCTATTCTGCTTCTAGTACATTGTGACAGCAGTTCTGTGGCTTTCTCCTTTCCACTTTTACTTGCCTTACTTCCTTGCTTCCCTTGGTCACTTTGTTCTGTGTCACAGTATCTGATACTTGATCAGATGCAATGTGTTGGCACACCTCCTGCCTCCCTAGTACCTTGACCAACATGCTCACGGCAGAGATTATCATGTGAATCTTTGGCTCGGTCTGTTTAAGATAATGGAGCAGCACACATAATATCCAGGGCAAAGTACAAAAGGTGCTTGGGAAACAGGAAAAGATGGAGAAAAATAGAGAATAATAGTCAAATAAGTGAAGAATAAATGGGGACAGGATGTAAGCAAACATGACAAGGTTTTCTTAGAATCACATACCTGAAGTGTGATTGTAGATATGGTCTACTAAGAGCAATGAGGAGACCCAGATTCCTGATGCAGTTCTTAACCTCAGGAAAGTCACTTACACAACTTTTCTGGGCTTCAGTTTTCTTGTCTGTTAAATGGAAATAAAAATCTTTGCCCTGCTAATCTGGTAGCCTTGTTGTTTACTGCAGAATTGTCCAGGGGTCTATTACAGAGTCTGGTGGCAAGCAGGGGCTCAGTATAGCTGTAAACACCTAGATGGAACCCTTGCAGACAAACTCCAAAGCCTCATTTTAGGCAAAAATTGGAAGTAGAAGTTTTAGTTTGATTCCTTGGCTTTCCATTCTTGTGAAATTATTCTCAATTTGGCAACTCTCTTCTTCCATCAAAAGCTATTGGGCCATTTCCATTTGTACACTCTTTTGAAAATCTACATTTTGGGCTACCTGGGTGGCATAGTCAGTTGAGTGTCTCTTGGTTTCTGCTCAGGTCCTGATCTCAGAATTGTGAGATTAAACCCCAGATTGAGCTCCGTGCTCAGCGTGGATTCTGCTTGAGAGTCTCTCTCCCTTTCCCCTGGTTCCTCCTGCTCATGCTCTCTAAAATAAATCTTTAAAAAAATTAATACTTATGAAAACATCCACTTATACTGCTTAATATTTATAAAACAGGCAAATCTTATTCATGTGCCCTAAGGATATAAGTATTTTAAGGCTTGGTTTTAATTGCAGAATGGGCTCTTTTTATTTCATAGGTAGGCCCATGTTTTATCACTAAGCTGCTCAATTCAAAACAAGGTAAAAAGGACTGGTGGAATGTAACCTCAGTTCAGGTATTGATGGCAAAGGAAAGTGGTCAAAGAGGGCTATGTGAGGAGATGAAGTTAACCTAAGACAGGCCAGTAGGAAGGTCTGCAGAGCTGAAGTCATAGCACAGAGAAGAGAAATAGGCATGCAGAAGATAAAAGGCCACTGTATACTCTGTCTGCAGTCAAGTTTTCTTGGGTTACCTAATGTACAAAACTTGCGGCATCCCAGACCCCAAATCAGTAAACTTTATGAAGTATGAGGGTTTGAGCAGGGAATGGGGGAAGAAGCAAAACTGTCACTACTTTCAGATGACATGATATTACACACAGAAAACCCTAAAAACTCCATCAAAAATCTGTTTGAATAAACAAATCCAGTCAAGTTGCAGGATATGCAATCAATATGCAAAAATCTGTTGCATAGGTTATTAACAAAATATTGGAAGGGTAATATTAAGAAAACAATCACATTTATAATTGCAACAAAAAGAATAAAATACCTAGGGATACATTTTACCAAGGAGGTCAGAGACTTGCATATTGAAAAGATAATTATGAAAGAAATTGAAAAACACACAAATGAATAGAAAGATATTCTGTGCTCATGGATTATAAGAGTCAATACTGTTAAAATGCCCACACTACTCAAAGCAATCTATACAGTCAATGCAATCCCTATCAAAATTCCAATAGCATTTTTCAAAAATACACAACAAATAATCTTAAAAGTTGAGTGCAATAACAAAAATATCCAAATAGCCCAACATTAAGAAAGAAGAACAAACTGGGGGCATCATTTTCCCTCTCTTCAAACTATATTACAAAGCTGTAGTAATTAAAACAGTATAGTATTGGGGTGCCTGGGTGGCTCAGTCGTTAAGCGTCTGCCTTCGGCTCAGGTCATGGTCCCAGGGTCCAGGGATCGAGCCCCACATCGGGCTCCCTGCTCAGTGGGAAGCCTGCTTCTCCCTCTTCCACTCCCCCTGCTTGTGTTCCCTCTCTCACTGTGTCTCTATCAAATAAATAAATCAAATATTTAAAAAACAAACAAAAAAACCAGTATAGTATTGGCATTAAAACAGACACACAGATCAATTAAACAGAATGAAGAGCCCATAAATAAACTCAATCATACATGGTCAATTAAGTTACAACAAAGGAATCAAGAATATACAATAAGGAAAGGACAGTCTCTCAATAAACTGTGTTGGAAAGAACTGGACAGCCACATGCAAAAGAACGAAACTTGACCTCTATCTTGTCCTATACACAAAACATTAACCTAAATGGACTAAAAATTTGAACATAAGACCTGAAACAATAAAACACCAAGCAGAAAACAGGTGGTAAACTCCTTGACATCAGTCTTGGTGAGGAGCTTTTGAATCTAACATCAAAGGCACAAGCATCAAAAGCAAAAATAAACAAGTGGGACTCTATCAAACTACAAAGATTCTGCACAGCAAAGGAAATCATCAACAAAATGACAAGGTAAACTACTGAGTGTGAGAAAATATTTGCAAATCGTATGTCTGATAAGGGGATAATATCCATAATATATAAAGAACTCATACAACTCACTAGCAAAAAAATCCCAAACAATCCAATTCAAAAATGAACAGAATTCTTGAATAAACAATTTTCTAAAGAACTCATACACATGGTAAATAGACACATGAAAAGATGCTCAGCATCATTAATCATCAAGGAATTGCAATTCAAAACCACAGTGAGAAATGAAACAAAACCACACCAGTTAGGGGGCACCTGGCTTATTCTGTTAGTGGAGTATGTGACTCTTGTTCTCAGGGTTGTTTGAGCCCCACGTTGGATGTAAAGATTACTTTAAAAAATAAATAAAATCTTGATATAGGAGCAAGATGGCAGAGGAGTAGGAGACCTAATTTCATCTGGTCCCAGGAATTCAGCTAGATAGGGATTAAACCATTCTGAACACCTACGAACTCAACAGGAGATCAAAGAAAAGAATAGCAGCAACTCTCTGAACAGAAAAGCGACCACTTTCTGGAAGACAGGACATGTGGAGAAGTGGATCCAAGGCGATAATTGGGAAGATAGACGGCCGGGGAGGGGGCCTCTATCAGCCACTACTGGCAAGTGATAGAGCAGCAGGGCACAAAATCGGAAATTTTAGAAGTCAGCTCTGCTGAGGGACGTCGCCCCAGTGACTAAGCAGGGGGGGTGGAACCTTCACTGGGACAGTGTGGTCTCAGCACCCTCGGGGTCACAGAAAGACCAGGGGTGCCTGAGTAGGGCAGAGCTCCCAGGTATCAGAGCAGGGAAGCCGGCTGCAGAGACAGAGCTGAGGAGTGGGCTCTCAGCTCGGGGTTGCCATTAACCATGATACGTGGCACAGTCGGGCCACTGCTCCTCCAGCAGGGACCCAACAAGCGGAAGATCTGGGGAGATGCCCCTTCCTCTCCAGGGAGGAGAGGCGCAGGAGCACACCACAGGGATCTGCTGGGTTTGGAGACTCCATATGGGGTCGTGGGCCAGAGATAGAAACGCTTGGTCACAGGCCAGGTGAGCACGGAGTGTGGCCGGAGACCAGGGAGATGGGAGTGACTGACTGCTTTTCTCTGGGGGCTCACTGAGGAGTGGGGTCCCAAGTTCTCAGCTCCTCCAGAGCAAAGATTGGGAGGCCGCCATTTTCACTCTTGTCCTCCAAAGCTGTACAGAAAGCTTGCAGGGAACAAAAGCTCCCGTGAGAGCAAGCCCTAGCAGATTAATTAGCCCACCCCTGGCAAGGGCGGGGCAATTCCGCCTCCCACAAAGACATTTGGAAACTGTGGCATCAGTCTCCTCCGCCAGAAGATCAGCAAGAACAGCCAGCCAAGACCAAGTTTGCCGATCAATGAGAACAGCAGAACTCCAGCACTAGGGTAATACAGCACATAGAATTCATGGCTTTTCCCCCATGATTCTTTAGTCTTTCAAAGTTAATTTTTTCTTTTTTAACTTTTTCTTTTTTTTTTTTGAATTTTTCCTTTTCCCTTTTTCAACCAACATCTTATTAATCCCTTTTTTAAAAATCTTTTTTATTTTTCATTTTTAGAGTCATATTCTATCCCTTCATAGTAGTTAACCTTATTTTTGGTATATACGTTGTTCTCTCTTTAAAATTTTGGGATACAGTTTCTCCTAACAGACCAAAATATACCCTAAATCTATACTGTATGGCTTTGTTCTAGTTTCCTGCCTGATCACATTCTCTGCTTTTTTTTTTAAATCCTCTTCTTTCTTTTTTCAACCAACTTCTTGTCTTATCAATTCCTTTTATAAAATCCTTTATAATTTTCATCCTTACAATTATATTCCATCCCTTCATCATATTTACCCTTATTTTTGTACATATATGTTTTTCTTTCCTTAAAATTTTGGGAGGGACTTTCTTCTAACAGACCAAAATATGCCCAAAATCTAGAATGTGGCACTGATCTATGCACCAGCCTGATCATATTTGATCATAGTCTGTTTTTTTGTTTTTTAATTTTTGTTTGTTTTTATCAGTTTCTTTTTCTTTCTTTTTCTTTTTTTTTCTTTCTTTCCCTTTCTTTCCCCCCGGTTTCATGTCTCTTCTGATTTGTTTAGTGTATATTTTTCTGGGGTCATTTTTACCCTGTTAGCATTTTTTTCTCATTCACCTATTGTCCCCTAGACAAAACGACAAGATGGGAAAAAGATCACCTCAAAAAAAAAAAAAAAAAAAAGAACAAGAGGCAGTACTGCCTGACAGGGACCTACTAAATAAAGACATTAGTAAGATGTCGGAACTAGAGTTCAGAATGACGATTTTGAAGATACTAGCTGGGCTTGAAAAAAGCATGGAAGTTATTAGAGAAACCCTTTCTGGAGAAATAAAAGAGCTAAAATCTAACCAAGTCGAAAGCAAAAAGGCTATTAAGAGGTGCAATGAAAAATGGAGGCTCTAACTGCTAGGATAAATGAGGCAGAAGAGAGAATCGGTGATGTAGAATACCAAATGATGGAAAATAAAGAAGCTGAGAAAAAGAGAGAAAAACAACTACTGGATCATGAGGGCAGAATTTGAGAGATAAGTGATACCATAAGACAAAACAATATTAGAATCATTGAGATTCCAAAAGAAAAAGAAAGAGAGAGAGGGGCAGAAAGTATATTGGAGCAAATTATAGCGGAGAACTTCCCTAATGTGGGGAAGGAAACAGGCATCAAAATCCAGGAGGCACAGAGAACCCCTCTCAAAATCAATAAAAATAGGTCAACACCCCGACATCTAATAGTAAAACTTCCGAGTCTCAGAGACAAAGAGAAAATCCTGAAAGCAGCTCAGGACAAGAGATCTGTAACATACAATGGTAAAAACATTAGATTGGCAACAGACCTACCCACAGAGACCTGGCAGGCCAGAAAGGACTGGCATGATATCTTCAGAGCACTAAATGAGAAAAATAAGCAGCGAAGAACACTATATCCAGCTAGGTTGTCATAGAAAATAGAAGGAGAGATAAAAATCTTCCAGGACAAACAAAAACAAAAGGAATTTGCAAACACAAAACCAGCCCTACAAGAAATATTGAAAGGGGTCCTCCAAGCAAAGAGAGAGCCTAAAAGTAACAGAGACCAGAAAGGAACAGAGACAATATACAGGCAATACAATGGCACTAAATTCATATCTTTCAATAGTTACCCTGAATGTAAATGGGCCAAATGCCCCAATCAAAAAACACAGGCTATCAGATTGGATTAAAAAACAAGACCCATTGATATGCTGTCTGCAAGAGACTCATTTTAGACCCAAAGCCACCCCCAGATTGAAAGTGATGAGGTGGAAAACCATTTACCATGCTAATGGACACCAAAAGAAAGCTGGGGTGGTGATCCTTATATCAGAGAATTTAGATTTTAAACCAAAGAGTGTAATAAGAGATGAGGAAGGACACTATATCCTACTTAAAGGGTCTAACCAACAAGAAGATCTAACAATTGTAAATATCTATGCCCCTAACATGGGAGAAGCCAATTATATAAGGCAATTAATAACAAAAGCAAAGAAACACATTGACAACAATACAATAATAGTGGGGACCTTTAACACCCTACTCACTGAAATGGACAGGTCATCTAAGCAAAAGTTAAACAAGAAATAAAGTCTTTAAATGACACACTGGACCAAATGGACTTCACAGACATATTCAGAACATTCCACCCCAAAGCAACGGAATACACATTCCTCTCTAGTGCCCATGGAACATTCTCCAGAATAGATCACATCCTAGGTCACAAACCAGGTCTCAGCTGGTACCAAAAGATTGGGATTATTCCGTGCATGTTTTCAGGCCACAGCGCTTTGAAACTAGAACTCAATCACAAGAGGAAAGTCGGAAAGAACTCAAATACATGGAGGCTAAAGAGCATCCTACTAAAGAATGAATGGGTCAACCAGGAAATTAAAGAAGAACTAAAAAAATTCATGGAAACCAATGAAAATGAAAACACAACTGTTCAAAATCTTTGGGATGCAGCAAAGGCAGTCCTGAGAGGAAAGTATATAGCAATACAAGCCTTTTTCAAGAAACAAGAAAGTTCTCAAATACACAACCTAAACCCTACACCTAAAGGAGTTAGAGAAAGAACATCAAATAAAGCCTAAACCCAGCAGGAGAAGAGAAATAATAAAGATCAGAGCAGAAATCAATGAAATAGAAACCAAAAGAACAGTAGAACAGATCAATAAAACTAGGAGCTGGTTCTTTCAAAGAATTAACAAGATTGATAAACCCCTGGCTGGACTTATCAAAAAGAAAAGAGAAATGACCCAAATCGACAAAATCATGAATGAAAGAGGAGAGATCACAACCAACACCAAGGAAATACAAACAATTATAAAAACATGTTATGAGCAACTATATGTCAGCAAACTAGATAACCTGGAAGAAATGGATGCATTCCTAGAGATGTATTAACTACCAAAACTGAACAAGGAAGAGATAGAAAACCTGAACAGACCTATAACCACTAAGGAAATTGAAACAGTCATCAAAAATCTCCCAACAAACAAAAGCCCAGGGCCAGATGGCTTCCCAGAGGAATTCTACCAAACATTTAAAGAAGATTTAATACCTATTCTTCTGAAACTGTTCCCAAAAAATAAAAATGGAAGGAAAACTTCCAAACTTGTTTTATGAGGCCACCATTACCTTGAGCCCAAAACCAGATAAAGACCCCATCAAAAAGGAGAATTACAGACCAATATCCCTGATGAACATAGATGTAAAAATTCTCGCCAAAATACTAGCCAGTAGAATCCAACAATACATTAAATGGATTATTCACCAGGACCAAGTGGGATTTATCCCTGGCTGCAAGGTTGCTCCATCATCTGCAAATCAATCAACATGATACAAAACATTAACAAAAGAAAGAACAAGAATCATATGATCCTCTCAATACATGCAGGAAAAGCATTTGACAAATATAGCATCCTTTCTTGATCAAAACTCTTGAGTATAGGGATAGAGGGTACATACCTCAATATCATAAAAGCCATCTATGAAAAACCTACAGCGAATGTCATTCTTTTTTTTTTTTAAGATTTTATTTATTTATTTGACAGAGAAAGACACAGTGAGAGAGGGAACACAAGCAGTAGGAGTGAGAAAGGGAGAAGCAGACCCCCTGCCAAGCAAGAAGCCCGATGTGGGGCTCGATCCCAGGACCCTGGGATCATGACCTGAGCCGAAGGCAGATGCTTAACGACTGAGCCACCCAGGCGCCCCGCGAATGTCATTCTCAATGGGAAAAAACAAAGCTTTCTCAGTAAGGTCAGGAACGTGGCAGGGATATCCACTATCACCACTGCTATTCAACATAGTATTAGAAGTCCTAGCCACAACAATCAGACAACAAAAAGAAATAAAAGACATCCAATCGGCAAAGAAGAAGTCAAACTCTCACTGTTTGCAGATGATATGATACTTTATGTGGAAAACCCAAAAGACTCCACCCCAGAACTGCTAGAACTCAAACAGGAATTCAGTCAAGTGGCAGGATATAAAATCAATGCACAGAAATCAGTGGCATTCCTATACACCAACAACAAGACAGAAGAAAGAGAAATTAAGGAGTCGATCCCATTTCCACTTGCACACAAAACCATAAGATACCTAGGAACAAATCTAACCAAAGAGGCAAAGAATCTGCACTTGGAAAACTATAAAATACTCCTGAAAGGAATTGAGGAAGACACAAAGAAATGGAAAAACATTCCATGCTCATGGATTGGAAGAACAAATATTGTGAAGATGTCAATGCTACCTAGAGCAATCTATACACTCAATGCAATCCCCATCAAAATACTATCCACTTTTTTCAAAGAAATGGAACAAATAATCCTAAAATTTGTATGGAACCAGAAAAGACCCCGAATAAACAGAGGAATGTTGAAAAAGAAAAGCAAAGCTGGCGGCATCACAATTCCAGACTTTAAGCTCTATTACAAAGCTGTCATCATCAAGACAGTATGGTACTGACACAAAAACAGACATATAGATCAATGGAACAGAATAGAGAGCCCAGAAATGGACCCTCAACTCTATGATCAACTCGCCTTCGACAAAGCAGGAAAGAATGTCCAATGGCAAAAAGACAGTCTCTTCAACAAATGTTTTTGGGAAAATTGGACAGTCACATGCATAAGGATGAAACTGGACCATTTCCTTACACAACACACAAAAACAGACTCAAAATGGATGAAAGACCTAAATGTGAGACAGGAGTCCTTCAAAACCCTAGAGGAGAACACAGGCAGCAACCTCTTTGACCTCAGCCACAGCAACTTCTTCCTAGACACATCGCCAAAGGCAAGGGAAGCAAGGGCAAAAGTGAATTGGGATTTCATCAAGATAAGAAGCTTTTGCACAACAAAAGAAACAGTCAACAAAACCAAAAGACAACCAACAGAATGGGAGAAGATATTTGCAAATGACATATCAGATAAAGGGCTAGTATATAAAATCTATAAAGAACTTATGAAAGTCAACACCCAAGGAACAAAGAATCCAATCAAGAAATGGGCAGAAGACATGAACAGACATTTTTCCAAAGAAGACATCCAAATGGCCAACAGTCATGAAAAAGTGCTCAACATCACTTGGCATCAGTGAAAGCCAAATCAAAACCTCAATGAGATAACACCTTACACCAGTCAGAATGGCTAAAATTAACAAGTCAGGAAACGACAGGTGTTGGAGGGGATGTGGAGAAAGGGGAACCCCCCTAAACTGTTCGTGGGAATGCAAGCTGCTGTAACCACTCTGGAAAACAGTATGGAGGTTCCTCAAACAGTTGAAAATAGAGCTACCCTATGACCCAGCAATTGCACTACTGGGTATTTACCCCAAAGATACAAATGTAGGGATCCGAAGGGGTACATGCACCCCGATGTTTATAGCAGCAATGTCCATAATAGCCAAACTATGGAAAGAGCCAAAATGTCCATCAACAGATGAATGGATAAAGATAAAAAGCTTTTGCACAGCAAAGGAAACAGTCAACAAAACCAAAAGACAACTGACAGAATGGCAGAAGATATTTGCAAATGACATATCAGGTAAAGGGCTAGTATCCAAAATCTATAAAGAACTTATCAAACTTAACACCCAAGAAACAAATAATCCAATCAAGAAATGGGCAGAAGACATGAACAGACATTTTTCCAAAGAAGACATCCAAATGGCCAACAGACACATGAAAAAGTCTTCAACATCACTCGGCATTAGGGAAATCCAAATCAAAACCTCAATGAGATAGATACCACCTCACACCAGTCAGAATGGCTAAAATTAACAAGTCTGGAAACAACAGATGTTGGCGAGGATGTGGAGAAAGGGGAACCCTTCTACACTTTTGGTGGGAATGCAAGCTTGTGCAGCCAGTCTGGAAAACAGTATGGTGGTTCCTCAAAAAGTTGAAAATAGAGCTACCCTATGACCCAGCAATTGCACTACTGGGTATTTACCCCAAAGATACAAATGTAGGGATCCAAAATGGCACGTGCACCCCAATATTTATAGCAGCCAAATGATGGAAAGGGCCAAGATGTCCATCGACAGATGAATGGATAAAGATGTGGTGTATATATACAATGGAATATTATGCAGCCATCAAAAAAAGAACAACGAAATCTTGCTATTTGCAAGGACGTGGATGGAACTAGATGGTATTATGCTGGGTGAAATAAATCAATCAGAGAAAGACAAGTATCATATGATCTCACTGACAGGAGGAATTCTTAATCTCAGGAAACAAACTGAGGGTTGCTGGAATAGTGAGGGGTGGGAGGGATGGGGTGGCTGGGTGATAGACATTGGGGAGGGTATGTGCTATGGCGAGCGCTGTGAATTGTGTAAGACTGTTGAATCACAGATCTGTACCTGAAACAAATAATACATTATATGTTCAAAAAAAAAAAAAGAAGAAGAAGAAGACAGCAGGAGGGGAAAAATGAAGGGGGTGAAATCGGAGGAGGAGACGAACCATGAGAGACTATGGACTCTGAGAAACAAACTGAGGGTTCTAGAGGGGAGGGAGGTGGGGGGATGTGTTAGCCTGGTGATGGGTATTAAAAAGGGCATGTACTGAATGGAGCACTGGGTGTTATACGCAAACAATGAATCGTGAACACTACACCAAAGACTAATGATGTAATGCATGGTGATTAACATAACATAATAAAATAAAATAAAATAAAATAAATAAAGAGTATCTTTGGGATATTTCCTGAAGCGAAATTAAAGTATGTGGTTGACATGGACTTTCTACCATTATAGCCAGATTAAAGCATGTCCACCAATTATTTGATACTCCTCTCTTCAAGAAGTAAATATATATAAAATCTGACACTGATATCAGGGACATAAAAGTAAGTGTGGCTTCTCAGTTAAACTGTGGGCTAAAATAGACCACGTAATAGAAAGAGTCTAGGGCCTAAACCAAAGACCCACTCTGTGATTATTTCCTTAATCCCCAACTGCCTAATTGGGATTCATACATTTTGTAGCCGGAAAACCCTAATACTGATTCCTTGACCTGAGAGTAAGAGCCATTCAAGTAGCATAAAAAGGACCAAGTGAAAGCCCTTGAAATTTCTCACTCTTGAAACTTTAGAAGCAATACCATATTCTGGATAGAATTGCAAGGAGTAGTGCCATCCTTAAAGATTTAAGGATATAGGTGTAGTAGTTTCCATTATATTTCCATTTAATTCTTTTGAATGGCTCTTGCAAAAACTATACAGATGACAATGGAATACCATAAATTTAACCACGTGGCTCCAATTGCCCCTGCAGTGTAGATGTGTTCTTCTTACCTGAATGTATCAACACAAGACCTGGCACCAGTATGGATCTGTTGATCTGGCAAACAGATATTTTTCAATCCTATCAATAGAGAAAATTAAGACATCAGCTTGCCTTTACACAAGAAGGGCAACAATAAGCTTTTACAGTCATGGTCCAAGGTCATGTTAAATTGTTTGCTGCCTCTATCATAATATAGTACATAGGATGCTTGGTCATCTTCCTATGCTGCAGAATGTCACTCTGGTTTCATAGAGAGAGAACATATCGAAACTGGTGTTTAAAGCCCAAGTACTCTGTGTGGCCTTGTTAGACACATGTGAGTTAGAGGGTAGAAGATAAACCCACAAACGATTCATGGGCTCATCAGAGAGGGTCTTAGGAGTATAGTGGTATGTTGATTTTTAGGATATCCCCTTTAAGGTAAAGGGCAGGTTATCAGAGCTTGCACTTGCTACGTCTAAGAAAGAGGCACACAGATTAGTTAGTCTATTTGGATTCTGGAAGCAGCATACGTGACATTTGAGAACACTGCTCCAACTAATTTATCAGGTGACTCAGGAGGCTGCCAGTTTTGAGTAGAGTCCAGAACATGAGAGAACTCTGGAGGATGTCCAGGCTATGAGCTGAGAAACCTGCTAAGGGTTTCACAGACTAAAGACTTAACTGGAGGTCAAATCTATGGCTCCACACCAATGAAAGGACAGAGATCAAAATAATTCCGATTTCATATTCCATATAATGATATATTTATGTTCTATGTAATACTCTGTGAAGGTATTGGTAATAGAATACCACTAGGAATCAGATTCCTGCTTTACTCAAAAAAAATCAAGTCACAGTATAATTTACTCTGAACACATGCACAATTAACCAGCTTCATTGGTGTAGACTCTACCACTTTTAGAGCAACATACTAAAAGCAAGGAAGTGATTTAACTGGGATAGTGAGAAAGACACAGCATTTTCTTTATTCTGTGCTGAATACAAAAGTAAAACATTGTCAAACATTTTGTTATAAGTTCATGAAGAAAAGTAGTGAAATAGAGTTGTTCATTCGATCTTGCAGACATCTTTATAAATATATACACACCGGTTAAAAGTGTAATCTCTTCAAGGCAAATATACATGCATGCAAATTTTGCATTACTACTAACTATGTGACATTCACATTCATTTTCCTAATGGTACATTGTCTGTAGAAATTTATAATTTATGGAATCATGTGATGATTAAGCAGAAAATGGCAGCGCCTAGCATTGTGTCTGAACATAACGAAAGTTTAATGTATATTAAATAGTTATCATTAGTATTAACAATCTCATTATCTTACATATATGTGTACACATAAACATATGTTTTATATATAATTTGGTATTTGTATATATAGGTCATTTGTACATACATATATGAACTCTCACTCATAGTTTATATTCATATATACATAAAACTGAAAAAGGAGATATTTTAGCATAATGTGGGATGGTCATTTGAATTCACCATTTACACTTTTATTCATTTGACAAATAATTGTGGAATATATCCATATCCTAATTTGTATTCTAAGAATAAAGGAGACCTGATTTCTACCTAAAGGAGACTACATGGCCAGCTTAGAGCAAGAATGATTCCTATATCTATAAACATGCATATGTTTTTGTATTTCATTTTAAGTTCTTTACTTTTGCTCTCTTAAAGGATACTAGGAACACATAAAAAACACAGATGCAGCAGTTTGAAATTAGTTACCAAGAATGCAATCATTCTTTTCTGCCTAGCTCCAGAGTTCCAGCATATAATACACCAACAATGCATGTCCCCTGGAATGAATGCTCCATATTGTTTCTGATGTATATTTGAGCCAAAGAGCCCACCAGTCTCCATATTTCTTTACATATAGTTAAAACCCACTTGTATTAGGAAATAAAAAATACCTTTCCATGGTACAACCACCACGCAACCTAAACAAAATGCTGAGCACGACTAGCCCACCGAGTGTTCAGTGCCACATTAGAAGGAACAGTAATTAAAGTAATTAATTAAAGTAACTTAAAGTAATGTGCATCTTAACTGCATCTCCTAAGACAACAAAAGAAGCTTGTGTTCCTGCCACTAAGGTGACATTCCTTAGCAAATCATTTCCCTTTTTGTTTAAGCTCTTCCCTTTCCCCTACCAAAATTCTCCCCAACATCCAGACTGTGTAGGCCCTTCAATTATTTATTGTACATTATTTATTTATTATACATTATATATTATTTAGGGAAATAACTTGAAACAATCCAGTGCCCTACAAGGACTAGATAGATGCTTAGCAGTTTAATCTGAAGAAACACCTATGTTCCTAAACTTCCCACAATTTTCCTGGAAATCAAATACAGTCATTTGATAGCCAAAGATGATGCTCCATATACAGCTCATTACTAATTCCAGAAACATTTCTTTTTTTATTGAAGGTTTCTCAACCATTCTTATCTTTATGCATTTATTAGTAGTGTTATTTGATGATAACTACCTAAATAATTCTAATATTAGCATCTTTAGCTCAAAATGTCTACTGTCTTCTAAATGTGATACAGTATTATGAATTTGTATGAGCAGTCCATGGGAGTTCAACTGAGAGTCAGAACTGAGATATGTTATGAAAGTCAAGTGTTTGTGTTCCTTTTGTATTACCCAAGAGTATACTCTGTAAATTTTGAGAAATTTACACACAAATTTAAGTCCTTCTTCACCCAGGAGCTTACTTTTTCTCTGTGGAGTCTTTTCGTTCATAAAATTTTAAATCAAAAGATACATAAAGCATTAAGTTATAGCCAAATCTTAGAAAAAAAATAGGGGGTGAGAGCTCTTCAGCCTCTCTTGCCCAGAGTTTTCACAATATGGTCTTGAGTTTAACACTTGAACTACATTCATTTTGGGGTTTCAATCTGTCGAACTGGAATTCCTTCAACAAATACCACCTTTTGTGTGACAGGCACCGTTCATGAGCTAGAGAAGAACCAAAATCTATTTAGTATTTTCTATATATTGGTTCATTTACTCTACACAGCAATGTTTAAGGCAGGGCAGACTTTCTTGTCTTTATCTTACAGGTGAGAAAAATTATTTTTAGAGAGATTGAGTTTTCCATGGAGACACAGCTAGTATATGACATAGATGGATTCAATTATAAATTATGTCTGATAAATAAGTTCTTTTCAAGTACACAAAATACTTTCACAGAAGGAAAGAATATTAACGATAACCATATGGCTAAAAATAATCATTCAACATATCTAAGATGGTGTATAACATGTAAATAGAAGTACAGGTATTTATGCATTGTAGGTATTTGTTACTCAAATATAATAGGAAAAGGAATGGGGAAGTAATATAAGAGGAATCAAAATCAGTATATTAGTTTCTGGAAGGATAAGATTATGCTTCACATGGCAGAAATGCTAGAGTAATCATAATTTAAAAAAGTTTATTCTTTCTTTCACTTCACAGTGGAAGGGACCCAAACTACTTCTCTTACTAGTCTCTGCTGTGGCTTCTGGTCTCATGGCCCAAAAGATAAATCTTTCTGCTGTTGAAGCCATGGCCTCCACCTTCCCTCTATCAGGGAGAAGGTATAGAAGTAGAGCATAACTGGGGCGCCTGGGTGGCTCAGTTGGTTAAGCGACTGCCTTCGGCTCAGGTCATGATCCTGGAGTCCCGGGATCGAGTCCCACATCGGGCTTCCTGCTCAGCAGGGAGTCTGCTTCTCCCTCTGACCCTCTTCCCTCTCGTGCTTTCTATCTCTTGTTCTCTCTCTCTCTCAAATAAATAAATAAAAAAAAATCTTTAAAAAAAAATGAAGTAGAGCATAACTTCGGTCCTTAATGACATTCCCTGGACACTGAACTTAACATTTCACCTACTTCTTACTGACAAGACTTTGGTCACATGTCAGCACCTGTTTGCAAGAGAAGCTGGAAAATGTATTCTTCATTCTAGACAGCCAGGTACCAGTTAAAAACTGGAAGGTAATTTATTATGGAAGAAAAGGAGAATGGGTATGATAACCACAATTTCTGCTAAAGTAGCCAAACCAAAGTCATTATCATTCCCCATAGCTAATTTTTCCTCCTGTCATTATTAGTAGCGCCATCCCTTTTTCTTTCACTAAGACTCATAATCTTTTACAGTTAAATGCACTTTTTGGGAGGTAATATAGAAAAATGAGGGATTGTAACATCAAACAGGACTGATTTGCAAGAGTCTTCTGCTTTAAGTTCTTTTTATTAATATAAATATTCTAATTCCTCCTTGCCTCCACTTCCTCTTTTTACAATAGGAAAACCAATGGCATTTGACCTTGGAATTCACAAGCACTGCATGCAATAATTTAACTAAAATACTAAGCACCACACTTTACAGAGTGAATATTCAGTAAATATTAGCTTACTATTCTCTTCATCTTGCCTCTTCCTTTCCCTTCACAATCCACACCAACTCAGTTGCCACCTCCTTGAAGGTTAACCCAAAAATGTATTTGCAATTTCTTTTCCTTTACCATGCCCTGTGCTCAGCTTTATTAGCACTCCCAGAGCTATCATACTTCACCTCCTAAACCGACCTCCATTATTTTATTCTTTCTTCCCTGAAAGCCGTTCAACCTAGCATGCTAGAATTTCCAAATAACAAATCTAAAGGAAAAGACTTCTGTTATCTATAGAAAAAGTAAAGGATGTGTTATATGAAATACACAATACAGATGAAAGCATGCAACATAATGCCTGATGCAAAAGAAGTTAGATCCCTCTGTCCCTACCATGCTTTACATTACACATGTCCTTGAGCTTGGTGTTCATATAATCCAAATAGCAGCTATATGATAACCTTGGTTTCCTTCTTGTGCCATATTCTCTTAAATGTCTTATCTCTAAGCAACCCCTGAATGACTATCCTCGTGCCTTACCCTATAAAGTTTAACTAAAATGGCTTTCAACCATCAATTTCTAAATTTTTGAAGCAAATATGGAAAAATGTTTATAATAGTTGAAGATAAAGGATTGGGCATATGGGTTGCACTGTACCGTTCTTTCTGATTTCTGTATTTTTGAAATTTTGACTATAAATATTAAATTTTTTTAAAGAATTCCAATGTGTTTCTGAAGAATAAAACAACCCTCCAAGCTGGAAATATGCTTTCCTTCTTTTTCTTTTTTTTAACATGGCTGATGGGATGTGGCTTTCATACTACCTCTTTATTTTCAGTTTGTATTGTAGCCAAGTGCTGTGTATATATATGACTTCTGCATACTAGATTGTATGCTCCATGGGGGCTTAGTGCGTGCCTCACTCATCTATGTATACAATATAAACAACACACACATAAAAAAGTCACTCAGACAATAAATCCTAATATCATAGTTCAGAATTCTGTAACAAAAATGCCATGAGCTGGGTAGCTTAAACAACAAACATTGATTTCTCACAATTCTGGAGGCTCAGTCTGATATCAGGATGTCAGCATTGTCAAATTCTTGGTGAGGCCCATCTTCTTGGTTTATAGACAGTTCCCTTCTTGCAGAGAGAGCAAGCTCTGGTCTCTGCATCTTATAGGTGCACTAATCCCATCCTAGAGCCTATGTCCTTTGTGACTTCATCTGAATCAAATTACCTCCTCCAGGTTTCATCTCCAAGTACCATCATATTGGAAATTAAGTTTTCAATATATGAATTTTGGGAGAACACAACCATCAATCCATAACACCTAATATCTGGCATACCTAATTGAGTTAAAAAGAGAGATACCTATCTAGCAGAATTAGTTTCATAAAGTAGAGGAATTAGCTTCATAAAGAATTACTGAGGAAAAATAAAACATGGACAACACCAAAAGCAAATATAAAACACTATAAAGAAATATTTTTCAAAATGAGAAGGCAGTGAAAATTTTGGAAAAGAAAATTAAAATTTTCCCAAAGTTTATGGGAAAACTTTCTAGATGACCGAAGACATTCTGGCAATTATCACCATTCCCTGCCAGATCACTTTTGACATCTCAAAAGTATCTATTGAGACTTGAACTGGAGTTTTCAGCCAAGTGAAATCAGCACCAATTTATCCCCAAACTTCATAGCCATACATATCACATATTCAAACATGTGCATGTTGTAAGATTCTGAGTCATAAGAGGAGAATTAAAGGTAATAAAATTTGTTGAATTGAGCAAAATAAAAAAATTATTAGAGTTGTACAAATTGTCTAGAAAGAAGACACATAGATACATAGAAAAATTATTTAATTTTCTAAATACATAAGAATATATTTGGTCTCATAAACAAGTCATCACTGAGAGATGAGTACCTGGAAGGTGAGTTAGAACCTTCTACATAGTTTTTTCAGTGAGCATAAAAAGGTATTCTTAAGTTCGTTCTATAAATGTCTTTATTTTACACTAAATATTTAGTCATTCTCAACAAACAGTTTTGGCTCCTTCAGTTATTCCCAAGTTAGATATGCTGTGTCAACTACCTGGTCAATTTACTCAAGAATTTGTGGCTCAAAGCAAGAAAAAAAGAAACCTTACTAAATTATGGAGCAGTGTGAATTTCTGGATTTCTTAGAAATTATAAAAGTAAGTTCTATGTCCCAATAGATTATTTAGCACATTTAAAGCATGAAATTATTCGATGTAATCATTGTAGAGTAGCATCTTTAGAGATAGCAGTATATATAGCCCTGATTTCCACAGCAACTCTGCAGGAGAAATTATAATTCTTGCTGGAAAATTTTATTATCAGGAAAGGTTATCTCTCGGTCATTAGATGAAGGCTAATGCTGAGAGAACAGGAAGAGGAGCGGAAGGTCTGCCTATATTCCTGATTGAAAGGTAGGAAGTAGCAGAATGACTTTTCCTCTTGATTTTTATCCCAGTAATTACATGTTTACAAGTTGTTAATTAAAGAGACAGAAGGGTCTCTTCACCTAGATAAGTAGGTATATCTATATCATCAAAGATGAAAATTAATTCTCAAACTAGTCCCCCCAGCCCAATTTCTTCCTGATTTGTAGATTCTTGCCTAAAACATTCATCTCTTTCTGTCTGGTTTTATTTTTATGATGATAATGTGACACATCAAGTGAAATAAAATACTTTTCTGTCAGTCATTGCATGAAAGGATAAACTTTCTTCTTCCTGGCAATCACATTGGTTGATTTTGAAGACCATATTCACTAAAAAATGTATCAGTATTTCATTTCTCCAATGTAAATTCACATAGTTGCTTAAGGGAACCTATATTAATCTGTAGAGAGTCATTTGAGGTATTCCTAACTACCCTTAAAAATTGCAAACTACAATTAAGGGAGGTTTTTGGGTAATTGAGGCAAGTGTAGCATCATGCCTACTGATGACTTTGATGTTGTGGCAGAGAAACTTTTGGTTTTCACTCTGAGAGCCTGGATAGGATAACTTCCTTCTCTTAGCTGGCAGACAAAAGATGGATAGGAGGGAAATGAACAGGAGAGCCAGAAAGCAAAAAAGCAGAAATACAAATAGGACTTGAAGAAAGAAGTAGCATCTAGTAAATACAAAATGGTAAGAAAGATCCTATGTGTAGGGCACAATTCAAGGAAGTGCTTCTCCTGGAAGCAAGGTAGACATCTCCATAACTTAGCACGTGTACTGCGGTGCAGTCTTCCCTCATATTTACCTTGTATATACTAGGGGATGCTGTGTGGGGTGGGGAATACTGGAGCAACAGGAGAGGCAGCTTTTAAGACTGGGCTTTGGAGCCAAGATTTTGACTTCTCTACTTTGTGGAATTGGGCCAGTTACCTAAACTCCTAAGTTTTAATTTTCTTGACATTTAAATGTAACCTCATGGGACAATTCTATTAATATAAATGTATTAGGTATTATATTATGTAATACATAATGCATCTAGAGTTACTATGTGGCCAGCACTGTTTTCTCTTTTTTTTTAAGATTTTATTTATTTATTTATTTATTTTAGAGCGAGGAAGTGAGAGAGTGCACTCATGCGCTCCCATGAGGTGGGTTAGGGGTAGAGGGATGGAGAGGGAGGACTCCACACTGAGGCAGAACCTCATGTGAGGCTTCATCTCATGACCCTGAAATCATGACTTGAGCCAAAACCAAGAGTCCTATGCTTATCCATCTGAGCCACCCAGGTGCCTTGTGGCCAGGACTGTTCTTAGTGCTTTCATTCAATGACTTCTTATTCTGCACACCGCCACAAAGAGGTAAATACTATTATTATGTCCTTTTATACAGAAGAAAATTCTAATAAATTACATATAGTGTGTGCAAAGTTCTTGCCATAGTCTCTCATACACAAGTGGAGCTCAGTTAACAAGAATCATTGCTACTTAAAATACTGCTCATGTATCTCATACATTGGAAAAGCTTTTTTTTAATGATGAAATGATCTAATTGCTAAACCATCCAGAAAGTTTGTAGCCAGCAACAAAAATATTTAGATAGAAAGGGAATATCTCAACAAATAATTAAGGAAACTAATTGTATTTAGCTGATGATTCTTAAGGAACTAGAAGTTGATAAAATTTGTCAAGTATTTCTTTAAAAAAGAGAAACTCAATTATTCATCAAAATAGTATAAGCATTGAAAGGTAAAACTTGCTTCTCTTAGAATATTTTTCCCCTCTAAAGTTTAAGAATGAGAAGTTTGGTTTTTAAATCTGATGTCAATAAAATGTAGTACCATTAAGTGTGAACAATATAGGGAATAAATATCTATCTAGGCAATTCCATTTCACACACAACCAGGATGAAGCAATTAATATTTAATGCATGTTAGTTTTCCTTTTATAAAAAACAAAAATATATAAAATGTTTAAGATCTATGGATTTTTATAGTATTTCTTTCTGCTGCCCATCACCCCTCCCCACCCCAACCACCAAGGAAGCAGAAGAAATAGCTCAGAAAAAGCAGTGGGTTTTTAATAATTCTGTTCATATCCCTTTTAATTTTACATGTTGATAATCGTTCAAAAGACATTTTGTAGTACAAATCCCAGGTTTTTGACAGCTACATAATGTTCCCTGAATCCTAAGACTTCTTCTCATAATTATTTTTCCTTTCTGGGTTCTGTCTCAGGTGAAATGTAAAATAGTTGTTTGATGCATGCTATCTTATTACAGATTTGATTTGTTAAGTCCTGTGAGCAGTTCTGGACTAGTATTTAGCCCTTTGGCACCATCTAAGAAACAGTTGGTCTCCATTTGACAAAAATACTCACCAAGTTGCTCTTAGGAGTCAACCTGATTGAAAATTTGCAGTCTAAGGCCACCATCTGGAACCTGACTATCACTGGGGAAAGGGAGGAGGATGTCACTCCCCTTGTACAATGGAGGCAAAAAGTGTTTATTTCCTCTCATGCTGATTAAATTTTAAAGGGAAAGGTTAAAATGGAGAATATGAAAAACAGAACTTTGGTCCCATATGTTCTTTCTTCCTTCTCATGTAAATTTGAAAGCATTATGGGAACTGGCAGCTCCTAAGACTGCCAATAGCAGGAAATGAAACAATCTAAAATTAGATGCTGATGGGGAAAGTCTCTGGGGATGTTAAAAAATGTCCTTTTGTTTGCTTTCTTTTGTGTCATTAAGTAAATGATTTAAATCATAGGTCACAGATCCTAGAATGCTTCTAAAAGCCAACTCCCTTTAACACTATGCACAAATACCAAGAGAATTAGAGCCAATAGGAATTCACTGTAAAAGAGAAAGATACTCATAATGTAATAAACTGGTTATATTAAACAAACATATAAAAGGCATAACCACCAAGGAAGGTAAAGTTGAGATCTCAAGCTATAATAAGGGGTAGATAGTAACAGTTGAGAAATTAATTAAAAAATCCATATTTATGAAATGTGCCTTTTTGAGAGAGCACAAGAATGACAGCAGGAGCAAACGAGCAAGTGAAAGAACTAAAAATCAGAGTCTCAGTCAGTCCCTACCTATAGACAAGATCCCTAGCCTTTGATTACGAACTAGACCTTGACTTGACACCGATTCAATGGAGCTTTTCCTAATAACTGCCCTCTACCCAAGAGGAGCTAATAAACCCACCCTCTGCAGTCCTACTGCATGAAATCTTCAGTTCTATTTCATATTTATGTCATTATGCTTCGTACTATAGCAAAGTAGGCATATGTCATTCAATTATGGATATCACAGATATTTATTAATTCCATTTTATTTACAAGAAAAATTTACCAGGATCTTGGAAAATGCTAGTGAATGCTCTTGCCACTGGGGAACTTTTCTCCCTACTGGGGAAGACAGATAATAAATCTGTGAAGAAATGGCTTAGAAATGATTTAATTTTATAGTGATGTAGCATTTGAGATAGAGATAACAAAGACAGGGAGACTTAAGGATCTATAATGTGTGATTGGGAGTGAAGGGGGTAGAATTAGACTGGTGAAGAGTTGGTGATGGTGTCACACTGAATCTATAACCTGGTACAGAGGGCTTTGAATGACAGGGAGTTTAGATCTTATTTTCTAGTCCAGAATCTCAACTGGTAGGGATTCAGAAATGTACATTTTAAAAAGCTTCCAGTATTATTCTTATGTTAAATCACTCAGCCTGATTAGATAAAATAACCTTTTTGCAATTTGCAAAGATCACTAGCAGAGCTGATATGTTATTCTTCCAACAGTATACAGCATTATTATTTTTTTCATATTCTTGGAATTACACATTATTGAATTTATGTCAGTGATTTTTCAGTTGAAACATTATTTTGCCATTTTTATAGGTAAAAAATGTTGAAATATCAGTAGTTACATATAATTAAACTAAAATATTTACTAAAAATTCATAAGTATTTAAAGAAAATATCAAATATTTTATGGCTTTTATATCTTGGACCTTATTATTTTATACAGAAGCTTTCTTACAAACCCTTCAGAAATGAAGTCTTAATGAATCAATGTAGTCAGTGCATATTCACATATCCCAAAAATATTTAAGGGCCTGATATGGTCAGACACTGTTTTAAACACCAGGGACACCACAGTGAAGAAGGCAAAAATCCTTGTTCTCAGAGAGCTTATATTATTAACATGAACAATCTTTTAAAAGTCACCCTAGAGGGGCACCTGGCTGGCTTAGTCAGTTAAGCTGCTACCTTTAGCTCAGATCATGATCCCAGGGCCTGGGATCAAGCCCCACATCAGGCTACCTGCTCAGTGGGGAGTCTGTTTCTCCCTCTGCCCTCCACTCATGCTTGCTCCTTGTCTCTCTCTCAAATAAATAAGTAAAACCTTAAAAAAAAATTAAAAGTAAAAGTCACCCTAGAATCAGGCTTAACATAGGAAAACCTGGATTCTATTTTTGTCTTGGCTATGAACTGGATGAATTACATTGAAAAAAAAAAATACCGAGCGCTCTATTCCATGACATAAAACCTTTTGATTATATAATCTCTCATATTATCTAGCCATAAAATTCCAAGCTTCTGTTTTCCCCCAGATTTCATAAACCTGCAAGCTTTTTCTCAGATTTTTATGTCAATAATTTATTAATATCTTACTTCACAATACTCTATTTGCATTTTGCTCATTCTGTTCATAGTAAGACTTCTATTTTGTTTATGCTTCCTTTTCACTTTGTTTTTATCTGCACCCCCAACAAGTAAATGTTCGCTTTTTAGATTTCTTCTTATTACCTATCAAGCCATAGAACAGGTATAAGACAACAGGTGAAATGAAGCATTGCCCAACTGCCCTTAAGGATAACAGGTTCTGGGCATTACTTTTGGAAAGCCTCATAGGAAAGGATAAAGAACCACAGGAAGGCAGACTATATTCATTCCCTCTGAGATATGCCTCCTTAATCTGAACAAACTGTGCTTTCTTTGGGCCTCCTCTTTCTGAAATACAAAGGAAAGGAGAGAACACAAGAAAAAGAAAACAATGTTAGTTTCAAATATTTATAAGGGCCCACTAGTTTTTAAAGTTTATTTTTTTTAAGATTTTATTTATTCATTTGACGGGGTGGGTGGGCAGGCAGAGGGAGAAGCAGACTCCCCACTGAGCAGGGGGCCCAGTGTGGGATTCAATCCCAGAACCCTGGGATCATAACCTGAGCCGAAGGCAGACGCTTAACTGACTGAGCCACCAAGGCGCCCCTAGTTTTTAAAATTTAATATTACATTTGAAGCATTTAAAATAACAAGTGGTAGTACATTATAAACCGTAAGAACATTAAGAATTATTTTTAAAAATTCAAAATATAATGAAGAAGAAACTAATTACATTGACTATTGTCTTAAAATAACTTGAAAGAATAAGAGGAAGGGCAAAGTAGAAAAGTGGAAAACAATGTGGAGGTTCCTCAAAAAATTAAAAATAGAGCTACCCTGGGCGCTGGGTGGCTCAGTTGGTTAAGCGCCTGCCTTCGGCTCAGGTCATGATCCTGGAGTCCCAAGATCGAGTCCCACATTGGGCTCCCTGCTCGGCAGGGAGTCTGCTTCTCCCTTTGACCTTCTTCCCTCTCATGCTCTCTATCTCTCATTCTCTCTCTCTCAAATAAATAAATAAAAAATCTTAAAAAAAATAAAAATAAAAATAGAGCTACCCTAAGACCCAGGAATTGCACTACCAGGTATTTACCCCAAAGACACAGACATAGTGAAAAAAAGGGCCATATGCACCCCAATGTTCTTAGAAACAAGGTCCACAATAGCCAAACTGTGGAAAGAGCCAAGATGCCCTTCAACAGATGAATGGATAAAGAAGATGTGGTTCATATATACAGTGGACTATTACTCAGCCATTAGAAAGGATGAATACCCAACTTTCACATCAACATGGATGGGACTGGAGGAGATTATGTTAAGTGAAATAAGTCAAGCAGAGAAAGTCAATTATCATATGGTTTCACTTATTTGTGGGACATAAGAAATAGCATGGAGGACATTAGGAGAAGGAAGAGAAAGATGAAGCGGGGGGAATCGGAGGGGGAGACAAACGATGAGAGACTATGGACTCTGAGAAACAAACTGAAGGTGTTAGAGGGGATGGGGGTGGGGACATGGCTTAGCCCGGTGATGGGTATTAAGGAGGGCACGTATTTCATGGATCACTGAGTGTTATACTCAAACAATGAATCATGGAACACTACATGGTGGTACTATATGGGGACTATATACACTATATACACTATACTATATACACTATATACACTACACTACATGGTGGTACTATATGGAGGTACTATATGGTGACTAATATAACATAATAAAAAAAAACTATGATTATTCATTTATTCATTGATTTATTCTCTCATTTAAGTGGACAGTAAAGCAGTCAGAAAAATCAGTAGATACATGCTTCAGGGACTCTAGGAGAGACAAAATAAAAAAAGATAGATAAACATATTCCCCGCTCAGTAGGATCTTCCAGCTTCCAACTTCCACAGTTGGGACTGAACCTCCAGGAAATTGAGGGTGAATCAGTAAAACTACTGGGGTCAGGAGGGGAAGACAGGTGGAGGTGAGGGAGAGGGAGGTTCTAATAAGGATTAGAGCCTCGGGATGATATTAAGTTTCCAAAAGTTTAAAACCCCAAATCCCCAAGTTTTCTACTCCATAAATTTTTCTAGATGAGATGTTTAACTAAGAGAAATCAACAATAGCTTTGTGATCTGGAGTGAAGAAAAAGCTGAATGTGTCTTTTCACTGTGTTTGCCTTGAAATTCCTTTTAGCTGGTTGTCAAGATGAGTCAATGGAAGAAAGCCCTAAAGAAGTCAGACTACAGGCAAATAGCAGATGTAGTCAAGGAAAAAAAATTAGAGATTCTTATTGGTCCAGTGATGCCCCAGTATCCTCCTCTGCACTCACATTTCCTCTAAAATAATAAAACACAAGAAAGTTTATCTCAAGGTACACATTAAAGGATATGAATGAGCTACTTTATAGTAGGATTTCTTTACCAAACTTTTAAAACTACTTATATTATTATAGAACAACACTGTATACAAATGATAACAAAAATAAAAATGTCTTAATTCTCCTCTGTCAATGGCAATTTGAGTAATAATGAGAGCATGAGTGATTGACGGTAAATTAGCCTCAGGCATTACATTCCTTTGATTTCCTAAATTCAAATTTCATTTTCTCTTTCATGTGATTCCTTTGCATATCCCTCAGATAGGCCTGATAACTAATCTACACAGTAAGGATTTTTAGTCTTCATACGAGTTTGCATTGAAATTTTTTTTTATTCTTTTGAAGAAAGGCTAAAGCACATGTTTATAAATGCTTTTTGCATATATCCACAAAGATCAATATATCCATGTTTAAGACCCCCAAAGTTGATGAACCCAGTGCAACTAAGACTAGATGCAGTCATGTGAAAGAAGAGACAGAGGACTGGGCCTGAATTAAGTAACACAGCAGATCTAAGTGCATTGAGTGGAGTGGTTGTGGGATTGTGAGGCTCCTGTCATGCTCCTTCAAAAACGAAGCCCCAGATTAACCTCACTATCCAGCCAGCTTTCTATAAACACTGCAATTAATCTCCCCCGAGGAGATATGGGGTGCCCCAATCATTGCCTACTGGGACAGATATGGATGTGGTTTGCTTGGTGGAATTGGTCAGCAGATTATGTGTCCTCTATGGTTGGTATATCCTAGCTTACTTGTTAAAAGGACCTTAGAAAAGACTTTTTAAAAAAGGTAACTCATTTACTGAGCACCTTGTGTCTTTCACAGAGGGATGTCTGACCCACATTGTTTATTATTCACAACAATCTTATGAATTCACCTGAGTATTCTGAACTACTTGTTGGGAAATGAATTTTAAATCTGCTTTAAAACTACTCGAAAGAATAGATAGTCTACGTTTTTATTCCAGAAAGCTCTTTAATAATTGAACATTTTAAAGTATATCAATCAATGTATTTTTTTCATTCATTACTCTAGCAAGATTTACCGAAGGCCTTGATGTGCCAGGTACTATGGAAATTAAAAGGAAAAAAAAATGAAATCATTCTACCCAGGAAGTCCTCAGTCCAATTCAGGAGACATAATCTTAGCTATACAAGATGTGTTGGAAATAGTTATAATGGAACTGGGTGGCTTCCACTATCATTTACCTTTCAATTTAATTAGAAAGATATATTACTGGAAGACTTTGAAATAGTGAATAAAATGAGGATTAAGAAATAAATATATATATATAAATTATATATAAATATATATTTATATTTCTTATATGAAGGAGGATATGTATCCTCCTTCATAGAAGAAAAGATGTATTCCTAAGGCATGGAAGAAGGATAGCTTTCCTTCACCCTTTCTAATCTTCCCTTGGTCAATAATTCTTATAGAACAAGAAAGTGAGTGATTCGAGCTGTGCTAATAGTTTCTGGCCTATGACTAAAGCCTCTCTCTTCCTTTCTTTTTATTTACAGTTATAAAATAACTCAACAATTTAACATTGCTTTTTAATATTCTGAGAAATAAAATGTGAAAACAGAGCAACAACATAGAGAAAACAGATAAAAAACATTTGTGGGAGTTAACATTATAAATGTGCCAAAATAGCTTTTCTTAAAAAGCCTGCCCAGTGTGGGAATGTGAGACACTGGAACTGGGTGGGGGAGAAATTTGGAACCACTCAAAAGATATAGTATGATTATCAATCCACTTAATCTATTCATAAGCAGAGTGGATCTTCTCTTGAAAATATTGCCTATAGAAAGAAGCAATAAGCTAGAAGAAACTGAACAAGAATTGGAGGTAATATATGCTTTCATTTAACGAATGTGCTATAATCTGCATTCTCAGTGGTAATAGACCTAAAAAATAAAATTCCTAAAGTAAGACATTCTCTCCATTTCTGGGAAATAAGCTAGAGAATGCTAGCACACCAGTTAGAAAACCAACAGTTCTCTAAATAACTGGAATAACCGCTATAACCAAATATTACAAAAATAATAAAAATAATAAGGTCTTAGAATTCAATTAGAAATAATCTAAAATGTAAAACCTGGAAAAAATATGGTAACATGCAAACAATTTGTAAACCATCACTAAAGTCTTCTGTGAGTGTTTCATTCTTGTTAATTCATATACCTAAAAGAAAATATACTTCACGTATGTTTATTCTGGAATATTAGGAAAAAAACTAAATAATCACTCTTTTAGACAAAATCGTCATATAATTCAAAATATAAATGTCTCACTTTCTAGAAAAATGTAATTAATAACAATGGCTTAGATATCTACATATTCTTAAACATTCAATTATAAACTCTATGTAGGAGTTTATAAATTCATATAGGTGCAGATAAATGCAATTTCTGTGCAGTAGAAAATATAGAAATAATTATCCTCACGTAATTATACTGGAATACAGAAAAAGTTTCTTCTTTATTTTACTTGTGAAACATTCCCCAGTACTCTGTCCTCAGGATTCTGGTCTTTTCATTCCATGAATGTTGTCTCCATGTAATGACTATATGAAATCATTGTTGCTTCAAGTTCCTGAGATTTTGGCATTATTTGTTAATGCATTATTTCTTGTTCTATTTTGATTGAAGCAGAGCCCTAAAATTGTATCAATAACTTTAAGAGGAAAAAACTTCCCCCCAAAATGTCCATAGCTTAGAACTATGCCTAGCCACATTCAAAACAATTTGATTATATCAAGTTAGCAAAAGAAAAAACAAAAACAAACAAACAAAAAACCATTTCAACACAGAAATCACTTTTTAAAAAAAAATCTGAGTGTATACCATGTCAGGCATTATGTCAAGATCAGAGACTAGGATAGTAAATAATATGTAGACTCTTCCCTAGTTATTTTAGAACCTAATTTAAGAAATTAACAACTATGCAATTTTATGTATTGGTGAATAATATTAGCAAGATAAGCCAAGACAGAGGGAGCAGTTTGTGCAAAATAGAGAAAGAATGTCAAGACTAGGGGTGCCTGGGTGGCTCAGTTGGTTAAACAACTGCCTTTGGCTCAGGTCATGATCCTGGAGTCCTGGGATCAAATTCCACATCAGGCTCCCTGCTCTGCGGGGAGCCTGCTTCTCCCTCTGCCTCTGCCTGCCACTACCCCTGCTTGTGCTCTCTCTCTCTCTCTCTGTGTCAAATAAATAAATAAAATTAAAAAAAAAAAAGAATGTCATGACTATAAGCAACTTAGTATGACTACAGTGGGGGTGTGATGTGATGACAAGAAATGTGACTGGGGAGTGAAGGAAGAGCTGGATCATAAGAGCCCTGTGCACTGTAGTAAGGCAACCTGTTGCTTGTTGAACTGAATACCAAATCAAACAAGCTCTCCATCAGGCAGTCTGTATGAATGAAAAAGTGAGTGAGGATAAAATTTCTGAGCTTGAAGTAATCTTGGTAGAAAACTCCCAAAACTGAAAAGCAAAGAGAAAAAAGAATGAATAAAAGCAGACAGAATATTCAAGAACTGTGCGACAAGTACAAAAGGTATAACATATGCATAATGGGAATACCAGAAGGAGAAAAAAGAACAGAAGAAATACTTGAAACAATAATGACTAAGAATTTCCCCACATTAATGTCTGACACCAAACCACAAATGCAGAAAGTTCAGAGAACATCAAGAGGATAAATGCCAAAACAAACAAACAAAACAAACAAACAAAAAACAAAACTACATCTGGACATATTATATCCAAACTACATAAAATCAAAGATAAAACACAGATCCTGAAAAAGTCAGTGGGGTCGGGGGAGGAAATACCTTCCCTATAAAGAAACAAAGATAAGAATTAAATTATCCCCCTTCTCAGAAACCATGTAAGAAAAGAGTGGGATAAAAATATTTAAAGTGTTGAGAAAAAAAACCCTAAAATTCTGTACTCTAAGATATCATTCTTTAAAACTGAAGGAGAAATAATAATAAAGTAGGACATTATATAATGATAAAGGTGTCAATTCTCCATAATGATCCTTATGGTATAGGTGCCTAACAACAAAACAAGATAAAAATAGAATTGCAAAGACAAATAGATGGATCCACTAGCATAGTTAGAGACTTCAACATCCTTCATCAGAAATGGGCAGATCCAGCAGGCAGAAAACTAATAAGGACATAGTTGAAAAAAAAATACCATCAATCAACTGATTATAATAGGCATCTATAGACTACTTGATCCAACAACAGCAGAATACAAAATCTCCTCATGCTCGCATGGAACATTCATCAAGCTAGATCATAGTCTGTACCATGAAGCACACCTCACCAAATTTAAAAGGGTAGAAATCACATAATGCAATTAAACTAGAAATCAATAACAAAAAGATAGGTAGAAATTCTGCCAAATACTTGGAAATCAAAGAGCACACTTTTAAATAACACATGGGTCAAAGAAGAAATCTCAAGAGAAATACTAAAACATTTGAATTAAATGAAAATGAACACACAACTTATCAAAATTTGTGGGATGAAGTGAAGTCATACTTAGAGGACAATTTATAACATTAAATGCATATATTACCAAAGAGTAAGGATCTAAAATAAATCATCTAAACTCCCATCTTAGAAAACTAGAAAAAAAGTACAAAAAAAATACAAAGAGTGGAATAAAATAAGTAATAAAAATTACAACAGAAATTGATGAAATTGAAAACAGGAAATCAATAGAGAAAAATAAATAAAACCAAAATCTCATTCTTTGAAAAGATCAATAAAATCAATAAACCTCTATACAGACTAACAGAAAAAAGACAGTGGACAAATCACTAATGTTAGAAATGAAAAAAAGGACATCATTCCCATTTACATTAGAAAAAACAGCTGTATGCCCACAAATTTGATAGCTTTAATGAATTTGATAACCTAGACCAATTCCTTAAAAGACACAAAAGTGGATATTTATTTATTTTTAATATTTATTTATTTTTTCAAAAGATTTTATTTATTTATTTGACAGAGAGAAACAGCAAGAGAGAGAACACAAGCAGGGGGAGTGGGAGAGGGAGAAGCAGCCTTCCCACTGAGCAGAGAGCCTGATGTGGGGCTCGATCCCAGGACCCTGGGATCATGACCTGAGCTGAAGGCAGACGCTTAATGACTGAGCCACCCAGGCGCCCCAAAAGTGGGTATTTAGATGGCAAATAAGCATATGAAAAGATGCTCCACATCGTATGTCATCAGGTATGTGCAAATTAAAAAAAGAGATAGTGCTACACATTTATGAAAATGGTCAAAATCCAGAATAGTGTCAACACAATGCTCACAATGATGGGGAGCAACAGGAACTCTCATCCATTGCTGGTAGGAATGAAAAATGGTACAGCCATTTTGGAAGACATTTTGGTGGTTTCCTACAAAAGTAAACATATCTTTACCATTTCATTCAGCAGTTGTGCCCCTTGATATTTATCCAAAAGAGTTCAAAACTTATGTCCATACAAAAATCTACACATGGATATATAGCAGTTTTATTTGTAATTGCCAAAATTTGGAAACAACCAAGATGTTGTCCAGTGGGTGATGAAAAATATAAACTGTGTGGTACAACCACACAATGGAATATTATTCATTGCTAAAAAGAAATGAGCTGTCAAGCCATAGACATGGAGAAAACTTAAATACATATTGCTAAGTGAAAGAAGACAATCTGCAAAGGCTTTATATACTTTATGATTCCAACTACATGCCATTCTGGAAAAGGCAAAACCGTGGAGATGGTAAAAAAGAAAGTCAGTGGTTGTCAAGGGTTAGGGGGAAAAGGGATGTATAAGTAGAACACAAAGGATTTTGAGGGCAATGAAACTACTCTCTATACTATAATGATGGATATATGCCATTATATATTTATCCAAACCTATTGTACAGAGAATGTACAATACCAGGAGTGAAACCTAATTTAAGCTATGGACTTTAGGTGATAATGATGTGTCAATGTAGTTTCATTAATTGTAACAAATGTACCATTTTGGTGGGGATGGTGGTAATGCGGGAGGCTATGCATATAGGGACAGAGGTATATGAGAAATCTCTGTGCTTTCTGTTCAATTTGGCTATAAATCTAAAATTGTTTAAAAAATAAAGTCTGTTAAAAATTGAATAGACTCTTTCTTTCCTTGGATGTGGAAATAAAGTGAGAGTAAGTGGCAAAAATACCTTGGTTGATTGAGTCATAATGTTCAGTGCACAAAATGTCATGTAACTACAGGTTTGCTAGAATTTGTGCTGTTGTTATTGGTGGTGGTCTGTTTTGGTTTGGAGCATGGTACTTGGTGTGGTCCCTTAGGAAGCCAACTCTGAAACAAGACCATTGTAAAGGAAGTTTATTAGGGCATGCTCCCAGGATCAACATCTATGAGGGAAGTAAAAGTATTAAGAATTAGGTAGAAGGGAAAGGTAGGATGCTGTGCAGTAATAATGTTTCCACAAAGCCCACAGGGAGCTCTGAAACTGGGGTGATTCTTCAGATTTGTCTTGACTGGAAGCCCCAGTCATTGGATGCAGACTATCCCCTTTGGGATGTATGACCTTGGGTGAAATAGGCGGCTGCGGGAAATCTCTGGAAAAAAACTAACAATCCCACAGCTATCATCAGGCAACAGCAGTCTAGCAATTGAAGGGGAGTAACCTTCAACCCTGAATAAGGGTGTGGGTGACTAGGCACAGGATCCACAACAGGATATCTATGCAAAATCCTAGTAAACATGTCCATTAGGCCACCCACAGGATAAAGAATTGTCCTGGAGATATAATCATCAGTGGTTACTTAGGGGAGTCCTATCAGAACATCTCTTTTGGGCACAGGACCAGGAAGAATATACTTTTTTAAAAAAGTGCCATAGGCAAGGCACTATTTTAATATTCTCTCATGTGTTAACTCATTTGTGACAATAGACCAATTTTATTATTGTCATTTTCAGAGATTACTTAAACTCGGTGAGCTCTGCTTGACTTTCCATTCCCCTATACTGCTTACTACAACAGCTTTAATAGTGTGATCTTTAGAGAGTAGAGTATGTCTGAATTAAGAGGTTCTGTTTTGTGCGAGGGTTTGAAGGAAGTGTGTCACTTAGAAAATGGGAAGTTTTGTGGGTCTCTGAGCTTTTAAGGAAGAATGTACCAAGAGTTAGGAAAAGAAAAACTCTCAAAAGGGAGGTAGGGTGTGCAAATAATGATGTCACTCATTTCCTAATAGGGTAACTTTCCTTAAAGGGATTGGTCTCAGGTCAAATAAAACTAAGGGAATGATTATTTAGTAATGTTGGCTCTTCATTCCAGGTAAACATCGTGGTGGATAATAAAGCCTTTTCTGCATTTTGCCAATGATCCATAATCGCCCTCAGTGGGAAATGTTTGGGTTCACCTTATTTTTTTAAAGCTAAGAAATGGAGAGGAAAACTTAATTCTTATTTTTTCCATCTGACCCAAATTGTTTGAGTCAACACAGAATGCAATATAAATCTGCTACCCTGACTGCTAGATCTGCACTTCCCTAAAATAGATTTTCTAATTTACATACCCCACATTTTCAACTTTTAAATGAATGTTGCATAACCTTGATATCCTGGACATGTTTGGATGTCATAATGACATTTCACATAGACATAACTTCAGGGAATACAGAGATAAAGCAAAGAGTTTGTTTTTGAGGAAGACTGAAAAGTCCTGGGAGATTTTGCCTTGAACAGCAAAGAACTTATGGAAATATGGTAAAGTATGAGCCGAAATGGGGATATTGGAGCTATTTAGCAGAGGGATGAGAATGCCACATCTCCAAAATCAATGGAAATTTTCGAATGAGGCTTAGAAAAAATATATTTAGTCATAGTGTGGAGACTGAATAGGAAAGGTAAGAATTACAGGCTGAGAAATCTATTACCTTGGTCTATAGCAGATTTCATCATGAGCTGCCCTCAGGGACGGAGAGAGTTCATGAACCTCACAATTCTGACATTCCAGGCTGAGATTTCTACCCCATTCTTCCAAAATAATCTCCATTTTCAAAATAAAATAATGGTGTCTCTTGAGTACTAGTCATGAATTTTCAAATACCTATTTTATGTTGCCTCAAGGAGGTCCTTCTATAACATCAAATTAAATAAATGTTAGTCTTCTTATTTCCTGTTTCAAATATGTTGTTCTTTTTTCCAAATCCTGTTCATTTACACCATCATCATTTCAATTCAAAATACAAAATGCATTACCATTCCATCATATTATAGTTACACAGCAAATTCACTGGTATCGTTAGTTTTACTTTACAGAGGAGATAACCGAGACTCAGGGAGATTGGGTATGTGATTAAATTCATGCAAAGAGTGAAGGTAGGATTTTGAGCCTAAGACTCTCTGACTCCAAAAAATTCCTTTCATTACACCAAATTTTCATTCCACGATCTCCTTTTCATCAAGCGTCTATCATCTTTCTGTAGGTAATATTTCTTCCATTTGTATATCACTTTTAAGTTACTTTTCCACATTTGATGCCTCAATTCTATTCCTTAGTTTCTAATGTTTCAATTACCATACTGGACTCTGGACTTGATGCTTTATTTCTATCCCTCTTTCTTCCAAGTATGGTAGATCAGTTTCTATTCTCAAAACACCACTTCTACTTGGCTATTGCGTTACTGAAGAACATTCACCGGCTCTTTCCAAGTTTTCCAGCTTATCATATGAACTCCTTACCTTGGAATAAAATGCCTTTCACAATCTTGTCTCAATCTATTTTTCTAAATATGTCTCACATTGCTCCCAAATATACACAATCCTTGAGCCAAACTGATCTGTTCATGGTAACTCACTGCGGTGTCTCCTAAACTCTCCTGTGTCTGTGGGAATTCCTGCCTCTGGTTCTCAGGACATGCAGCTTCCTGCATCTGGAAAAGTCATTCTGCTACTCTATACTGAAATCCAGTGATCCTCCAAGCACCATGCGAGGAGTTTTGCATACATTATATCTAATCCTCAAATAAAAAGAATGGTGTTAAGTCTCTCACTTTACAAGGAAAGAAAAATCAGTTTTTAAATATTAAGAAATTTGCAAAGGGTGACACAACTACCAAGAGAACGGTGTGCCTACAAATTCCATGTCTTTGCAGTAGTCTATACTGTGTTCTGCATGCCTTTTATTTTATTCATTTGAAATTTTATCTATAATTCAAAGAATAGCTAAAATCATTACTTCTTCTTACAAGATTCCTTATGTGTAAAGGATATAGGTCTCTCCTCTGAACCCTTTGAATCTTTGTGTGCATGTGTGTGTACAATTTTTTTTAAATATTTATTTGTTTTAGAGAGAAAGAGACAGAGGGAGCAGGGGAAGTGGCGAAGGGAGAGGGAGAGAATCTCAAGCAGACTCCCCGCAAAGCATGGGGCCCAACACAGGGCTCAATCTCACAACCCTGAGATCACGACTTGAGCCAAAACCAAGAGTCAGACACTTAACTGACTGAACCACCCAGGTTCCCCTTACAATTCTTTTGACATTAACCATAAACTTCTTGTACCACGGTTTTCTTTTCTTGTGTACTTGTATTACTGACTTAGTCATTTTTAAATATTCTTTAGGAATATCATTCTGTGGTATGACTACAGTTCAAAACTTTGGTAGAGATATAAAAAGGGTTGAATAGGTAGAGAAATCATTTGAGGATTTTCTAGGGACAAAATAATTCAATGGAGACATGAAATCATTCTTTTGCTAGCACGACAAAGGAAGAGAAAAATGCATAGTCATTGAAACAGATTAACTTTTCTTCCGGCTACCATCAAACACCCAGTAATGTCTCTCTGACCTCTAGGTGCATAGAAAATAGAAACCACCCCACAAATAGAAATGAAAATACTAGATCATGGGCTAGCGTTTGATTAGTAATTTCAGTTTAGAGTAGCATTATGAATTTTCCAGATGCAGGAAGCTGTATGTCTTGAGAACCAGAGGCATGAATTCCCACAGACACAAGAGAGTTTAAGAGACACCGTGGTGAGTTACCATGAACAGATCAGTTTGGCTCAAGGATTGTGTATATTTGGGAGCAATGTGAGACATATTTAGAAAAATAGATTTGATGAGTAATGGCTTTGTTTTTAGGCTTTCATGTGTTTTGGGTAGTGTGGGGGAAAGGGCAAAACACTCAGATTAGGGTTAGTTGGCATGAGTCATAGAAAGGAGGCCAAAGGTGGTGTGTACAGTGCAGTTTTTCAATGGCTGGGTGAGATGTGACTCCTATAGCAGCATCAGCTCGAGAGTTTGCATGTGGTGAGATGAATGGATTGTGGTGACAGTTACACAGGAAATCTCAGTGTACACATGCAGGCCAAACATGTAGTAACTGAAAGCTATTACCTACTTGTACCTATTTAAATTTAAACCCAAAATAATTAAAAATGAACCAAATTTTAAATTTATGTTTTATTTGCACACACCTCAAGTGCTCAGTAGCCACATGCAGCTAGTGGCTAGTGTATTGAACTGTGCAAATACAGAATATTCCCACCATTGCAGAAGATTCTATTTCAGAGTTCTGACTAAAGTACAAGTAATATGCAGGGTTTGTTTTTTTTGTTTTTTTTGTTTGTTTGTTTTTCAGATTTTTCTGTCTCCAGAGCCTACAGCTCATCAATTAGTATGAACAATTGTTGGGGGAGGTCATCAAGAAGATGTGACTGCTGGTTGGCCTGTGAGATGGGCCCAGCAACTGAAGAATCCTCACCCTCTCTCCTCTGTCCTTGGATTGGGGGGTCCACTTGCCTTCCCTGATCCCAGAGGCTGCTCCAAGGACATAGCCTTGAGCTAGTGATGTGCAGTTGAGACCATCTAGGTGGAATATGAGACTGAATCCAGTTAAGTCCTCTATATAAACATTTACGATTTCATGGGCAGGTGCAGAAAACTACTCATCTTGCAGTCACCCAGGTTAAGCCTCATATATAAGTTCCTTTCCTTCTTAAAATTGCCACCTACCAATCTGGAGCAACCTCTTATCTTCAGTCTTTCTCTGCCCTCCATGTTGGGGGACCAGTTTCAGATTATACCTGGAAATCCCCTGAGCTACTTGCAAACCAACAAGAAATAATAAACCAGATATATCAATAATTTAAATGAGTTGCAATAAGTTCAACAACTATTATAAAAGTGGTCCCAATAAAATTCTATATTTTCAGACAATATATAAATTGCTCAAGTTTGGGTAGAGTTGAGAGTAGTAGATGCAGTGACACTGAATTGGGCATTAAATATTTTTGAGATGGGAAGCGACATTGAGGCAACAAGAATAGCACAAGATTAATGATGAAAGGCATGAAGGCCTAACAAAAAAAGGTATGAAGAATAGTGATTAATTTTGACTAGGATTTAGAATAAATGTAGGAGAGAAATGTAAAATTCAGGAGTAAGGTAGATTGAGATCAACTAGTAGAGACTTAAAAGTTTTTGTTGTTGTTTTTATAAGGCATTTTACTTTATGATGTCTTCCTTCAAGCTGGAAACACAAAGTAAATATTTACAGAGATATTTGGAAGTGGAAGGTCTTCTTTAATGGATAACTTCAGTAGGCTTGCAGCTCTTTGGTCTTAGTGGTAAGTTTTGGTGTAGGGTGGACCTCAGTTTTATTTGAACTCGTAATTCAACAATTCTGGGAAAGTACAGTCAGAAGCGGGGAGTGGAAATTGTGTAATTTCCATTATTGAGCATTTCAAGGTTTTAGGATAATGGTTTCTCAAATCCTACTGTTTAAATTACTAAAAACTTAAAAACTAGAAAAAAAAACTAGTTTCTGTTCTTTGGGCCTTCTAAAAGTTTTTAATTTAAACAATGGACATGTTTTAAGAGACATTGCCACAGATTCCTTGGGAAGATAAATCTTCTATCCCTATGATGTCAGATCCATAAGAGTTTAGTTGAAAGAAAAGAGGAAGCAGGAAACTTTAGGAGTCTGCTCCAATAATCAAGGAGAGAGGGTGAAGTATGTACCTGGATAAGAAACAGAAAGGGAACAAAGGATTTTACAGAACTCAGGAGTGCTACAGAACCTATATTAAATGCAGTAAGAAAAAAATCAGAAATGACTCAGACGTCCAGTACGTGATGCTGCACAAGGGAATAAGGAGTTTATAGAGAAACATGGTGAGTTCAGTTTCAAAAATGTTAATTTTGAAGTGCTATAGGACTAGCCACAAACTGAGGAGGGTCAGTCGAGGTGGAAGTAAACATTTGGGGCTTCATCTTATAACAGTTGAAGCCTAAAGTGGAAATGAGATAGCCTGAAGAAGGAGCATGGGATTTAAAGACAGAAATGTGAAAGAACCCAGTTTTAGCAAAAGTAACAGGAAAAGAATACAGTGACGACAGAAGACCAGGTGTGAAGCATAAAAGGTTATTAGCCAGAACATGAAACCCTGTGTGACAGATGTTTCAGAAGAATGAACAGTTTAGCGATCTCCAAATTCCCAAGGAATTCAAGGACAACCCCTAAGGGAAAAAGGACTTGGTGATTTGTACACCACAATGACTGATGAGGCAACTTCGGTAGAGTTGAATGGGGGGGGGTATATGACTGATATAAAGGATTGTTTGGATAGAACTGGTAACAAATTGGATGACTATTTCACTCTTTCTTCTTTGGTATCTCCAATACGAACTCCCACTCTTGCTTTCTATTTCAGGGAGAAAACAGAAGCAATCAGAAGAGAAATATATTTTATTTGTATTTGTTATCTTTTTTTTTAAAGATTTTATTTATTTGAGAGAGAGAATGAGAGATAGAGAGCACGAGAGGGAAGAGGGTCAGAGGGAGAAGCAGACTCCCCGCCCAGCAGCCCGATGTGGGACTCGATCCCAGGACTCCAGGATCATGACCTGAGCAGAAGGCAGTCGCTCAACCGACTGAGCCACCCAGGCGCCCTGTATTTGTTATCTTTTTACTGAAGTATAACATATACTGGTAACTTTAGGTGTACAATATAGTGATTCAACAATTCTACACATTTCTCAGTGCTCATCAAGGTAAGTGTACTCTTAATTCCCTTTATCTCTTTCACCCATATGCCCCACCCACCTCCTCACCTGGCAACCACCAGTTTGCTCCCTCTGTTTAAGAGTCTTTTTCCCCCTTGTTTTATTTCTTAAATTCCACATATGAGCGCAATCATATGGGATTTGTTCTTCTCTGACTTATTTCACTTAGCATTATACTCTCTAGCTCCATCCATGTTGTTGCAAAAGGCAAGATTTCATTCTTTTTTACGGCCGAGTGATACTCCATTGTGTATACATACCACATCTTTTTTATCCATGCATCTGTGGATGGACCCCTGGGTTGCTTCCATATCTTGGCATAGAATGTAAATAATGTAAATAATAATCTTGTAAGTAGTAATCTTGTAAATATTGCTACAGTAAACATAGGGGTAAACATATATCTTTTTGATTTAGTGTTTTTGTTTTCCTTTGGGTAAATCCCCAATAGTGCAATTACTGGATCATATGGTAATTCTATTTTTACTTTTTTGAGGACCCCCCCGTACTGTTTTCCACAGTGGCTGCACCAGTTTGCAATTCTATCAACAGTGCACAAGGGTTCCCTCTTCTCCACTTCTGCTCCAACACTTATTATTTCTGGTGTTTTTTATTTTAACCCCTCTGACAGTTATAAAGTGATATTTCATTGTGGTTTTAATTTGCATTTCCCTGATGAATAGTGATCTTTTTATGTGTCTGTTGGCCATCTGTAAGTCTTTTTTGGAAAAATGTTTATCAAGTTTCTCTGCCCATTTTAATCAGATTATTTGGTGGTTTTTGTTTTGTTTTGTTTTGTTTTTTGTTTTTGCTGTAGAGTTGTATAAGTTCTTTACATATTTTGTATATTAACCTTTTATCAGATATATCATTTGAAAGTATCTTCTCCCATTCATTAGGTTGCCTTTTTGTTTTGTTGATGGTTTCCTACCCTGTGCAAAAGTTGTTTTGTTTTGTTTTAATGTAGTCCTAGTAGTTTAATTTTGCTTTTGTTTCCCTTGCCTGAGGAGACATATCTAGAAAAATGCTTCCACAGCCAAAGTTAAAGAAATTACTGTTTACATTTTCTTCTAGGAGTTTTATGGTTTCAGGTCTCACTGTTAGGTCTTAATCCACTGTGACTTTATTTTCGTGTTTGATTTAAGAAAGTGGTCCAGATTTCCCAGCACTATTTATTGAAAAGATTCTCTTTTACCCATTGTGTATTCTTGCCTCCTTTGTCATAGATTAATTGGCCATATAAGCATGGGTTTGTATAGGGTACCCTATCCCGTTCCTCTGATCTATGTGCCTGTTTTTGTGCCAGTACCATACTGTTTTTGTTACTATGGCTTTGGTAGTGTGTCTTGAAATTTGGGATTGTGATAGTTCCACCTTTGTTCTTTTTCAAGATGGCTTTGTCTTCTTAGGGTCTTCTGTAGCTCCATGCAAATTTCAGGATTATTTGTTCTAGTTCTATGAAAAATGTTATTGGTATTTTGATAGATGTTGCATTAAACCTGTAGATTGCTTTAAGCAGTATGGGCATTTTAACGATATTGGTTCTTCCAATCTATGAGCATAGAATGAACATCTTTTCATTGGTTTGTGTCATCTTTAATGTCTTTCATCAGTTTTATAGTTTTCAGAGTTCAGTTCTTTTACCTCTTTGGTTAAGTTTATTCCTCGATATATCATTATTTTGGGTTCAACTGTAAATGGGAACCCTTCCAGCATCAAATCCTAATACCTATCTGTTTCAGGATCAATTTACTTTTCCTTCTTTCTTGTTACCGTCAATGAACGGTCTGGTCTTCCAGTAGAGAACTGCCATCCACTTGTGTACTACCTCTCATTCTTTCTCACCGACTCAAGAAGATCACTTCAATAGCACAGTCCCTTCTTTATTACGCATTATCAAATCTTAACATTTTCCCTCTGCACTGTGTCTTCTCATCAGTATGTACAAAAGCATACCCCTTGACCAATGCTCCCTGCCTGTTACCATGCCAGTCTTCTCCTTTCCTTTACAGAAGAAAACCTGGAAAGCAATTTCCATTGCAGTCTCTAATTTCTCTCCCCATTTTTTCACTCTTAACACGGCTTTAAAACAACTGTTATCAAGGTCAACACTTCTAAATTCTGTACCACCTCTATATTCAGTTAAGAGGGGACACTTTCCTGGGCCCCACAACTTAGAAATCCCTGCTCTGGCCCTTCACTGGCTGAGCTCTTCCCTCATAAAGCAAGGCCAAGTGGACATGACCTCTTGGAGCCTGTTCTCTTCCTCTAGACCACACTTCAGGAAACCAGAATCCCCTAATTTCCTGCTAAAATCACTTCAACCCACTTCAGGATCTGCATGGGCCTCTTTCTTGAGTTTGACCCCTCAAGAGTTGATCACACCAACGGTATACTTATCCCTAGCCTAGAAAGATTGCCAATAAGCCTCTGTTTGTATGGTGTTAAGAAGCTTGGCCAGAGCTTGCCTGTGCAAGAATTCTGTCATGGCAGAACATAGAGTTGATGGTGGGAAGAGAAGAGGGGCAGGATCCTCATTCTTTCATATTTTGGTACTGAAAAGCACTCAGTATGCTAAATTTGAATGCCTTTTTACAGCACTATGAAGTTACTTTTTTTTAAAGAGGAAAGAATACCTTTTTTTTTTAATTGTTAGCTTGATTTATAATAAATATTTAGTTGTGTAGTATACGTGCTTTGAATGATATTCTTCCTTGAAAATGTTAGCGGTAGGCCTGATTGGAATCAATGGTTAATTCTCAATATATTTTACTTCTCAGTAGCATTTGACAGAGTGAATCATTGCCTTCATTTAAGAACCCTCCCTTTTGTTGGCTTCTAGGAGGACAGCATGTTTTCCTGACTCTTCTCCTTTCACACTAGCAACAACTTCTCAGACTTCTACTACCATCCCTGTACTCATTCTACTCCAAGCCACTCTGGTTCTCTTACAGTTCTTCAATCACACCAGGCACGTGTCTGCCTCACGGCTTTCACATTACCATTCCCTTTGCTCAGATTTGTCTTTCTCCAGGTGACTTTGTTCTTATTCCTCCTCTCTTTGATGCCCCTGCCTAAATGTTACTGAAGTGAACATTCTGCTTCACCACTTAGAAATCTTTTCCTGACTGAGACACTTGTTCTTTCAGCTAATGGGAGTGTTGGCAGCTGAGTCCCTCTTCAGGAACTGTGCTTGACCAAAAGGAGCTGTCTTTCCCAAGGCTTTAACTCCCACCTGAGGGAATCCCCCATCCAATGACTGGACAACTTGGGAGTATAAGGCTTCATCTCCCTTCTCAGTTATGACTTTGAAGACTCATTCTGGTTAAAGACTCCTTGTAAATGCATTGTACTTCAGCCTTTGCTCCTGCCAAGTTTTGACTCTAGTTCCATACAGGCATATCTGCCAAGGGTATTCCCCACTCCACTTCGTCATGTAAATCTGTCTCAGATTCTGTTTCCAGGAAACTTAATCTGAGAGAGTTAGTTCGAGGAGTGTACCTAAGAAGCAGACTCAAAAATGGGACGTTAGAAAAAGATTACCCACCCCTTACCCTCAATCTCTAGCCAGCTGAACTATTAGACTCCCTTTACTGGTGATAGCCGCTGGCTTCAGTAGCAGTTTAGTTTTGTAAGCTTTTCACCTGAGATGGCATACCAGTGAAAGTCAATGTATAGATGAGCAAAATCTTAGTGTTTGAGTTAAGGGAAATAGAAATTATAAGGACTGTAGTGGTGGACTATCAATTCACTGGAGAAAGACAATGAAAGATCAAAAGTGATTAAAGCCAACAGATCTCTCGTGCTGCATAGAAAGAGACTCTCACCTCCTGTAGTAAAGATGAGGGTGGAAAAACTGATGATCAGGTGTAGGACTTAGCTATAAGGGTAGGAGAGTTCCAAAGAAGATTGAATTTTCAAACCTTGGCAAGACTCTTACACCAAAATCAAAGTCCTCACTGGAAAGCAGTGCCTGGTCTGATGCATCAAAAAATCTTGAATCCTTAGATTTGGACCATGTGGGACTAGCAAAAGTAGAATACTCTTCTTTTTTAAAGGCTAGCACTCCCCCTTGCATGAAGACAACACAGAGGCCTTTGTCTTATAACATTTAACCTCATGAAGATCTATAACCACTGCTCCTATAGATCAGGTAAATAACTATAATCTACTTATGACATAACCTGGCCGGGGAAGCTCTGGAACTGCCATCAGAAGAGCCCACATACCAAAAGAGCTACAGAAATTAGCCAACATGTACAGGAGCTGGAATGCGCATACATATACATCATATACATATACAACTGGATTCTAAGGTTGCTAGATGAAAGGAAGGCGGGACATAAAGTTAGACAAAGGAGAGGTACCATACAGAAGCTTGTTCCCATGATACAGGGTGCCAGCACCCTGGGAGATGGTATTAACACATTTTATGGGATGGCTCTTAGAAGACTGTATATAATGTTGTCCCATGGAAGATGGTAGAGAAGAGCAACAAGAGGCTTAAAGAAGTGGGCATCCTGGATTGGAAAACCAACCAGACTTTAGGAAATGACCAAAAAGTTTTCTATGTATTAAAATAATAAGAAATACACTAGTGAAGAAAATTTCAGCATTACTGAGATAGTTCTTTATAAGCAGGGGTTAATAAAAAATTCAATTACAGAACTAGGCTTCCTCAAAGCAATGAGAAAAATAAGATCCCAAAATAAGAAAGACTAGGTTTCAGCACTTAATTATGAGAACAAAACTAAGTATAATATTGTAATGAGAGTCAAATTCAGAGTGGCAGCCCAGACACCCTTATATGCAGAGATCTATGAAAAAAGTTAATAGAACAGAATGTTCTTAAAGCCCAGATAAATGAGTAGGCAATACAAGTATTGCTCAAGTTAAACAACGAGAAAAGTGAAGGGTAATCATTACAGGATAAGAGTGGTCACTCTCAAAAAAATGTTATGAACTCTTGTTCTATTTCTATACCTGAGCTATTTCTCAAAGCCAGGACCCAATTACTGAAAGATCCTCATGAATGACAAAACATCAACAACGTGAAATATGTATAGGGTGAAGATTCACAAAAGATATCTTATGGGGTCTGTGTGAACCGTGATACTTGGGGACCAGCAATAGCATCATGGCCCTCATGTTAGAACGGAGACCTATGGGAAGCAGGTAATAAATGGTATCCTGGACCATATCGAGGTTACAGTGAATCCACTGGATTCACAGACTTAGCCAGTACTCATTTCTCAACTCCCTAAATACATAGTTGGAATAAATAGATATGGCAGTAGGCAAAATCCTCATATCACTTTTCTGGTTTATTCAGTAAGAGTAAACACAGTGAATATCAAATGGATGCCTATGATATTGCCCCACCCAGCCCCTGGCTGTTACAGTCCTTAAAGGAGGTATACTGGTCCATTGTAGTTCATTTCAATATAAATCTGAGGGACCATCTCAGTTTTTGAGCTCCCCATAGGAATGGCTGAATTCTCTGTTACAACTGCATTGCAATCTAATTTCTCCTTCTGTCAATATTGCTTTCTTTACTCATTCACATGGATTGTTCCAAAAAACACTTTCTGGTAAACTTCCTGCATGCATTTTTCATATTAAAGTCAGATTTTAGAAAACTTGATCTAAAATAATTACTTTTTCAGTTAGGTCTTCCCTGGACAAGTTATATAAAATTCTAATCTCACATCCTCATCACAACTCTCATAATCCTTATTTCATTCTAGGTTTGTTTTGTTTTAGATTTTATTTTATTTGCGAGCCGGGGGGAGAGCACAGAGGGAGAGGGAGAGCGAGAGGGAGAAGCAGACTCCCTGCTGAGCAGGGAGCCTGACGGAGGTCTCGATACCAGGACCCTGAGATCAGGACCTGAGCCAAAGGCAGAAACTTAATTGACTGAGCCACCCAGGTGCGCCCCCCTTTTTTTTTTTCATTTTGTTTTCTTTAACACTTGTCACCATCTATAATTCTACATACTTTAAGTATTTATCATGTTTATTGTCTGTGTGAGCCCCCATACATACTCACACCCTAGAATTTAAGTTGTATAAAAGGTGTTATTTAATTTGTTTACTGCTGAATCTGCCATGCCTGGTACATGACAGTTGTTAAGTATATCAATTGTTAAATTCCTGCAATTCTAGAGGTAATATTTCATACTTGCAATCACGTGGAAAGGAGAACCATGTATTTCCAAGACAGAGCAAAGAGGTGTCAAATACCATATTTCCATCAGTTACTTACAATTCACCAACTATTTCAATAAGGAAGATTTCCTCCTATGTACTCTTAGTTTGGAGCTTGCAAACAGAAGAGAAGCAGAAGGCACGGTCACTGGAAAGTATTCTACCTCATTAATGAGGAAGAACAAACTAACCAGTAATAGATTCCTCTTAGGAATTTGGAAAGTAAAGGATCACCCAATGGGTGGTAGCAGTTGTGAGGCATAACGGAGAATATACATATTAGGTTCTTAAGGAATGAACACTATGGAAAAAGCTAGCTATGGAAAGGCAAGATATTCTTACTGAGGAAAGAAAGCATGTGTGAAAGTTAAGTAGGGACATCTAGTTAGGAAAAAGATAAAAGCCTGGCTATAATAGAGAATGTGTTATGAGAAGTAATGGGAAATATATTGGGATAGTTGGACAGTACTAACTAGATTCTGAGTATATGGTGGCAGCAGACAGTCACAGTGAAGGAGTTCTTTGATTGTTTTCAACAAGAAGAGTCTAATCATGAAACTTGGGTTTGAGGGAATTTAACCTGGCACAATTAGACAGGTTAGAGTGGAATAGAGCAGAGACTAGAATCCGCAAACCTAAGTGAGAGGTGGTTGCAATTATCAGAACTGAAGTGACTGAGGAGTAAGAGTAAGGGGGTACGTGGCGGAAATATTGCATTAAAAAGACATAGTAAAAAACATCTTAAATAAGATCAGAATCTGGGCCAGGAAGTGGTCCCTTGGAGATAATTATGATTCTCACCTTTGTGGATTAAGCGTATAGCATTTTTAATTTCAAATAATCATTATACATAAGCATATTCTAATCTAAACAGAAGAACATGTAGAATAAGTAAGTGTAGAAATCCATTCCAATGAATAAAAACACATATTTGTATTACCTCTTAAGACATAAGAGCTGCTTAATGCTGGCATTGTAAATTTATTGCACCACATGAATGTACTAACTTGAAACAGCAAGTTTTGCCTTATTCCCTCAAGATCAAAAGAGTGTTCTCAGGAAGTCCCCAAAGATGTGAACTCTCTGGAGGAAATACCACACACACAGCTCCCAGAAGTGCACATTTGAGTACCATTAGCAAAGGTGGGATGGTTTGCCGCAAATTTCATGGGAATATATAAGGATAAAGGTCATTGCTAAGGCAGCCAGACTCAATCCACCCAGGGACCCAGTGTCTGAAGTCAACAGCTCCTATAATATGTGGAAACAAAATAAAGAGTGATACAGATGGTAGCCTGAATTTACAATTTCCAGAAGGAGCTGAGCCACTGAAGCCACTTATGAAAATCAGCCACATAGCACAACCTTGGAAGAAATCCAGCTTGAAGCCCAGGTAATACTGGCAAAAGAGACACCTACAAAAACATGGTTTGAAATCTCATTATGAAAAGCAGGTGGGGAATGATTGCATGTCCTCTCAAGCAAAATGTGGAATTATAAATGTAAAATAATGATTACTCAAACTTTTTAAAAGGCTAATGTCCCCTTCTGAAGATTACATTGAGACCCTGACCAAAAATATCAAGGGGAAAAATTATTCACACCATTCAAAGCTTGTGGTATTTCAGTGACCTTTAGAGCTGAGGACTCTCTCTGTACTTTACCTCAAGTCAATTTTCTTTTGCACAGCCTGGTACCAAAAGGAGATATTCTCAGGCAGGCTGATGCTGTGGAAAAAAAAAATTAAAAAGCAACAAGGTTCTACTAAGGACTCTGAGAAACAAACGGAGGGTTCTAGAGGGGAGGGGGGTGGCGGGATGGGTTAGCCTGGTGATGGGTATTAAAGAGGGCACGTTCTGCATGGAGCACTGGGTGTTATGCACAAACAATGAATCCTGGAACACTACATCAAAAACTAATGTTGTAATGTATGGTGACTAACATAACATAATAATAAAACAACAACAACAACAACAACAACAACAAGGCTCTTAGAAGTCATTCTAAATGATTATTCTAAACAACCATGACATTCCAGTACAATGTCTCCTGCTTTCAAGGGGTGGGTGTGTGTGTGTGTGTGTGTGTGTGTGTGTGTGTGTGTGTGTGTGTGTTTACACAGAGCAATTTATCCCTTCAGCTGGCTAATACATAGAACTCTAACATTATGGTGTCTTAGATAGCTTTCTGTTTGTTTTCAAGAACAAAATTTACAGCTGCTCTTTTCCCTGAATAAAAAGCTAATTTAGTTACCTTTCTCACTGTCAACTTTTATCAATTTTCTCTCACTATGAAATGAGGTTTAACCATAGAAAGGGATTATGCTAATGTTATTTTTAAGGCTGAGGGGAAAAAAGGTCAATGTTGGGCTAACAGTGGTAATTGTATATATTGACATTATTTCAGACCAAAATTGGGCTTTTTCATTAATTTTTGGAGACACGCTAAAATTTCCAGGTTGTTGAGATAGACCCACTATGACAATGAACCTTGGAAAGGAGCCCTAACCATACTGTCCCCTCAGCAGAGCATAAGAAATAAAAAGGACTCCAGGCCTCAATTTATTAGCAAGAAGTAATTTTTGAACATTTCCTATGGATAACACTGCCAAATACTGTGGAACACATCCAAGCTAGGAAGATATTGTCCCCACTCTAGTGGAGTTTATTATTTTACTTCCATCATTTTCTTAGGCCCAGAAAACTATAATCCTAAATGAAGCCACGGGACTAATAGCTGTATTAACAACCCCAGCTCATTAGTAAGGCTGCAGCCCAGGTACCCAGGGGAGAGCGCTGTAAAAGGAAACTTTCTCTTCTCCCTGGCCCTCCCCAGCCTGCCTCCCCTAAAGATAGAAACGTCTTGAATTCTCTATCAAGCTTATTTTAATCACTGATGAAAAAAAAATCATATAATCATCTCCAAGTTGATGACTAAACCTTCTGGGTTACACAGAAAAGTAGAAGTTTATAATTTTATACAGTGCAGAAAATTGCCTACAGCCCTGGAGGAGTTGGTCAGCTTAAGTTAATAACCTACTCAGGAAGGCTGAGTAAAATGCACACCTTTTCAAAGCCTAGGTATGTCCCCACCAAAAAGCTGTGGGGTATATTTACTCAAATGCAAATTATATGAAGTGTCTTAGTTCATAATTGTTATGAAACATACAAGAATCTTGTAGAGTAAGTGTACTAGGTATATTTAATTTTGATATAAAAACAATAGCGAAAACAAATTTATTTTAATGTTTGCTCTTTTGCAATGCTGTCGTAGTAAACTCTTTGTTCAGGGACGGGTATAAATAAACTAAGCAGTGCAAATCTTATTCCTTCGGGGCAGGCCTTTTGCATTGTAAAAACAGTACCACACGATTTGCACAAAGCCTTGCTACCTACCTTTCCACATTTTTATGCTATCATTACATGGCTTTGGAGAGGTGAAATCCAGGAGTTTTGATGATGCTTATTGTGTGGAGCCCAATATTGTATGTGAAAAAGTAAACAAATCAGGAATATGTATTTAATTTGGAAGACTAAAATTTCTTTGTTTTATGAATATGCAAAACCCCACCTGTTCTAACTTTGCACAAGATTCAAAAGAAGAACAACACTGACATGTTGATGGACTGACTGTATTCTATAATTTTCTGGTTAGGGCACATTCACAAATCCCAAAATATTCACTGAAAGATTTGCCTGCTGCCACAGGTAGCCAACCCTGTTTATAAAATTATATATATTATATATGTATAATATATATTATATAAAGTAATTATATAATTGAGATATATATCTCAGCTGAGATTCTATTATATATTATATAATTATATATATCAGTTATATATATATATAATCATATATATCTCAATTATGTTCTTTTATATATAAGACATAAATATTTCTCAACTACCTAACAAGTACTTTTCTATGCCTCATATAAACAAAAAGTTGTACAACATAATCTTTGTCCCCAACCTTGCAGGTCTTCAAGTGCATGATATCTATTGGGATAGTTGAAAGGCAGGGAACACATTTAGACATATTTACTGTTCTTACTTTTCAGGGTGAACCAATTACCTACCATTTCAAAGAACATTTTTTTTTTATTTCCTTGGTACCAAATCAATAAAAGTCCTTCCAGCACAACAGCTGTTGCTTAATGGCCCCAAAGAGTGAATGCACTGCCTAAATTGAACACAGTTCAGTGTCTACACCAAGTGGGCCCTCAAGTAATGTTGATGGATTGGCTTTCTCACAAGCAGTAAAAGCTCAATTTTTAGAGATGGCTCCTGTCAGACTAAAATCAGTAATTCCAAAGCAGTGTGTGTGTTGAATTCTAGGTTTGTGGCAATAGAACAATGTGTATAAATATAAAAACTACATTTATTTGTTTCTATTTTTTTAAAAAAACATGTTTTCTAGTTAATACTAAGAGATTCCCAACAATTTTGAGTGATAATCTGAATATACAAGACTATAAATTTGGATGATTCAATATAAATATTCTGATAGTGATACTGGAATGATCATGAAGAATTTGAAGACTCAAATATCTGAAGATACAAGCTTGTTGATTAGTAATAACTTTAAATCACAGTAATAAAGAGCATGTTCCAATTGAACTGCTCATTGCAGATTATCTTTAGGGTATAGATTTGGACCACGTTCTACATTATTATGCACTATTCTTTAAGCAAGATGGGCAAGTTGTTGAAGATGTGCCATAAGTGGTCATTTAATTTGAAAGCATAATGAATTTCCTCTTTTGCTTCCAGCCATACAACCATGGGGTTTTGTGGCTTTACCCTTTGATCAGGTGACAGCTCAGAAAGCATCTCCTTAGTCAAAGCAGAATCTCAGAGAGTAAGGGAGTGGGCTGTTAGGAAGCTCAGGGAGAGCAGTGCTTCTGCATCCTATGTCCAAGGCAGAGCTGTGCTCGACATTTGAAAAAGTTTGGGCAAATAAACTAACAAGTACCTAACGCCACAAGATGGGGAGCAGAATTAGTTCAGAGAGCAAGGAATCAGCCAAGAGATCCAAAGAACTGGAGAAAAAGCTTCAGGAAGATGCTGAGCGAGATGCAAGAACTATAAAGTTGCTGTTATTAGGTAATATTTTTTTTTCCCTTTTGCTTTCAAAACCCCCACTTTTTTTTCAATTATGATGTATTTCCTTTTCTCAAATTTTAATTTCAGGTATATTACCATATGGGGGATTTATAATGAATATGTACTTGGAAACTTAAAAATATTTTATATGCCCTCTATAAATGTTTACTTTTCTTGTTTAATATTTCACTTTTTTTTTTTGCTTAAGCAGAGAGACAAATATTTATGAGATGATTCAATTCCTCTTTGTTAATAATACAACTTACTATTATTAAAATAGAACTCATATCCACTTATTATTTTATCTCACCCTAATCATTTTCTGAATGTCAGTTATTTAGTACTGAAAACAATCCTTTAATTACAAGTTATAAAGAGTTACATTATTCTGTTTGAACAGAAACATGTTGAGTTGTTTGGGATCAAATTTAATATGTTATTTAATTACTTATGCTGTGAAAACCAATTAGTCTCAAGTTATTTAGAGAGTAATGAATGATAAGGTACTTTATATTAATAACATTATTCAGGTTTCTGAATATTGCCTGTGATACTGTTTTACACTTGTAAAATACTCCATTTAAAGTCTTTTAGGATATTTATATATGATTCAGGTCAGGAATTATGTTCCTTCTATCTTTTTATCCTTTTAAAACTCAGCACAATGTTTTACCACAACTCTAAATTCAACAAATGTTTAATGAGTTGAAGGAAATCTGTATGCTGCACATTTTTCTAAACATAAAAAAATCTAACATATAGTGGTCACGGCAAGCAAAAATGTTTTTGAAATAAAAATCAAGACCTATATAAAGAGATCAAAACAAGAACTTCAATCAGTTGTGTGTTCCTCCTGCTTAGTTACACACAACAGGACTTCATTTTATTTCAGAATTGTGTATTGTTCACACGAAATACCCTCATCTTTCTAAGTGCCCCCTTTCCTGTGTCTAGTTGGCTCCCCGTGGCAAGAGTGTCTCAGAAACCAACTGTGGGATTCCCAGCACCTGCTCCTCAAAGAAAAGAGCACATTCTCTCCCTTTATGCACAAGTTCTGTGGCTCACACTTGCCCAGAGCACTCGCAAGTAACCACCTAAGGATGGGTAACTTAGAAAGGTGTTGGGGCCAGCTCTTATGAAATCACCGAATATATTTTCCCTCACATTCCAGAGCATTCCCTGAGGCTTTGATCAAGAGTAGAAGTAATGTGGACATAGAAAAAGCAAATAAAAGATGAGAGGGAAAGCCAAGCACTCCTACAAATGCATTCGGTATCCCTCTCTTGTACTAAGAACAGTGATAGAAGAGTAATGATAAAATATATTTAAAAGTCCCTGTGTTGAGGGGCGCTTGGGTGGCTCAGTTGTTAAGTGTCTGCCTTCGGCTCAGGTCATGATCCTAGGGTCCTGGGATCGAGCCCCACGTCGGGCTCCCTGCTCCACAGGAAGCCTGCTTCTCCCTCTCCCACTCCCCCTGCTTGTGTTCTCTCTCTCACTGTGTCTCTCTCTGTCAAATGATAAATAAAATCTTAAAAAAAACCCTATGTTTGGATAAAATTTCCAAAAGACTAGACCTCTTCTCAATATACCAGTTATTTTTAGATTAAAGTGGTTGAGTTAGATCAAGAAAAGAGGGTAACTTTTAGTACTAGAGATAAAAAAGAATCATTAGGAGCACTATTTTATCTTTTACTTTCCCCAGACAGTCACAGTTTCATAAATTCAGTTCCAAAGTTACCAGACAACACGCTTGGATTTATTTGGTGCTGACAATATGTACACCGAACTTCTTATTTACACAAGTGAATCAAATTCTCAAGTCTTCCTCTTTCAGTTTAGTCCAAATATTTGTCTTAAGTTTTCCCTCTGGATTCTGAGTTCTATGTATGATCGTTCAATTGTCAAGTTCAAAACAACAAAGTCTTGTAAAAACTCTGCTTCAATCCTCATTTTTTCCTTGAACTCAAATTCTCTAAACAGTCATTTTTTTATATGCAATATGGCCTCATTAAGACATACAAGCGTTCAGTGGAACTAACCTAAACCTTGCCATCCTCCTACACTCAAATCCCCTCACGAATGAAATTTAACCTCTCCCATCATTAAAACAATGATTCCTATTCATGAGAGCAGTCTATGTGTGCGTGTCATGCGGGACTGACCAGTTAAGGCTTGGTAGTGATCAGATCCTGATTCTAAACTCAATTTTTTAAAAGATTCAAATTGAAAAATATTTTTGACAGAAGTCACGCTTCATGCTGATCCTCTCATCTAATAAATTCTAGGTGCTTAAACACATAACACAACTTACCAAATTTAACATGTGCTGTAAAGCAGGTGTACCATTTGGTATTATTGCAGGACACAAGACTTCACGGAAGTTAAAGAGCTATCTAATTGCTATTTTACAAATAAAGAATCAGCTTGCAGACAGGTTCCCTCTTTATTATGCCTTTCAGACATTTAGTAATATTACAGAAGAGAGGCCACATCTCTTTCCTTCGCAAAAAGCAGGCTTCTAGGAAACACTGGAGATGACTCAGACATCCCGGCCACATGTGAAAATTGCTATCAGGACAGTAATGTCACATGGTTTGAAAAGAGGGGGGAAAAAAGCCTGTAAAGATGCCCCCAGAAAGAGTACATTTTAATAAGAAGAACAAATTCTAATGAATAACATGTTCTCTTTTGGAGATTGCCTAAGTTATTTTTTAAAGGCTTAATTTATAAATGTCTGATTAAACTTTATTTCTATTCAAAAGGAATACCTGTCATTAAATTGCAGAATCAGTGTGGGTCATTTCCATTCTTTCCACGTCCCTTCTTTTTATATTTTACATTAATTTCTTTTGTATTTCTGTAGGTTCAGAGCTTAATGGGAAATATAAGGAGAACTTAGCTTTGTTTTCTCTTCATATTTGAAACACTGTTACATTTATTCTACAATTTTCAGCTATGATATTATAATTAGCTTTTAGCCAGTGATTTCCAGCACTATCCTGGACTGTTCATCATTTATTTTCTTCTAGCTCTAAACCCTTATATTCTTTATTTTCCTATGTGCTATATTATAAATGTCACATAACTTTTTAATGGTGCCATTTGAGCTTTATTGTTTTAAAGTATTATGGCAATCATCTGACTCTTAGAAACATGAACTTGAACATCCAAATACAAAAGAATATCTTTAATGTGTTAATTAAATTCAAGTAAATTTAATTTAAATAAATTTAAAGTAAATTAAAGAATACTTTAAATGTGTTTATATTTACTTAGGTAATCAACATTTTCAAATTGTTCAAATGGCCCCACTTATTCAACAAATGGATATTTTGGAAAGTGTATCATTTTTCCAGTATGACAGTAGGAGAATTATAATAATTCTGACACTGTCTAAGAGCTTATTTCAGAAATAATTGGTAAAACAAAATCTGCACAGCAGAATTGACTAAATAGGCTTATCTACCTGGCAGAGTGGAGAGAATATAACTCAAAACAAATAGAGTACAATGTGTTTTTAAGCCATGTGAGATTTAAAAAAAAATTGATTTAATGCTTTCATTATGTTATGCCTTTTTCACATCTCTGAGTTACCTCAGGCTAGCCACATAACCTCAGAGAGATGGTGGGTGTCAAAGTATTTTATAAACTGTAAAAATCCAGACAAATGTGATTTTTGTGGTGTAATAGATTTGCAAAACTGAAATAAATTGAATGTCAATTAATGTATACAATTTTTCTTCCTTTTGTTTTCCTGTTATGTATACCTAAGAAAAAAGAAGACAGAAATTCAGGTTAAATCAAAGTTCTTACTTTTATTCTTTTCTTTTTAAAGTAGGTCTACTTGGAGAGTTTTCAAATTTTCTCCAAAATGCAATGAACCATTTGCACCATAACAATTTGAAAGTTCCAAAAGCAAAGCCAAATATTTATAATGTTGTATTTATTTACCAAGAATGACAGATGGCAGTATCAAATAGCTCTATATAATGTCCCCTTTTCCAACAGGCAAAAAACACTTAGACAAATGCTTTGCATGTATTTGGTTGTTTGCTTTAAGTTAATCTATCTTAAATAAGCAGCATATTTTATACATAGACTCAAGTCTCTCACATAAAAGATGCAAACCATTTATTAAGGCATTCCATATTTAGCCAAATGATGGTATTTGCTAATGAGATTAAATACTCTGGAAAAGACTCTGGTTAACTCTAACTTAACAGAACCTCTCTAGTAGTATCACAGAATTTTTTTGCATTCACTTTTTATTTCATTCAAACTCTGAATTACTGATTCAAGGGCAAGCTATACTGTACCTTTAAAAACATTTACGTAAGCACCATGAGCAGCTAACAAAAAGTTATTTACGCCCCCAGACTGTTAGAGAGATAGAAGGGTAGTGAACTTTTGAGAGCATAATGACTCCATGAGAGATTTCACATAAAATATACCTCCAGTTAAGATTTGAGACTCAAACTCAGAATCCATCTGCTTATCTAAGTTTTCTCCAAGTATTGATGTGTAAATACATCAGTGTAGCCTTGACCCTATAGAAGTAGGATTGATTGAATGTGAAACTGAGGATGAGACCCACCAAGATGTGGAAAAACACCCATTCTGTTCATCAGCTCCTGATGCTTTAAAGCAGATTTCACAGCTTTCATTCCTGCCTCAGGATTTCATATTCAAATAGAATAAATGTGCTACTTAGAATTAATTGTTCCTTTCTCAAGATGTCTGAAAGTTTCAATCTCTGACCAGCGTTTTATATTCTCTCATTCTTTTCGACTCTTGCTGAGTTAGTTCTTCTATTTCATATACTTTCCTGACCCCTTCAATCGGAATCAGCCATTTTGGCTTCATTCCTCTGACAATTCTGACATAATCCCGTCCCTTTAATCTTTTGCCTTGAGATTCATACCCTCAACCCTAGCTAATTCCTCAAAACTCTCCATTCACCGTTGTTCTAATACCCTGAAGCCAACCAATTTCCACCAAAGTGATGCTATTCAACATCTTTTCAGCCCTTAGGGAAGATCTAACCCTGACCCCCACGCATCCTCCCAACTTCCTTCATTCCCGGGTGTTGTAGAATAAAATGGTATCATTTTCTGTTTCCTGGCTGACAAATTTCTGTTTTTAACTTTAGCTGATAACCTTAACTTTATAACCAATGAGTATTTTACTCAGTCCTAGTTTTCTCCTAAAGTCACCCAAAGGGAAGCTGTTTTTGTGTTCCCGATATCACTTTCATCTAAAACCCCTCCTCCCCTCGCCTCACCCTAGATGAACATCCGTGTACCAGATAGTGATCAGTCATCGTCTCCAATCTCACGGAACTATTCCATTTTCAGTTTAAAGCTAATTTCATCCTCTGTGTTATAAATTTGATCCTCTTTCATATCTTAAGAATTTTGCTCTATGAATTATTTTTTCTTTTCCTTTTTCTTAAGGCAATAGAAGGTAATTAAGTGCATTTTCAGAATTCTCTACTGGCTCCTTCCTCGGGGCATATAGAGCTATTTCTCTCCATTAGCCTAAAAAACATTCTTTGACTCCATAATCTCCTTGAATTGACCTTACACGGGTACCTTTTTAAACATGTTTTTGCATTGAAATACTTCTCAAAGTGTTTGCTCGCTGCTTGTTTTCTTACCCTCTACATTCTCTTCAGTTAATGACAATCTACCTGTGTATCTTCCTCTCTACTAAAACGTTATCTCTCGTAGAGCCCTGATAACCCCCAATTCACAAAACTCAGACCTCGGTAACTTCGCATCTCTCTTCTTTCTTCATCTTGTAACACTGCACTACCTTCCGGTGTTTTATATCCTCTCACTGCTCCCTTTATTGAAACTTGCTTCTTCTCCCCATTCTTAAGTGCTTTCACCTATCAAAGTTTGTCCTTGGATCTTATGTTTTGCAATCTGTCCTGTCTCTTGGGGACCTCACATCAGAACTTAATGATCTCTTCTGGAAGAAGGACACTAATATCCTTCCGTTGCCCATGTTTTGATCCATATTTGCAAATTTCTGTTATTTATCAGTGAACTGATTGCAACTTAGGAGATCTCAAAATTATTTTTCAGGTTTATCTTGCTGCCTATTTATCCTTAAACTTCGTATTTTATGAGGCTCCCCGTTATAGTCTTTCTCCTTACAGCAATTCTGACTTCAATCTTCTTTAACTCCTTTGTGATCATTCTTTGTCCATTGCCCGAGGGCAACCTTGTGGCAAAGCTGAGTTTTATCTCTATCTCTGATAGAATGGGATCTCACATTTCTCCACTGCTTGCTATTGTTTTCAATCTACAAAAACACCCCTATAAAATAGATATTATTTTCATTATACAGATAGGAATCTTAAGAAATTAAGAAGATAATTCCGTTTCTAAGATCACAAATTAGCTTACAAGAAAACAAAGCCTCTTATTTTTATCCGTGTCAGTTTTAGATTTTCATCTGCATTCTAAGGTCTATGAAAACAAACATGTCAGGCTTTGTTCTTCATTGAATTCCTATGGCTTAGCACAGGAATGCATGCATGCATGATGTATGTATGGAAGAATGACAGAATCGGAATCTAAAATATTTCTGTAAGCTGTTCATAGTGTCTAAAGCATACACATACATTTGATATGTGGAAACAGAGCTAAAGAAAAGCCATATATATGTCTTCCCATAAAGAGCTTGTTTAATTCAACTGGAAGATATTGATACGTTTTCAGAATGTAAGTGAGAATGATAATATTTGGATTTTTTTTGGGGGGGGGTCAAAAACCATCCTGGCTATACTATAAGACAAAGATTTTATAAGAATGATTGAGGTAGGTGGGCCAACTAGGAAACTGTCACTACTATGCAAATACTTGATGAGATTGTAAGTTAAGGTGGAAATTACAAGTTTGGAAGTAAGATTTGAGGGACATCCAGAGACAAGGTGAACAGAACTTGCTAGCTGACTGCATATGTTGTTTTTTTTTTTTTTTTAAGATTTTATTTATTTATTTGACATGGAGAGAGAGATAGTGAGAGAGAGAGAGAGAGATCAAAAGCAGGGGGAGCGGCAGGCAGGCAGAGGGAGAGGGAGAAGCAGGCTCCCCGCTGAGCAAGAAGCCCAATGCTGGGCTCGATCCCAGGACTCTGGAATCATGACCTGAGCCGAAGGCAGCGGTTTAACCAACTGAGCCACCCAGGCGCCCCTGCATATGGGTTTTAAGTGAAAGGAATGATTAAAGGTGAAATTGAATATGGTGATCATTTTATTCATCGGTATGTGAAAGGCAAGACAAAGTTTAAGTTGGGGAAGATACGAAAGGAGAAATGATTTAGGACATTCAAATGGGTGATGTTTATAGCACAACCAAGTGGAGATACCTATTAAATAGATGAATATATGGGTCTGGAAACCAGGAGGGACAACTCCAGTAAGCACTAGAGATTTGATATATTCAATCCTCTGTTTTCCTTTGCCCAATCATCAAATGTGGATAAAATAACCATGTAATTAACCAAGGCCCTTTTTTTTAAAAACTTTATTATTTAAAAATAAAAAGGTGTTTAAATGCCTGTTCCACAATTAATGAATACTTAGACAAATCTATCTATCATCTTTATCTCTAATTAAAATAGGCCTCTTTGGGGAAAACCACATAATTCTGTATTTTAGTTTCTTCCCTTTCCAGCCTAAAACATATAGTAATAAGAAAGATGACATATTTTTAAAATACTTCTTAAAATCCAAAAAGGCTCATATCATCTTTTAAACATTATATTTTTGAAACAAGTATAAAATTGGAAGTACTTAAATAAAATTTCATTAGAAAAGATAGTACATAGCCACAATATTTCTCACGAATAAAACATGCTTAGTTTGCCTGATAAGGTATTTTACGGATTTGTGATGCTTATTAGTATTCTATCACAGAAATAGGTACTCAGACATACTAATAGTCATAGAAATATATCTAACACCATAAGCATACTGATGTGATGCACAAAAAACCCATATTATTTATATCATATTTATGCTAAAATATTTATGTTGAATCTAATCAGATAAATACAGAATACTGGACATTATATAAGAAGTTATCCTAGGGGGCCCTGGGTGGCTCAATCATTAAGCGTCTGCCTTTGGCTCAGGTCATGATCCCGGGGTCCTGGGATCGAGCCCCGCGTCGGGCTCCCTGCTCCGCGGGAAGCCTGCTTCTCCCTCTCCTACTCCCCCTGCTTGTGTTCCTGCTCTCGTGTTCTCTCTGTCAAATAAATAAATCTTTAAAAAAGTAAATAAATAAAGAAGTTACCCTAGACCTTCCAAAAATGCTAATGTCATAAAAACAAAATAAAAACAATATGAAAATGGAGATATTCTAAATTGAACAAATTTAAATAGCATAATAACCAGAAGGAATATATAAACCTTGACTGGATCTTGGATCCAAGAACTATAAAAGGTATGAAAAACATTTTTTGGAACAATCAGATAAAACTGAATATAAAAATACCAGATCACATTTTGGATTAATATAAATTTTCTCAAACATGAAACTAGTATTGTGATTTTATAGAAAAAAAATGGCCTTATTCTTATGCATTCTGAAGTATTTCTGGGTAAAGTGATGCTTTCGGAGGTTCAGCAAAACAAAGCATATTATATATATGTAAATACATATATATCATTATTTCATATATATATGAAAGAAAAGAAACATGACAAAACGTTAACAATTGGTAAATGATACAAAATATAGGTGTTTAGGGGAGTCCAGGGAGGATGGTACAGTAGGAGGATGCTCAGCTCACCTGTTCCTTGGACACACTGAGAGAATAGCTACACATATGCAACTAACTCCGACAATGACCTGAAGACTGGCCAAAGAGACCTTCCACAGTTAATTGTAGAGAGGAGTCCACATCAAAAAGGGCAGGAGCAGTGAAGATGCAGTTGTGACCCAAACCCCCGGTGAGACTAACCACAAACAGGAGGGACACCACAAGTGCAGCAAAGCAAGAGGATCAAATTCCACCCCAGGTACCCCAGGAACTGAGAACTCACAGTGGGAGGACAAGTTTCCATAAGGTCTGGCTTTGAAAACCAGTGGGGCTTAAATTTGAGAGGTTTTATAATCAGTGGGGTTTAACTCCAATTACTTTAAAAATCAGTGGGCTTAACTCCAGGAGAGTCAGAAGGCAATAGGAAACTGAGTCTCTGCCCTTAAAGAGCCCCCCCCCCACCACCACCACACTGTGCAAGCAGCCCCAGCAGGGAACGGCACCGTTCCAAAATGATTCCTGTCTTGGGAAGAAGGGAAGATAACCCCCGACACCAGCACACCACAATTCCTGCATCCAAGCTTCCTAGCTGTCTGCACAGGGAGCAAGCCCTGCCACTGGATATGTCTGCACCCAATACATAGCAGCTGGCTGGGCAGAAAACAAGCACAGCTCAGTGACGACAGTAGGGCACATGCAGCCACACAGGAGATACCCTGGATCATCTGGTTCTGGTGACTGGTGGGGGGCATTGTGATACAGGGTACCACAGGACCTCTTCTACACAAGGCCACTATTTTGAAGACCAGGAGATGTATCTGATCACCCTTGTGCACAGAAGCAAACATAGAGTTAGACAAAATGAGACAGAGGAATAGGTCTCAAATGAAAGAATAAGACAAAATCACAGCAAAAAAAAGCTAAGTGAAACAAAGATAAACAATATGTGTGGTAGAGAATTCAAAGTAATTGTCCTAAGGATACTCACTGGACTTGAGAAGAATGGATAAACTCAGTGAGAGCTTTCACAAAGATATAAAATATAAAAAAGAATCAGTCAGAGATGAAGCATTCAATAGTGAAAATAAAAAAAATACTCCAGAGGGAATCAAGAGCAGATTGGAAGATGCAGAAGAACAAATCAGCAATGTAGCAGAGAGCAATGGAAAGCAAGCAAGCTGAACAGCAAAAAGAGTAAAAAATGGGAATCATTTAAGGGAACTCAGTGACATCATCAAGAGTAATCATGTCTGAGAAAGGAAACAAACATTCAGGACCAGGAATCACAGAAAGTCCCTAACAAGATTAACCCAAGGAGGTCCATGTCAAGACACATAATAATTAAAAATAACAAAAAGTAATGATAACGAGAGAATTTTAAAAGCAGCTAGAAAAAAAAGAAAACCGTTATATACAGGGCAACCCCATAAGGCTCTTTGCAGATTTTTCAGCAGAAACATTGGAGACCAGAAGAGAGGGGCATAATATATTCCAAGAAAGGTAAAAACCTGCAACCAAGAATACTATGCCCAGCAAGGTTATCATTTGGAATAGAAGGAGAGATACAGAGCTTCTCAGATGAACGGAGTTAGAGGAGTTCATTGCCACTAAATCAGCCTTACAAGTAATGTTAAAGGAAATTCTTTGAGTGGAAAGAAAAGGTCATAACTAGATGAAAATTTTCAAAGGAAAATATTTCACAGGTAAAAGCAAATATAGAGTAAAGGTAATGGATTTCTCACTTATAAAGCCAGTGTGAAAGTTAAAACACAAAAGTGGTTAAGATCAATTATATCTACAAAAATAAGTCAAGGGATATAGAAAATTACATATATAAAGTATAACTTTATATACATAAAACATCAATGAGGGAGGGAAAATTTCATGTTTTTCGAATGTGCTTGAACTTAATGACTATTAGCTTAATACAGACTACTGTACATGTGAGATGTTATATATCAACCTAAAGGTAATCATAAATCAAAAATCTGTAGCAGATACACAAAAAATAAAGAGAAAGGAATACAAGTGTAACATTTAAAGAAAGCCATCAAATTACAAGGGAAGAGGGCAAGAGAAGAAAGGAAAGAAAGAAAGAAGAAGAAACTACAAAAACGACCAGAAAACAATCCACAAAATGGCAATAAGTACATACCTATGAATAATTACTTTAAATGTAAATGGACTATATGCTCTAGTCAAAAGGTGTGGGTGACCAAATGGATTTAAAAAACAAACAAAAGTCTGGGACCAGATGCCTTCAAAGGTAAATTCTACCAGACATTAAGAGTGAATACCTATTCTTCTCAAGCTAGTCCAAAAAATAGAAGAGGAAGGAAAACTTCCAAATGCCTTCTATAAGACCAGCATACTGTAATACCAAACCAGACAAAGACACCACAAAAAAAAAAAAAAAAAAAAAAGAACTACCAGGCCAGTATCTCTGATGAACGTACATGCAAAAGTCCTTAAAAAATATTAAATTGAATTCAACAATACATTAAAAGAATCACTCACCAACAATCAAGTGGAATTTATTTCAGGGATGCAAGGGTGGTTCAATATTCACAAAATCAACATGAAATATCACATTAATAAGAGAAAGGATAAAAAACACATGTTCATCTGAAAACAGCTTTTGACAAAATAGAATATACATCCATGATGAGAACTTTTAACAAAGTGGGCCTACAGGAAACATACTCAATGGTGAATAACTAAAAACTTTTCCTCTAAGATCAAGAACAAGATAAAGATATTCACTTCACAACTTTTATTCAACACAGTACTGGAAGTTCCGGGCACAGCAATCAGACAAGAAAAAGAAATAAAAGGCATCCAAATTGGTAAGGAAGAAGTAAAACTCACTATTTGCAGATGACATGTTACTATATGTAGAAACCCCCAAAGATTCCACCAAAAATATTACTAGAACTGATAAATTAATTCAGTAAATTTACAGCATACAAAATTAATATACATAATCAGTTGCATTTCTATACACGAACAATGAAGTAGCAGACTTTTAAAAAGTCCCATTTACAATTGCACCAAAAAGAATAAAATACCTAGGAATAAATTTCACCAAGGAGGTGAAAGACCTATACACTGAAAACTATACAATATTGAGGAAAGAAATTGAAGACAACACAAACCTATGGGTTCAATGCTCATGCACTGAAAGAATTAATGCCATTAAAATGCCCATACTACCCAAAGCAATCTACAGATTCAATTCAATTTCTAGCAGAATACCAATGGTATTTTTCACAGAACTAGAATAAATTATCCTAAAATATTTATGAAATCACAAAAACCCTAAATAACGAAAGCAATTTTGAGAAAGAACAAAGCTGGAGGCATCACAATCACAGATTTCATGATATACTATTGAGTTTTAGTATTCAAAACAGTATGGCACAGGCACAAAAATAGACAAATAGATCAATGGAACAGGATAGAGAGCCAAGAAATAAACACATGCCTATAAGAGCAATTAATCATAGTCATAGGACTAAGGAGGAAAGAAGGTACAATGGGGAAAAGACAGCTTTTTCAATAAATGGTGCTGGGAAAAGTGGAGAGTACATGCAAAAGAATGAAACTAGACTCCAAAAATAAACTCAAAATGGATTAAAGACCTAAATGGGAGATCCAAAACATAAAACTCCTGGAAAAAAAAAAAAAGGCAGTAATCTCAGGGACATCACTCTTAGCAATTTATTTATGGAAATGTCTCCTCAGGCAAGGGAAACAAAAGCAAAAATAAACTACTGGGACTACAACAAAATAAAAAAACATAAATATATGTGCGCAGTAAAGGAAACCATCAACAAAAAGGCCACCTAGTGAATGTGACAAGATATTTGCAGATGTTATCTCTGATAAGGAGTTAACATCCAAAATGTATAAAGACCTTATATAACTCAATACCAAATCATCATCATCATCATCCAATTAAAAAATGGACAAAGAACCTGAATAGACATTTTCCCAAAGACCTACAGATGGCCAACAGACACATTAAGAGATGCTCCATATCACTAATCATCATCAGTGATGCAAATCGAAACCATGGGATTCAGGGAAATGCAAACCAAAACCACGGTGACCTATCACCTCATACCAGTCAGAAACGCTAGTATCAAAAAAGACAAGAAATAACCAGTGTTGGCAAGGATGTGGAGAAGGGAACCCATATGCACTGTTGGTGAGAATGGAAGTTGGTGCAGCCACCGTGGAAGACAGCTGGCAGTTTCCTCAAAAAATTAAAAATTGAAATGTTGCATGATCCAGTAATTTCACTGCTGGATATTTACCCAAAGAAAATGAAAACACTAATTTGAAAAGACATATGCACCCCTCTATTTACTGCAGCATCATTTACAATAGACAATATATAAAAAGCAACCCAAGCGTCTACCAATTGCTAAATGGATAAATAAGATGTGGTAAATACAATGGACTCTCACTCAGCCATAAAGAAGAATGAAATCTTGCCGTCTGCAACATGAATGGACCTAGAGGTATCATGCTAAGTAACACAAGTCAGAGAAAGATGCATACCATATGATTTCACTCCTATGTGGAATCTAAAAAGCAAAACATGTGAACAAACAAAAACCAAACAGACTCTTAAATACAGAGAAGTGGTGGTTGCCAGAGGAGTAGTGCGTTGGGAAGACGGACGAAACAGATAAAGAAGATTACAAGCTTCCAGTCATGAAGTATATAAGTCACGGAGATGAAAAGTACAGCAGAGGGAATATAGTCAATACTATTGTAATAACACTGTACGGTGACAGAGGATGAATATACCTATTTTGGTGAGCATTTATTATACACTCAATATATACCATTGAAGAATGAATAGAACTGTTGAATCAATATGTTGTATACCTGAAACTAATGTAACACTGTATGTTAATTATACTTCAATTTAAAAAATAAAATAGAGGTTTCCAATGTACTATTTTCTCAAACTTCTGCAGGTTTTAAGATTATTAGAATAAAATGTCTGGGAAAAATAAGTGTACATTGAGATGCTGTTTATTATCTGGCAAAAGAAAATGTACAAATTTATCTACAAATTCAGTATATGACTTTACAAGTAAATCCGACCAATTATCTCATGAACAAATCATTTAAAATTTACATAAAGAAAGAAATACCTCTTAATGCATTATTTGATAACCTTGACAACAAAATTTAACAGACGGTGACGGGCCTATCTCCCTCCTTAGAAACATAAATCCAAAGACCAAAGCCAATATCGGCAAGCTGATTCTGACAATGCATAAAATATAAGAAAAAAAAGTGTATGTGTGGGCGGGGGGGTTATCTCAAGAATGTATGGTTAAAATAGTATTAGAACATTAATATCATTCACTACATTCTCACATTAAAGGAGAAAAATCATTATAGTTATGTTAAAAGCTGAACCAAACACAAATAATAAACTTCCTTCATCCATTCCTGATAAAAATTCTTATCAAACAAGCTATAAAGGCAATTCCCTTAACCAGATAAGTAGTATGTATAAAACCCTTCAGTGGTTGCCATAGTTAACTACTGTTAGCCCTGTTCACTACACTGTTAACGTTGTTACTACAAAGAGTGAACAAGGGCTCGTGATGATTCAGGCACTTGATGTAGTTTCCTGCCCCTCACCCTTTCCTATTCAATGCTCCTATCAGGGATTCAGGTGAAGGTGGATAGGCAGCATTTCACACTCAAGTAAGATTCAGAGTTTGGCAACATATAGTGACAAACAAAATCAAAATTCTAACTGACTCGAACTACCAGAAATGATTGGTCCAAATAAACAAAATGGAATTTAACAGAAATCTTCAAGTGAGGTTTAAAAAAAGAGGATACATGTGTACTATATGAAAGAATCTGTTTGCTAAGAGGTGGTGTGGAAGAAAAGTAGAAAAATCTTAAATACTCCAAACTCAATATAGGTCAAGAATGTGATAATGATACAGAAAAAAAAAAAAAAAAGGCGGCAAATGAATCATGCTCCGAATTAAGCATTCTATTTAAAAACAAGCACCAAGAGCAAGGGCAGCCTAGGTTACATTCCTATCCTACCACATCAGAATATCAGTCATGTTGGTAAATCTCCTGATATCTAAGACACAATTTTCAGTACCAGTACTTCATACACTGGCTTTCACATGGAGCACAGTTCGAGTGGAATGGGTCTAAATATCACGTTCCACGAGAAAGGATTAAAGGAACAGAACATATTAAACTTGAAAAGTCTCTTAGAAAAGAGAGCATGCTTCAGTTAAGAGAAAATGTTGAGAACTCACCATGAGTTGAAGTATGTCCTGGGTATTTCATATCTCTAATTTAACCTGTCCCGACCCTCAGAGGTAGATACTAATAGCTCCATTTATAAAGGAGAAAACTGACTCTCTGATTAAATTTGATCAAGATCTCCAAAGTCAGAAATAACTGCGAGCCCACATTTGTTTAATTCCAAAATGCTTATCACATTTTCCTACTTTCAGTCTAGACGATTTGAAGGGCTGTCATGCAGAAGAAACAGATAATTTTGTTGTTGCTCCATAAGAAAGAGGAAGAGTCCCTGCAATAAAATTAAGTTGTTCAAAAGGGCTACCCTAAAAACCTTCCATGCTGCAGTCTATAAATGCATGACAAGCAGACACTGCATACCAGGATCTATGAAAAGGATACTGCTTTCATTTAATTTAAAATGAAGGAATTTAAAATAATTTCTGTGTTGAAATCATATTGATATTGACATTACCAGTACTTATTTTTTTTTTAAAAAAAAGCAACATTACAGCATTAATATGGGAGTCAGAAGACAGAGCTTCTCTGTTTTAAGGTAGATGTGGGACTTTGGGTGAGTATCAAAATTTCTACTGGACCCATTTTTCTCATGCATGGAATGAAGAGATATGCATAGGTAACTGGCTGATTTCTGAGGTTTTATTCTACTGCACAGTTGTGTGATTTTTAAAACCACCTACAAGAAATCTTATGCAGGATAACAAGTTGGAGTGTTTATTCTCATTTTGCCTCTTTTAGCAAATGCATGTGTTCAGCTGAAGTTCAGTTACAAGTATCTATACAGCTTCAAAATTGTTTTGAATATTTGCAAATAAAAATGTGGAATAAAATCTCTAATTCCCAGGAATAATTTATAAGTATTAAAATATGAGGCATAAACCGAAATATTTAATTATTTGAAACATTATTCCCTTCCAAGAAATAAAATTCCCCTAGTACCCCTTGACCCAGAAAATAATTTTAGTGATGACCAATTTGGAAGGAAGAGATTATTTCTGGATGCCCTCAGCCTATGTGAACACGCTGTTTTGATGTCTATATTTGACTCTGTAACATGATCTCATCATACAAGAATGGAATGGTTATTGTGAACTATGACCCAGAATCATTGTGAATATGGGACTTGATAATTTATTTTGGAAATAACTTTATAATAGAGTTTCAGATAATAAATGAGATTTTAGAGAGATTCGCTTTTCTTCAGGAATTTTCCTGTTAATCCTGTAGCTGACTGTACTAGACCTTCATATAAAAGACTGGAGTCACTACATAGAGCAAGAAATGTTCCAGATACCTTTTGTAAAGTCTTCCAAAGAAAATACTCATTTCATATGTAGTTTCATTTAAAAAAAAACTTACATACTATTTTTTAAACATGACTGATTATTCTGCTTACCCAAGAAAGGTCATGAATGATCAGCTAACCTAGAAAGAATCATTTTATAATAAGATACCCTCTAGACTCAGAAATAATTTTGGAAATGTGCCAGATCTTAGTGTTGTCAGTATGCTTCACAATTAAATATAATAGAGATGAGCTCCTTTTCTCAGTCTCAGATTTTCTCCAAAGTTTCCCCCCCCACACTATTTCCATTCTGATTCAACAAAATCTAAGACTAAATACACCTGCATGAACAAGCAAGGGAGTTCCTATTGGGCCCGTCGGCTTTCCTCCCACATCCCTATCACTCTGTAATTTTCCATATAGCAAAGTTATTAACATAAATATAAATATAAACATAAATATAAATAATATAAATATAAATATGAAGAAGTGAGATATTCTCCAAATATGTCACCTATAGAGGCTGATGCTATAATTTCTCATGTCCACATCTACTGTTAGAGAATTTAAAACAAAACTACCAAGAACAGTTTTATAATCTTGCCGGATAACTTTTTTATTTTTCCAAAGTAATGCACAGCCTGGAGCAAAATAGCAAATTTTCTGAAGCCAGCAAACCACGATGTTGTACAAAGCTCATCGATTTGCTCTTACCACTGTTGCAAACAAGCAATGCTCAACCATGCAAAATAATATAGCCAGTTGTCTTCTGAAGATTGGTGAGGTGATATTTTAATGTGATTTTTATTTGATCCCCAGAAGTTTCACTCTTGGACATAGCAGTCACTATTAAATGAGATGGTTTTGCTCCATCTGTCAGTCAAAGAAAGATTAGCAAATTGCTGTGGTTGATTTTGCATTCGTCAAATTTTATGCTGTGTGGTGTAGACCACACTAGCATAAAGCCATAAGGAGAAGTATGCCAGAGGCTTACCCAAGAAGAAGAATCCATTTATCCCCACCAGGCAATAAAATTTCATTTCCCATAGCTTTGCCACTCTGATATCCTGGCTATATAAGGTGCGCAGCCGTTGCAGATAAACTGCAGGAGCTAGATCCACTTAGATAGGCTGAGACAATACAAGTTCATTGTGAGGTAGAATTTAATTTAGCTGTCATTATATCTGTTTATCATGGCTTAAGAAAATAGTGCCAATCAGGGAGAAATGTTGCAATGTGAAAAATATAATATACAAGACAGAGGGCAAAATTGTATTTTTGAACCACAAATTTAAAGAATTCATTTATTGCATTGAAATTCTACGATTAGGCACTCTTCTAGATGCTTTAGATCCATCAGGGAGCAAAACAAAAACCCCCGCCCTTGCGCAGTTAACCTCACAGCATTGGAAGACAGACAAGAAAAATTAAAAACAGCATGTGAGTAATCTGTAAGTTTGTAGAATAAGATAAGCGCTTGAAAAAAGTGGAGTAGGGAAAATAGAATAAAGTGAGTGACAGTGGAGTTAAAAATTGAAACAGGGTAGGCAGGGTCCTCTGATTCAATACATATTTTGATATAAATTTCAATAAAATTCTGAGATTCCGGGTTACCAAAAGTCATATTACTTTTGCTTACATAAAAACAGAGGTAAAACAAGGCAGTTGACCGCCATGCTGGTAAGGGATATATGTTTATTAGTTTTCCTGAATTAGGATTTTTCCTAGGAAATTTTAAAACTGCCAAAATTAACAGGCACACAGAGACTTCGAATGTGTCCTGTGACCCAATTTTTGGAGCTGACAGTAATATATCGGTCTCTTGCTTCTCTTAAAGATACAAAAATTAGGATGAGAAAACCAAAAAATCTACCCATTGGTATTCTAGTTCGGGTGCTTGGTCACATACCATATTTTAATGTCAAATTTCTAAGAAAAGTTTGTTGTAACCTGAGGATACATTCCAAAAAATATGATTTCATATCAATTACAAAATGCTGAACTTCCCCCCCAATACCTTCAAGATTTACTGGTGACTGTATCTAAAAATTTTATGAACAAATTTGTTTTATCGGGTTTTGCCAACTCTTGGTGACTCTCCGCTTTTCTCCTATCTATAAAATCAGAACATTCAAAGTTCAAGTGGTTGCCTGAATTTTCTCCTTCCCATAAAGAGAAATACGTATTTATCACATAGATACACTAAAGATAAATACATAGGTATTTATCACATAGATAATACACTAAAAGGTATGTCGTTATATCCCATTTTATCTATACAATATGTCCTACATCTTGCAGTAATTTTAACCAAATTCTCCCATCATTTTCACTCTCAAGAGTCATATCCATTTTTAGACTCTTCATATGGCAGTCATCCTCACATTAGTCATCATTTTAATCAACACTCTTATATGAACATTCCTGAGTCCCACTGCATTTATCCTGTTTAAAGTATAACTATAAATATGTAATATCCTACTTCAGAAAACACACATTAATGATATTATGGCACTATTAGACCTCAAAAATTGTTGGTGTTTTCTGTTCTGTATTATTCTGGATAATGACCTACAATGTTGTTGTTCTAAGTTGGTGAGGATGTAGGTTTTTTAAGCAAGATTGAGATAAAATCTATATATAATAAACTACAAATACTGAAAGGGTACAACTTGATGAGTTTTGATAGATGTACGCACCATGAAATCATTATTACCATGATTAAAGATGCTGAACATTTTCATCACTCCCAAATTTTCCTCAAGTGCCTTTACAATCCTTGCCTTTCTCCTCTCCCACGAGTAGGAAGCACTGGTCAGCATTCTGTCACTATGCTTTGGTTTGTACTTTCTAGAGTTTTATATAAATGAAACAAATATACTATGGAATATATGGGATAAATATACTTTTTTGTGTCTTCTTTCACTCAGCATAATTACTTTAGGTTTATTAATGTTGTTGCATGAGTCAATAATGTGTTCCTTTTTACTGCTTGTAGCATTTCATTATAAAGATAGGCTACATTTTATTGTCCCTGTTAATGGGCATTTGGGTATTACTGCTCTGGGGCTATCAAATAAGTTTCATGAACATTCATGTACAAAGCCTTGTGAGGATGTACATTTTCATTTATTTGAAGTAAATGCCTAGGAGTGTAATGACTGGATCATATGATAGGCTTATGTTTAACATCTTAGGAGCTGCCAACTATATTCCAAAGTTGCTATCCTATGTACTTTTCTACCAGCAATGTTAGAGTCTTCCAGTTGCTCTATGTCCTTGTCAATACTTGGTATTGTGAGTCTTAAATTTTAGCCAATTTTACTGGATATGTAATGCCATCTCCCTATGGTGCCATTTGCACTTCCTCAATTACGAGTAATATCGGGCATCTTTTTATAAGATTATTAGTCACATATATCTCTTTTTGAGAAACATCAGTTCAATTTTTTTGCCTAATTTTTATTTGATTTTTATGTCTTCTCATTATGAACTTACAATAGTTTTTATAAATGTGGGTACCTGTCCTTTGCCTGACATACATGGTGTGAACGTTTCCTCCTAGGAAACATTGGATTGTCATTTTATTTTCTTGATAGTGTTTGGAGAGCAGAGATTTTTAACCATGAACAAGTCCAATTTATCAATTTTCAATTTTTTGGGTTTTTTTTTATGTCCTATCTAAGAGCATTTTGACTACTTCAAGTTTGGAAAGATTTTGCATCTACATATTGCTCTAGAACTTTTAGAGTTTCATTATACACAGAAACACATACATGTTTATGAATCAGTTCAAATTAATTTTGGCTTACTGTCATATAAAAGTCAGTGCTGTTTTTCCACATGAATACCCGGTTGCTTCAGCATCATTCACCTAGTACATGTAGGGTATCTTGACACTGTTCTCTTTGCAAAACACCACAGAATTTCTTTCATCCTTGGATTCTTAAGTACATTGCTCTATGTTTTATTTTGCATGGTAGTTGGCAGATAAATTCATGCTTATTATGTCATAGTCTTCTAATAATCTTGTGAGGTAAATATTCTCAGTTTATAGACAAGGAAATTAAGGGGCTAACGAATTTACCAAAGATATCGCAGCTCCACACAAACACATATGTGTGCACACATGGGGACAAAGCCAAATCCTCAAACCCAGGTCACTTCATTTCAGTACTTCTTGGGTTTCATTTCCCAAGTCAACACTCATTAATGGCAAAGGACACTCGAGAAATATGCTCAAAAGGCCTTGAGACATAGCTGGAAAGAATCAGATTTTTTTTCATCGAAGTTTTATCTTTTGTATTTTAAAAATCATGTGAATTTTGGGGCGCTTGGGTAGTTCAGTTGGTTAAGTGTCTGCCTTCAGCTCAGGCATGATCCCGAGGTCCTGGTATGGAGCCCAGCATTGGGCTCTCTGCTCAGCGGGGAGTCTGCTTCTCCCTCTCCCTCTGCCCCTACCCCCTGCTCATTCTCTCTTTCTAATAAATAAAATCTTTAAAAAAATCATGTGAATTTTGCATCTCTTTATACATTGCTTGCCAAACATACCAAAATAAAGTTGCATATTGTATATCATCAACTAAAATAAACGTTCCAGGTAAATGCAACTGGTTCTCTATGGTATTACTGCTGCCCCTTGTTCCTCCCCCTGGAGTACGCATCCATTTGCGTATAGTCCCACATCATTGTTATCTGCAGGCTCTTTAGGTTTGCTTAGTGTTGTTAGTGTTATTAACTCCTTTATTTAAGCAGAAGAGAAAACACCTATGTACTAAGGTAAACACAATAATAAAGACAAGAGTCCATTCTTCAATTAGAATAGGCTTCAAACAATTCTGGAAATAAAAGACAATTGTCTAGTGTTCTTTTTTATTGCTATTTAATCAAATAGGATATATGAGGAGACATTCTGGGAGACAAGAGTTTTCTAGAGACTGCAAAGTTGGGACTACTTTCCTTGGGGTGCAAACCCAGGAGACATGAGCTTTCCAAATTATGTTCAAAGGCAATAATAATATTTTTTTTTTTTTTCCTGAGAGTACACGTTTCTTGTTTTAGAAGATACCCTTTCCCTTGAAGCCGGACCTGTATCTGGATTTAACATCAATCATAGAGGGTTTTATTTTCTTCTGCTCTCCTGGAAAGTGGGCAGCTAATATCTTTCAAGACTGGACAGAGATTATTTTTCTTCTTTATACAGGAGAGTTGTCTGGTCAAGATTTACCCACAAGAAAGTAACAATCCCAGGTTTTATTATCTATATGAATTTAAGGTAGCAATTGGTAACACTCCCTTCTTTCTGTTGCAGGTGCCGGAGAATCTGGAAAAAGTACAATCGTTAAACAAATGAAGTAGGTATACACCATTTTACATGTTTGATATTTGAAGTCCGTCTGTGTACTCGACCAGTCTAAAAAGAAATACTTTGGGAAAATCTGACTGATGGTCTATACATGCAGGTGGTGGAAGAGCTAACTCAATTCCCGTGCAAGTCTTCCTCCTATCCTTTAGCAGGGAGTGTAACTTAGGTGTGGTATTGGAGTTTCCATTTTTCTTTTAAATTTTGCCTCTCAACAAGATGAATACTCAAAGCAGTCATGTTTTAAATATATTAATCTGGGCCTAATCTAGGGCTTCGGTATTGTGGGCAGGAGCCATAAACATTTCAAAATATGTCCGTCGATGACCCAGTTGAATTTAAGAGGAAATGGTATTTTTAATTGGCATTTTGCCTCCCTGGGAATAAAGTGCTTATTCAAAGTTATTACCATTGTGGATTTCAATTTATTTTTGCACTTCTTTTCTCTACTTTTTAAATATCTTTTTATAATGAAATAGACGTGGATTCTTTAATGAGACAACAAACACAAAAGTGCTAAAATTCAAGAATATAATGACTAAATGAATAAAATTCAATTGGTAAGTGGAGGGGATCGTGTAAAACTTCATGGCTCTGTCACTGCTGGAGAATTTTCAAGGACAACTATTGCTATAGGAGAAGAAGAGCGTCTTTTTTTTTTTTTGGCTAATTTTTCATTCTATGTTGGAGGATCTTGTTCTTTGGAATAGGTCACCTAATGATATCCCAGTCAATGATGCGATTGTCTGTTTAGAATCTAAATCACTGGTCTTTTCTTTCTTTTCAAATAATAATGTCATGCAATTCCAAACAAACAATTATTTAAGTCCCACTTTTGGAATTTCCTGACAGGTGTACTTGCAACCAAATTTTGTTCCTTTTCTTCTGTCTTTGAAGAAAAGGACACTCCTTTCCCCTGATCATTGCTCAGACGGCTTTTGGGTTCTCAGCTCCATCCGTGCACCCAAATCATCTCCCACCCCCATCACACTCCCACTGTGTCCACCTGTTCTTTTCTTTCTGGTTCTAATCATGCTCGAATCCCTAACCTTTTTACCTCTTCATTCTCTATGAAGTTAAATGCAGTAAAACAAGACATAAGCAATTATTTGGCTATTTAAAAACTAAAACTTTTAAATACATAAACCATAAATAAGTTTTAAAAAAGAAAAGAAAAAATCTATAATGAATATGATATATAATTGACTATCATAATATAAACAGTCATATAGACTGGTGAGAAAAATAAGCTGCCCAATATATATAAATGGAAAGAGACTATGAACAATTCACACGAGACAAAATTCAAATATCTATTTAAAGCAATAATGAGCTATGCTTTATCTTAGTAGATTAGCAAACAATTTTAAATAATATTACCCAATAAAGGTGAGGTTTTGAGAAGTTAATATTTCTCATTACTACCGGTAAAATAATTTGTTATAGCAAATTTATAGAAATAATTTTTGCAATCTACATAGGAAACTGGGAAAATAATAATTATTGATCTAAATATATTTCTGAGAATTTTAGTAAAATAATTTAAATTTGAAAAAGCACAAAAATAAAATAATATAAACAAGAAAATATGAACATTTATGACCCAAGAGATTTAGATTAGTCTTATTTAAAATAATGAAATACGAGATAGAATAAAGTACCCTAAATTAAAATAAAACACAAGGAAATAGATTGCAAAAGTATGAAACAATTCACCTTTCAATTGCAATATTTTGCATCCATTACAAGTTATAAGTATATGAGAAAGTTTTAATAGCAGAAAATACTTACGCTAGTTAAAAAAACTAAGATCCAAAATTGCATAAACATCTTTACCTCAACTATGACAAAATAGTTTTCTAAAAGGGGAGAATATAGGCCAATGTTCAATGATATTTATTTCTCAATACCGGGATTTAAAGTTACATTGCACCTTCATTTTGAATACTGCTGGACTTTTCACACTTTCTACAATGAGCAAGTATTGCTTTTGTTAGTCACAAAGAGTCTCCTCATTCTATCTCCTCCTTCCTTTTCGCGGCAGACCCCATGAAGAATCATTGCCGTTAGGTCTCTTCACTCTTCTACCTTCCCTTTGCTCTTAAACCATTTCCATCACTCCTGCCTCTGGCATGCCACATCAATTGCCCTTATAAACATCAGTATTATCTCCTAATTGCCACTTTGTCTGGAATGCTCATGAGTTCCTATTTTATTTTTTTATTTTTTGTAAGATTTTATTTATTTATGTGACAGAGAGACCCAGCGAGAGAGGGAACACAAGCAGGGGGAGTGGGAGAGGGAGAAGCAGGCTCCCCACTGAGCAGGGAGCCCAACAAGGGGCTCGATCCCAGGACCCTGAGATCATGACCTGAGCCGAAGGCAGACGCTTAACGACCGAGCCACCCAGGCGCCCCATCATGAGTTCCTATTTTTTTTATTTTTATCATGTTATGTTAATCACCATACATCATTAGTTTTTGATGTAGTGTTCCATGATTCATTGTTTGCGTATAACACCTGGTGCCTATTTTAATTCCATTCAACTCCACTGGGCTTTTCTCTTCTAAAACTTCACCCTGGCTTTTAGAATAACTCTTTCCTAGTTTACTTCCTAATTGCCTGCTTTATTCTCAGATTCTCTGACCACATCCTGACTGCTGGTGTATCTAATGCACTTGGCCCCCTTCTCTGCTTACTTTATACCTTCACATGAAAACTGCTAAGGTACCGTGATTTTTACTCTCATCTTCAAGCGGACTGTCTCAGGATATTTCTTTCAAATTCACTTTGTCTAAACTGGGGAAGCAGGTACGTCTACCTCCATATTCTATGGATAGGTCCAAATCAGAATAAACAACACTAAGTGATCTCCCCATCTGGCCTCCTTGTCCCTACAATGAATTATAGCAGCAGAGGTCTCTAAAGCAATTAATCTGGGTGTAGATAGGTTGACATTCACTTTCTAAGTTTTGCCACATCTACACAACTCTTGTCTTCAAGGGTGTGATTTATCCCTATTGTCTCTGCCTTAGCTTAAAACCCCCGCATTTCTGAACTGGATTAATACAGTATCCTGCAAAGCCCTTTTTCCCTCCCTCCTCTTTCTTCCACTGCAATGTCCACACCAACACCAACCGATTTCTTTAAAAAAGAAAACTGCATCTCTTTCCCAAATTGTACTCTTCATGGGCTACCGAGAACAGACTCCTTGAAGGATACATAAGATACTTTAGAATCCAGCTCTTAGCTGTCTCTTCGCTCTAATGTCCCATGACTTCCCCTTTCCTGCTTTCTGCACTGGAAATGCTGAACTCACATAGTTCCGTGGACTACAGAAGGCAGAACAGTTTAGCAGCTAAGATCACAGGCTCCCAAACCAGACTGCATTCGTTGCCCGACTGTACCACGTACTGAATAAGTTAGGGGTAGTTCCTTCAGTTATCTGTGCCTACATTTCTTTCCTGTAAAATGTAGGTAACAATTTCACCTTCTTTAAAGGACTTAATTGCAAGAAATGAGAAGACATATAAAGGACTTAACACCATGCTTTGCACACACGGAGAGCCTGATGATGGTAACCATCTATTTGGTCATACGGATCCTTCAGCCTAGAACGTTCTTCCTTTTCATTATCTGGAAATAACGACTTCTCCTTGAAAACTCAACTGATCATTACTGCTCCCAGGCAGTCTCCTGTGATCCCTTATACCTACTCCCAATAAAGTTTATCACTTTTTCTTTTCTAGTTTATGGTACCACCTGCAGACATTGTCGTTATATACTCTCACACTGCATAAAAATGGATTTTATGCTCTACCTTTCTATAATCTAGTACTATCCAATAGAATGTTCTGTGATGACAGGAAGATTCTCTATCTGTGCTCTCCAATATGGCAGCTCCTAGTCATATGTGGCCATTAAGCATTTGAAATGTGGCTAGTGTGAATGAGGAATTATTTTAATTTTAATTAACATCTAGTGGCTACTGTATTGGACAGTGGAGCTCTAGTCTATAGGTTTTTGGGGAGGAGAGAAAGTATAATTCATTCTTTTTAGCACATAATGCAGTATGTTACAGAAAATGCCCAGTAAAAGCTCATTAATTGGAACAGATTTCGGAATCAGCTTGCAAGTAGAAAGCTCTATCTCACAGAAATGGATTTATGCAGTTCCTAGAAAAACAACGTTGCTTAAAGTCCCACTACGGCTGGATTTTTTAAAGTCCGCTCTTGCCATTTTGCTTTGTGATGTTTCCTTACCCTATGATGAAAAGTTAGGAATCAGAACTTGTTCCAGTAAGAAAACCTAAATGGCCCCAAGTTTACTGGTAACTGCCATTTTAATTTAGTAATTAAAATAACTTTCCAATTTCAGTTTTTGAGAAAGACCTGAGATTTAATGAACTTATTCTTGATCTATCCACAAAGACATTTTACTGCATTTTTCTACAACCTTTAGTTGTCTACTTTATTTACTTATTAAAGTTTTTGTTTAATACAGCAAGATAAACATGGCCATGCTTAAAATAGAAATACAGCAATTCCTGGCAAGCAAATGGCAAAAACAATCAATAATGGACATAGGGGCTACCTCTATTTTCACAGCAGAAATTCTTGTATTCGGGTTTTAGAGGGGGCGGGGGGGATGGGTTAGCCCGGTGATGGCGCTTAAGGAGGGCACATACTGCATGGAGCACTGGGTGTTATATGTAAAAAATGAATCATGGAACACTGCATCAAAAACTAATGATGTACTGTATGATGACTAACATAACATAATTAAAAAAAAAGTTTTAAAATCTTGGGGAGCATTTGTATTCTTTTTCCCCTATGCTAAAGCTTCTCTGTGGATAGATAAAACACAAACCCTTCAGAATATGACTTACAAAATGATGCCTAATGTACACAAAGAACTTCAAAAACAACAACAACAAAAAGAAAGGGGCAATAACATATTATACAATAAAGAAGCAATAAAGTAACTAGCATATGCAGAGATTTTAGCTTTTGAAGGTAAATCTATTTCAATCTAATATGCCTAAACAATAAAACTTTGAGTTCTGACTGAGTGAATGGAAGGAAAAGAAGAGTTCAGCCAAATAAAGTGAGCCTTTCAACTTTGAGAACTAGTGGCACATACACAGATGGAAAAGTTACAGGGGATTTAATAGCAGGTAATTACCTACATTAAAAAAAAAAAGATGCCGTTGTTAAGGCTATAAATAGAAAGCAGTCACTCCTATTTTCCAGTGCATCTTAAGTGATAGGAAAAGAAATGAATGTTCTACTAAATTACTTTGCTTCCTCTAGACATCACGTTATAAAGACTAGTTTCAGAACTCTGTATGTATCTTTGTCCCGGGAAACTGGAAATTTATTTTTTGAAAATAATAAGCTTTCTAAGTAAAATTCTCATGATTTACTCATTTTAAATACTGGTTTACTTTGGGCAAATTCTAAGTCCTCTTTATATTTTGCACAAGGAGCTCAGAAAGAAAATATTGTATTAAGTCCCAATGATAATAATAAAAGTCCAAAGCCATGTAATTGTTCAGATTTAACATGTACATATGGACAATATTTTTTGTAACAAATATATACCGGAATTTTAGTCAAGCAAATTATTGTTGCTGTGTTTTAATATTATTTTTAAAAACTGCTCAACTCACAAAAGCGTTTCATTTTTAAATTATAGGATCATCCATAAGAATGGTTACAGTGAGCAAGAATGCATGGAGTTCAAAGCAGTAATATACAGTAATACATTGCAATCCATCCTAGCTATTGTGAAAGCCATGACTACCCTCCAGATTGATTATGTAAACCCCACAAGTGCAGTAAGTATGCAAATAAATGACAGTTGTAGTCCTACAATGGAATTTGAGCTGTAAAACAGAACTAAATTTGTAGTACTAATCTATACCAAAAATTCAAGAATATAAAATATGAATTTGGGGAACTTTAATTCTGTTTAGTGTAAGATATCCTTTTTTTCTTTAAGTGAAACTTTGTGTGCCATAATATTATTCAGCATTTTCTCCCAGGAATCAAACGTGTTATCAAATAATGTACTGTATTAGAGTAAAATATTGATGTTTACTAAATACAGAAGAGTTCATCCCATAAAATCAAACTGCAATAGCTCTACTTTTATTTTCCTAGTCTAATTATGAGTCATTTCATGGAGTGATTATAATTATATTCATAACATTGTAGTAATAGTAATAATATTCTAATTATCATTATTGTTCAACAATAATTATAAGACAATGTTGGGCAGGGAACTTATTATTTTACAGTGTTAATTTTTTAAAAAAGAATTCCAAATTGTGTGACTAAGTAAGATTTTTGTGTAATAAATATATTCAAGTAGTCAGAGTTATGTTTATAAGGTAGCATCTAAACAGTTTCATTTCATTCTATTTTATATTTTGTAATATAATTATTTTATGTTAAAATACATTAAAAGCCCACTTAGTTTCAAACCGTTTATGTGCAAGCATATAGAACTATTTTAGTTGGCAACTATATATATAGCGTTCTCCAAAGAACAATAGTTAACCACACGCAAAAAAGGAGTAATAGTGTACAATCAACAGGAAAACACTCATTTCCATTTGTCCAGTCCTGGAGCAGCTGGGTGCCCCCAGATGATATCAACTGAACTGCTCCCAGTGTAACTTAGATACCTTGTACACTTACAATAAGAAAGAGAGGAACAGCATGTTAAGTATAGAGAAGAATATGACCCTTGTACTTTCCTCTTCCTACCCCTCCAGAAGTTTAGGGTTAGACCATGTAAATTACCATTGGACACCATTAGTATAAAAAGAAAAATACCTCTTTCATGCTGTTAATTTTAAAGGAAATGGTAAACCCTCATCTTGTTCTGCCATTTTCCAACAAAGAGCACAAAAATTCTAAGTATGTTCTCAGGGCAGATCCTTTGTAAAGCAGAGTCAGGAGTTCGGCTAGACTCCTCTTCCATTTTTAGTTTTCCTCAAAGTGGGCTCCAGTAAGTCATCTCCTTCTTTAAGTTACAGTTTCCCACTCACATATAAGAGGGGAACTTGCAAGAGCTCAACTCCAATATCCTTGCATTCTTTACCATTCCATGACTTGGTGATCCCCTTTTTATTTAAGGGTAGTTTGGTTATCCCTCTGACCTTGGCTGTTTCTAAGGATCTGAGACTTTAAATTGGCCCTTCAGAAACAACCTGGTATAAGCCTCATATTTAAAGATGTGAAAAATAAAAGTCAAAGAAGATTAGCAAGGTGGCTTGCATTGCATAGCCAGTGTTTTGGACAAAACCCAATTCTGGCTTCCCTTAGAATGCTTTTCCCAATGCAGGGATTTTTATAAAAATACTTTTAATGATCAGGAATGATTGCTAATCCCCCACTGATTAACATCGTAATGATCTGGCATGCAGGTGGAGTGAAAATAATATAGACTCTGTAGATTGCTGCCACTATGCTGACTGAAAATTAAGATAAATGCAATTTATTCAAACTGTACATTAAATGGTAAAAGAGTAATTTATGCAGCACCGAAGGACTGATACGACTTCTCAGGACGACCTATGCCCTTAAGTGTCAAACATCAGTTGGCAGGTACTATGTAACTCAAATTTTTATTTCAGTTGTTGAAAACTATAGTAATTTCAGTGACCTTCTTTAGTATTTGATTTTAAGATTAATATACTCAATACCTGGCTTGAACTGTTTCTTTGACAGATTAATTGCTAAACATCTATGTGTGTGTACTCTGAAAGTAGTTTTCTATAGCTTTCAATTTAGCTATTTATATAATTTATATATTTTTACATTATAGTCCTAAAGGAAAATGTCCATAAGCTTTATTGGTTACTGGTTCTGTAAATTTGGATGAGTTACTTAATCTCTCTACATTTGGGTTTCTTTATCCACAAAACTTTAGTGCTTTTTTCATTAAGTTTCAAGGACTATTACAGAAGCAAAGAGAAATATAGGAAAGCCACTTAAAAACAAAACAACTTCTTTGGAGCTATTTGAAAAATGTGAAAAGTTGGGGCACCTGGTTGGCTCAGTCAGTTAAGCTTCTGCCTTTGGCTCAGGTCATGATCCTAGTAAATATTGAGTATTTATTTTTCAATAATCACTCCAAATGTAAGCTCATTAAAATTTATGTACTAAAGTCTATATATCTAATATCATTTGAAAAAATTATATTTCATTAAACTGATTTACATGGCAGACACCTGACTAGACATTGGGAATATATTGAGGGATCAGCAGTAAATAAAATAGAAACAGTATCCGCTCTCAGGAGAGGGAAGTCTGAAGCTGGACAAGTAATTACAAAGCATCAGCTATTTCAAAAGAGCAGCACAGCTGGGATGGGGAGCCAAATCCTCATTTACAGAAAGAATTACTGAAAAAGGAAATGCTATCACCAGTGGGAATAGGACAGAACTAGTACATTTCTTTTAAGAAGTGTTGTGTTTCTGGGGCGCCTGGGTGGCTCAGTTGGTTAAGCGACTGCCTTCGGCTCAGGTCATGATCCTGGAGTCCCGGGATCGAGTCCCACATCGGGCTCCCTGCTCAGCAGGGAGTCTGCTTCTCCCTCTGACCCTCTTCCCTCTTGTGCTCTCTGTCTCTCATTCTCTCCCTCTCAAATAAATAAAAAAATCTTAAAAAAAAAAAAAAGAAGTATTGTGTTTCTGAGCTCTGTAACATGTCCACACGTGTAAGTGGCTGAAAATGTGCATGGGAAATCACTGGAGCTTTTAAAATATGAGAGTAAGATTATCAGTAGGAATCAGTTTTCCATCACTTTGGCTATTTATGAGGAAGACATCTTTTCATAATACTGGTTGATTTGGGTATTATATATTTTAAAAATTCAAATATGATTGGGGGGCCCAACTCCTTAAACACATGAATTTTGATTCTTTAAATTGCCATGTCAGGCCTTTAACAACTGTAGAAGAACTTCACGAATTAAAATACCGTATGTCCAATAAGATATTATTTACGGTTAAAGAAAACTCTATATTGCCAGGGATTCTCAACTCAGGCTGCACATTTGAGCCACCTGCAAGATTTTCAAAAATACCTTTGTAGAATCTGACATCCAGAGGTTCTGCCTCATTTTGTTTGGGTTGAGGTCCTGGTATCAGTATTTTTAAAAAGTGCCCCACATGCTTATAAGGCACAGCCGGTTGGCTGTGTAAAGCCACCATTGGCTTTACCTACGCAAGCAATAAGCTAAAAAATAAAAGGTCTTGAAAGACAAAAAACCAAGCTGATACGATGACCTGCCCTTTGGCGGAAGCACAAGGACTGAGGTTGTGGTCGAAGAATACTTTATGACATCTACATGTTCAAGATGAGACTATTTTCATGATATCTATTCAAATAAAGTGTAAACTGAAATTGGAAAAAAAAAGTTTTAATGAAAGAGTATATTAGAAATTAGCTTGGTTTGTAAAGGAATGCTAACAGGGCATGTCATTTTTTCCCTTTAGGGACTAACTAGTCTGAGTAGCTGTTTCACTGCATCCTTTGTCCTAAATGGTACCTTAACAGTGAAAGGAGGCAAATGGGAGGATGCCAGCTAAGCTGGCTGGGTCATATTTTGCTGGATTTGCAGCCCTCTCTCACATCCAACTTATTGGGAAGAAGGACTTAAAAATTTACTCTGTGCCAATATACGAAAATGGGGTCAGTCTCTGGATTTGGGCCATTTACGACTTTTGACTTAATAGTCATCTGATCAATTCCGGTTAGCAATAAAAACTGAATGTGAAGACAGATGTAATAAGATTTTTAGTCTTAACAGAGCCTCTTTTTGACACTGAGAGACATACCTTTCATTTTTAATGCAAAGAACAGATTTTTAATAAAATGGTGAAATAAACCATTATTAGTATTTTAAAATAATAAATTGAATTGTATCAGAAAAACAGCAAGTTCTCATTGGCCATTCTTCACTGGGAGCCACCTCACACCGCACAAAGTAGTCTAAGTTTGACTCTTCTGATGTTCATTGTCTTTCTTGGTTTCTCAAATTAGTCTCCTAGTTTTGGATTCATTTGTAAAAGACACTATATTTTCTCCTTGCATTTTGACTGAGATCTCAATGGATTTACATTGAAGTATTATCGATCCCTTTGACATCATATTCAGAAGTTAATGATATATTCCAAAATATCCTAATTTCACCATATAACGATACATAGTTTTTGCAACAGAGAACTCTTCACCCAGCCATTATAAGGACACTTAAATTCCATTGACCTTAAGATACACTGAATAGATGCTCAACAAAATTATTACCTAAAAGAATAAGATAAAAATAATAAAATTGAAATGCTCTATTAAAAAAAAGTTACCTGATTCCAAATAACAACACATTTTTATCATTGTCACAAAAACATTGTTCTAGGAAGACCAACAACAACTTTGGGCGATGGCGAACACTCTGCAAGATGGTGGCATGACACCCGAACTGGCCGAGGTAATAAAACGACTCTGGAGGGACCCTGGAGTTCAGGCCTGCTTTGAAAGGGCATCTGAGTATCACCTCAACGACTCAGCAGCTTAGTAAGTGAATGCGTTTGACAATAATTATAGTTGAAACATTTTATATTAAGAATTCTAATTCTTCAAACTCTGCTTTTGTAATCACCAATGAGGAATGCAAACAGCTTCACATTTTGTTAGACTAAGATAAAAAGTAATTGAAGAGAAATAAAGATCAAGGTGACATCATGAGATTTAAAAATCTAAGCAAAGGAGCATTTAAAATAACTAATTTTGAAACTATTTGCCTGAGACCCCTGTTTTGCAAATATTTTCTCCCAATTGAAAGGAATTAATCTCTGCGCACTGTGCTCAACATTAACGCAGATTGGTGACACGCATACTGAGGTTTTGGGCCATTCATTTCATTACTAGTCTTATTGTTGAAATCATCTTCCAAAATAATTTTATTAATGACACATTCTTTCGCTCCTTTGGTTCAATGATTAGGATACTGAATTCTAGAGGAAAATAATGATTTCCAAAACATTTGTGTATTGTGGGATTCTGTTTGAGTCTTCAGAAAGATTATGTAATCTTCACAGCTACTTTCATCCAGTTGGCAATTATCAGCCATAAGGAAGTTAGGAGGTTATGACAGTATGAATAATTTCATTATCAAAATTATTTTAAATTTCTATTTTAGTAAGAAATTTTTAACCTGTGCTGTGTGTGCACATGTATGCAAATATAATTTAATTATTCTATATTAATTATATTTACACATGCATAGCAATGTCTAAAAAGGTATAAATACAGTCCTTTTGATGAGCTCTCAACAGAACGTTAGTAATACTTTAAAAAATATATATACAGTAAAAATGAAGCCAATGAAAGATTACATGAAGACAGAACAATGAAACTTGTATGATACTTCAGACTTCTGATCATGATAGTCAGAAGGATTATAGAGAGAAACCAAACCATATAAATTTTAGGAAAATCTAATAACAACAACAGTCTTCTGTGATTACTCACTCGTGTTCATTTTAAATTCTAAAGCCCTTGGAGGAAAGTCCTGCTCTTGTCTCTTTGGTGGAGTAGAGAATGCATATCATCATGTGATTACACAAACTCAAAGAATTATTTTATGGGTCCCAGTACCTAGCCACATCTTAATACTAACAGAACTCTCTGTAGTATAGAAAACACTGCTTTTCTATATAAATCATTGATAAGGGCAGTCACAATAAGAAATTGAATTGTGGAATAGTCTCTGAAAACATTGTTTAACAAAATTCTAGGGAAGAAGTGAGAGATTAATGGTGTTGGTATATGTGCTGCCGAAACAAGCACAAGATAGTGTTGGGGACAAAGAATTCCTGTCCCCTCCAAGGTCCTTCTAGCTGGCCTAAGAATCATATTGACATGAGACAGATTAACAGGAGAAAATAAAATGTAATAGGCATACCTACAGGGAATCTACATGGACGTGGAAATTTCAAAGTCAGGCAAAATGAGGTATATATGTTATTCTGAACTAAAGAGAAGGGGGTAGTGCTCTGGGACTTGAGAGGAAAGGAATGTTTCACAGAGCGATAAGAAGAGCAGATGTTTGGTAATTAGATGTTTGCCCTGCCATACAGATAGGTCACTCAGATAAAATGTATCTTTGCTAAATTGAGGGCAAAGACTCTCAATTTAGATTCTTCTGTGCAGCTGAGGGAGGGGCAAATGTTCTCTTGAGCCTGCAGGGTCTCAGGTGCCTTCAGCTCAAAACAATCCACATGCCAAAGTGGCACATTCTGGGGTACGGGGGGATGTGCTGTCCGGAACCCCTTCAATAGCTGTACTTAATAGATTTAGTTTTAGATATACATTAGCTATTAAGCATTATTTTCCCATTCAAATATTCTAAGACGTGTTTTGCAATTATACTATCATTATGTTTACCAAACACTTTGCTTTTTATTAGCAAAAATATTTTACATATTGTATTGTTAAAAATGGGTAGATGAAATGACATTTTATTTTCTAATCTTTCTAAACTTTAGTTTCAGTTTTTCTGTTTTGGCACACAAAATATATAATTTACAGTGGAACTATCACATTTATAGATTCATATTAAAAGCATTTATCTGTTCAAGTTAAATGCAATTACACATTTGTACCCATTTTGTGAATGTTGCCCATATTATAATGGTTTTAAATACCCTGACTGATCTACAGAGCCGTAGGACAATAAATCTGATCCACTCCTCCACCTTTACTTGCACCCCCATATCTAAGAAAATTTTCATTATTAAAAACACCTCCCAATTTAAATATTATCATTTTCTGTCCTTAGAGGCCCTTAAAAGAAAGATTAAGTAAAACACAAAGAAAAATAGCTGAACGGTCATTGCTTTCTTCCAAAAATTAACATTTTTTTTCAAATACTGCCTTACATTCACATTTTAAAACTAAATATAATATCAGATAGGTACCAACCCCATGTCTATTTCACATGTACTATACAAAACAAAGGCCTCTTTCCCTCTCTGCCTCCCTCCACTTTTCTTTCTCTTCTCCCTCTCTCTACATTTTCCCCTTTTTCCTTTTTTCTTCTTTCAGTCAAAATAAGATATTAATCATTTTTTTCAAACCTGGAGCCCCTTCAGGGCACCTGGGTGGTGCAGTCGTTTGACCTTCTGACTCTTGGTTTCGGCTCAGGTTCCGATCTCAGGGGTCAGGGCAAGATCTCAGGATTGTGAGACCAGCCCAGGTCAGGCTCCGTGCTAAGAAGGAGTCTGCTTAGGACTCACTCTCGCTCTCCCTCTGCTTCTGCCTCTGCCCCTCCCCCTTACTCCCCACCGCCACTCACCCTGCCCCTACCCCCACTCAGGTGTGCATGCACATGCGTTCTCTCACTCTCTCTCAAGTAAATAAATCTTAAAAAAAAAAAAAAACCAAACCCTATAGCCCCTTCAGGTTTAGGCTAACAAAGAGGTGAGTCCTAATCAGAGCAGGGAAGGTAATGTCCATGGCAACAGGACACCAAACTGCCTCCATCAGTACTAGCAAACTGAAAGAAAAAGGGCATGACAGTGACAAACAGGGGAAAGATTTTTTTATTAATGCTTCATGGTTTACTGATTGAGGCCACCTAATGTGCTATTTAAATTCTATAAGCCTTAAGATTTAACAAAGGCTAACAGGAAAAAAATACTATTTTTACATGATTAGAAAAATAATCAGGTTATTTTATTTTATTTTTTAATGATTGGAGCTATATGTATGTTGGGCTTATGGCTTAAGTTCTAGACCACAGGCCTGAGCACTCAAATCTTGTATTTATTAAAAGCAGGCATCTTAAATGCAAATTTGTCACTCTGCTAATGCTTCTGCTTTGCTTGAAATCATTTGTATATGCAAATGAAAGTACATTAAATGTGTCTTTACCAAAGTATTCATTTAGCTATCATTAAAATGAATTTAATCGCTCTATTGACAAGTTTGCTTTTGTTGTTGTTCCCGCGTAAACCAACTGACCAAAAGTAGACTTTCCCATATGTGAAGACTTAGTCAATAGGGAATTCACAAAGGACCCGACTTCATAAAATAGAAAACAGATGAACTGGAAAAATCTTCCAATATTTTCTTCTGATAATATCTGTATCTTGATTTGTCTCTTGGTTTTAAGAAAAATTCAGCTTTTTTAGAATAAAGCATGGTGATAAATTTTCACATCACATATACATGTGTTTCTGAACTATAATTGCCTATTTGGCCAAAATCCCTTTGGGGCATTCACTCCATTTGTTTCGGCTCAGAAGCTGAAAGATCCTCCAAGAATAAATTATCCATATTGCTGTTGAATTTATTTAAAAAAAAAATGACAACACAGTTTTGCTGTTTAAGGCATTGTGTGAGGTGCTTACATGCAACAACTCTTCAATTAAATCCCTGAAAAATTCAACTTTTGAATAATGTGTAATATTTAGCTAGATTCTACCCCTCGAATTCTGTCTGGATGGATGTATACCCATCCTGATCTTCCTGTTTAGCTACATAATGTAAACTTCACTTAATATAGTGGCCAATTTTGTCATAAAAACCTTACCAGACTTTTACTATCTCTATTTAGCATTTTCACAGAAATAGCCATATTGTTAAGCTACTAAAGCCTTAGTATTGAAAGTCTAGAATAGTGGTTGTCAAATGTTTTGAAGGCAATGAAATACTTTTAAAGACATGATCTGGTTTCAAGAAGGAGGCAAAGAGCAGTTCCTTTCCTCTCCTCTAACTAACAAACTCTAATAGAGCACACAGTTTACTCAGACCTGTTCCTCCTTCTCAGGACCCCTAGATCCTGTGGGCAAAAAGAGGGCAGTATTCAGCTTGGTAACGGTGTGGTAGGGTTTTTAAATATGTCCTCCAGGAAAGAGTTAAGGACATTGACACATGGGTGGAAGAGAAGAGTAGTAGGAGTGGGTGTAATGTCTAAGTTCAGCCTCTGTCCCTTGGATGGGTCACCAATGTCATGAGTTAGTTCCATTGTGAAACAGCAAGAAAGTCAAAAGTTTTTTGTTGTTTTCTTTTTCTTTTTTTTTTCCCAACAGCAATTCAACATTTATTTTACTATGTCAATACCTGAAAAACATGTACAATCTTAAAAGATGAACATACAGAGTCTAAATAAGGTCATTTTTTAAAATTTTATTGGTACTGTTTACCAATGGGGAGATGCAGTTTATTTACACCAGCAGCCATAGGGGCTGTTGTTTTCTTTTTTTAACTGCACTAACTGTATACAATCATGGCACTTAACACAAATGGTCCAGAGCCCTAAGCTAGACAATCTGTGGAGAACAACATTATTGCAACCAATTACTCTCTTAAAATTCAAAGTGCCTAAATTCAAACCACAGCATTTTTAGGATAGTCTAGTGCCTAGCATTACATGATAGCATTTTTTTGCTTACCCATTTTTGGATGATCAAAAGCCAAGAATAGAACTTTTCTCTGAAATATATCCATACACCACCAATTCTGTTACATACACCTCATAAAATACAGGCTAAGTTAGCATCAATCTAGCAACCTTTATAAGAGGCCTCCATGGGTCAGCTGTGCACCACACTTGGCCCTCTGCCACAACCAGCCACCAAGCTCTGAGAAGCAGAATTTAAAAAGCACCAGTCTGGAGCTTAGTAATTTTAATGGACCTTGAAGTAAAAACTCATTTGTACCGAATCCTGGCCTGTTCAAACATAAATTTAAAAAATATATGCTATTTTTGTTGTTTTATTAGCTATCTGAATGATGTCGACAGAATCACAGCTCCTGGATATGTCCCAAATGAGCAAGATGTGCTACATTCTCGAGTGAAAACAACCGGAATCATTGAAACTCAATTCTCCTTTAAAGATTTGCATTTCAGGTATGCACCATGTCTGTTCTAACCATCAACAAAAATATTCAATATTTTTTCACAGAGAAAGGTCTAACCCATATGCGAGCCAAGTGAGCGCTTGGGCATCCTTCCCAGGCCTGGTTCGCTTTCAGCACCACCTGCTTTTACTGCCTTCCTGTGACCCTACACCTACCCTTCACCCTACGCCCCAACCCTCCCTCCAAGAAGCATGTCTTGTCTTAACTAGGTGGGAGTTTGATTTCATTTTCCTCTAGAAACTGATATACCTACTTTGGAAAAAAAAAAAAAGAAGAGAGAGAAAAGAAAGAAAATATATTTAAAAAAAATTTAAGTAACAGGTGCTATGGATAGTATGTCTTTGTCCTCCAATCTCCCATTTGCCTGAAATACTCGTATTCACTTCCTTAATTTAAAAAAATGCAAATAATTGAGAGGACTATTTGAATGTGATGCTATTTACTGAAATAACAAGACCTATTTTATAAGCGTGGTTTGGGTATGAAAATGAGTCCACTATTTTTATTGCTGTCACATTATCAAGACCTTTCTAGAAATGCTATTGCAAAACCACTCACTTACTATACCAAGAAATGGAAATCCAAACTGTAGTTGTTATAAAATGTCACAACACTTAAGTGCCTCTCCCTGTGGATCATGGATAAGATGGACTGTTAAACATCAAAACCAGGTTCCAGATGTACCACTTAATGAATGAAAAAATTAATTAAAAATGCAATTAATAAACTCATTCATGTATGGAAACTGGGAATATTTTTTAAAAGTAGAAAAACTGAACAGAAGTGACATGAATTATCTGTATCCATTTGTGAAGCAAAACTTACTTCAGTGGGATAAAAGTTTTAAAAGTTTTTTTATTATTAACATTGGTGAGACAGAATATCTAACTAGAAGAGATGTTATAGAGATAGCCAGTATATTTTCAAGTTAATATCAAAGAAAGCTCTTCAAAATTTACACCTGAATTTCAGGTCCACAAATAGTTAATTTTCTGACAGATGAGTCAAAGATGAAACCAGGATAAAGGGACTGCCAAGATTTACATCAACATCTACACTTGGCAGATGTAAGCAGTTTGCCTTCAGTCCTGTCATGGCTGCTGTACAATTCCTCTTTGGCAACTACTTTCTCCGGACGCCTGGTTTTTGATCCAGTTTCTAAGGTTTTCCTATGGGAATCCAAGTCCAATTGCTTGGACCCTCTGCCCCTCCTAAGCCCGTCAAAGCATTACACAAGTTAATGGAATTTTCTAGAGTTTAGACTGGATCATGAACCAGTTACGCAAATTACTATCACATACTGAATACCTAGAAGTTTACAACTCCAGTCAGTCTATGCAACACTAATTTAGTATCTTCTCTGAAATAGTCACTATCATAAATTACCTGCTGTATATATCTGTTCCTTGAACATTCCAAATCTTAGGGCCTTTGTACTTGCTGTTCTCTTTGCCTAAAATGCTCTGACCCTGGATCTCTGCAAGGACTGGCTCCTTGTTATCATTGAGTTCCGAAATGAGATGCTGTCTCCTCATGGATCCTTGATCATTCTTCCTGCCATCCCTGCATATACTTGTCACTACTATACCCAATAGTGTGCTGGTAAACATATCGGTAGGCTCTCTGGGACAGGGGGAGAAGGAAAGCCCGATGTGTGGCCCCTGAAGATTCCCTTGGTATAAAAATACCTTAACAACGGCTAATTACAACCTAGCAATGTGAGGTCACTAAGGGCAGTACCAGGAAGAAATACAAACAGCTCTCACTTGTCATACCAATGTGAGCCAATGTCTTCACAGGATTGAAATATCACACTATTTTGTTCTTTAAAAAAAAAAAAAACTTACTAATATGTGAAATTGATTTCTTTATTTGTTTGCTCTTTGGTTTCTGTTTCTGTCTCATATGCTCTGAGGTCCCAGAGGGTAGGGGCCATGTCTTCACAGTACCATCTCCTGTGATTATCATGGTGGCTAGCACAGAGTAGGCTTGCAGTCAGTTCTTGCCGGATGAATAAATGTGCTATGCCAATCACTGTATGGACCCTATTTGTACACACTCCTTGTAACATGTTGAACTGAGCAATGCTGCCTTATGTTGGACAAAGAGTTCAAAAAAAAAAAAAATGGAGGCTAAAATGAGGTAAAAGATTTCCCCAAGAGCATACATAGAAGTGCTAGAAATGTGAATAGAACACATCTTTCTGACTTCCAAGACCACACTTGTTACACTGGCGTCTCTGAGTGCCATGAGGTAAATCGGAGCAGAAACCGTTCTTTCTTCCATAGAGTAAACGCTCCTTCCAATGTTGTTGGTCCTCTGTAACTCCCTTCAGAGAGAAGAGGGAACAGGGAATAAAATGACAGCCTGTTGGGGAGATATCTCTGAGTTGACAGGCTCTGGTACCTTCGCACATCTGTGCTTCTGAAACCCAGGGACATGACAACGACCAATGAGCACCCAAAACCTCAGAAAGTCACGTTCATTTCCTGGAACATCTATTTCTCTCAGTACCAAATAATAGTCATAAAATTTTAAAAATTATATTCTGAGTAGAATACAGTATTTGCATTAATTTTTAAAAAATAAAACACCATATTAAAGATATGTGACCTCATAATAGGCCTCTTCAGATTATACCTCTAAACTCCCAATGGTGCATCATCATTTTCCTGTCCTTTTGCAGTTCTGTGGTTTGTGAGGCCCTGAGTCCTACAGGTAGGTGATTGCCTACTCTACTTTCATATCTCGCTGGCCCTTACGAAGGAGTAGGAAGGGGCCTGTTAAATTCTCCATGACAGCATCAATGCTGAAATGGAAGGTGTTTGTGAACTGGATTGTAAAGCCAAGTTAGGACTTCTTTTGACGTAACATTCTCTATACTACACAGCTACTACCTCTTTGCCATTCACTAAAACAGGTTTTTAATTCTTTTAATAGGCTTTGTATTTCCTCCCGCTCAAGAGGGTTTGTTAACAAAAGGCATCTTCTATAAGGAAATGGAGAATATTAATTACTCAAATGCAGGGAGTTTCTCTAAACATAAGTATTTAAACAATGAAATTTTGAAAATATTTAGGTTTTACTACAAAATATAAAAAAGGCAACTCTTCTTTCTTAAGGAACTATTTAAAATCACTTAATTACATTTTTAAGTTTGGTCACAGCAACGGAGATATATTAATCCCTTAATAAATTCCCACAGTTAAATAACTTTTTTTTTTGAAGGGTTGAATAGGATTATCTAAAAGTGCACACAGGCTTTTGTAGTGTAAAATTTGGTAGTATTTCAAAATAGAAAGTATAAAAATAAGATACCTTCCAACTTCATTTCAGTAAGTGCCCAGGTATTAAAATATATTGCATTAGCATTGATTTGTATTCACATAGCATACATCATCCGATGATTATTTAAAACTAAAGATTTAATTTGCATATTAAATTAGAGAACTCTAGAATTTTAAACAGGAACATCAAAATGAAAAATTCTCTCCGCCAATATACTGTATCATCTTCCTGTATCACCTAATTTAATGGAAATTACCTTAGAGTTCTTATCAAACCAGAACTCCAACAGCCAAACATGAAAGAAATTATTTTTACAGATGTGAAAGTACTATGTAAATGGAAAATACAAGTGTGAGCTCTTTTATTTGTTATAAAATAATTCCTCAGGACAAAGAACTTAAAGATTCACAAGACTATCAAATAATTATAGAGAAGTCATTTTCTTCCTAATTGTTCCACAATTAAAAAGAGAACCGAAAGGACATAAAACTGTGGAAATCAAACAAGTCAGCAGCTATTACAATGTGGAGTTTAGGTTTTGTAAGTTCAACATAACTATTTTCAACAATGTTTGAGTGGATCTATGATACGACATAAATTATAATTTTCTTGAATTTTAAATTGATCATGTGCATTAGGTTCCTTTTTGTGGGGGTATAAGCTTAGGAGTGAGTCTGATTGTCTACCCAGCTGCTAGATCCCAAATTAGCGTTGTCATTGTCTATTAAATCACACACAGCAATAACTCATATATAACTTTCTATTTGTTCCAGGTATGTTCATTGTCAATATTATCCAAACAATAAGCTTTATAACATGGCTAATTTATTCTAGTAATATATTTTAATGATTTTATGAATTAGGTTATTCAATAATTAGAGGATTATCTAGTGGGCGTTTTAAGTTCCAAACAGACACACACACATTGGTAGAAAGTATATCATGTTATTAACAACCATGAGCATTTAGAGATCTGACTTTTTTATGGTTATAAGTCCTTTTGATTCTGTTTTTTAATCACAAGCAATTAAGGGATCTAGAATGATCTCTGTGCATATCTCTTTTGTCTGAAAATATTTCAGAACTTGGCACAAGGGAAAGTCTTGGTTAGGCCACTTTGTTATGTCTATATAGTGATGACATAGATCTATATGGCCATCTTAAGAAGTTATGTCAATTCTGATACAACAAATTATCTTGGAACGACTCCACTCAACATAATAATTTAAAATAAATTCCAACTCAGATTAGGTCTGCTTTTTCTGTGGTCAAATATATAGATGTCAGAAATTGTGATTTTTTTTTTCCAAGAGAAGTCATATACTTATAAGAAGAACAAAGACTTCTAACAAATTAGCTGCAGTAGCATTAGTAATTTTTGGCTATCCTAGATTATGTAATAATTTTGTAAGCACTACAAAGTACAGATTACTTCATTATAATCTATTCTAATATTAAGTGTGAATAATCTGGTGTGGTTAAATATTTAGCCAACTGTTTGACATAAAGCCATAAAATTCATCAGCTTTCCCAGTTGTTTAAAATAGACTACACAACTCAACTGCTGAATATAAAGCCATAAAACCCTGATGACTCGTCCTATGTTAATGCTATAGGTAGTTTAACAAATAATCAATGTTCAACTGTCACTTAAAAGACTTGCCTGTGGATTTTTAGCGGTATTGTACAGCTCAGGCATTAACCTTTTTTTTTTAATTTAAGAATTCTAACTGAAATATCAGATGTAATAAGGAAATATGTATTACCAAAAAATTAATAAGTAAAACAAAACTTCTTCACCCAAAAATGAGAACTGCACATTCCATTCACTATCATGAAGACTCTGGTTACTTTCACTCCTCAGGGAATCAAGGGGACTCAATCTGTATCACATGTAAGTTTATCTCATTAATTGTCCCTGTAGATTTGACCAATCCAAATGTTCAGTCAGCGAGATTGCATGTTTTTCTCGGATTTCTCCTTTTGTTTTTCACAAAATGGTCATGATGGAATATACATGTATTCACATTCATGTATATTCTGATATATTTCTCTTTTTTTTAAAGATTTTATTTATTTGACAGAGAGAGACACAACGAGAGAGGGAACGCAAGCAGGGGGAGTGGGAGAGGGAGAAGCAGGCTCCTCGCCGAGCAGGGAGCCCGATGTGGGGCTCGATCCCAGGACCCTGGGATCATGACCTGAGCCGAAGGCAGACGCTTAACCGACTGAGCCACCCAGGCACCCCTATTCTGATATATTTCTATACTCATATATCCTTACATATATTTTTTAGATAGATATTTCTTATTCAATGAAATATTTAAGTAAAGGCTTCTACTTTGGGAATCTCTAAATTGTTTCAATAGGTTTTAATGCTTTACACCTCTAAAATAAGTCCCAAATTAAAATTTAGAGGAAGAGCTAAAAGTGAGGAGAGATGTATGAAAAGAAATTACTACAATAGCAGCAACACAACACATAACTTCTTAGAGCTAACATAATATCCAGTAGACTCAGTATGAAAGCAAAACTCCAGCTGTTGGTCTGATTTGCTAATGAATATTTAAATTCTGTAATGGCAGATGGCATGTTCTATGCTTCTTGGACCTTTGTTTCTAACATCAACCTGAGCACATGCACATAGACACACACCAGTGTTGATCAGGTGAGTCATAAAATGAGAAGGTAATTAGCATGCCATCTAAGACTTTCGAAAGCCCTTTTTATCAATATGACAAAACCCTCAGAGGACAAATCTTTGTCTTCCCTTCCTCAGGAGAAAGCTTAGCCTATTAAAACACGTTTACTGAAGGCTGCATGATACATTAAAAGAACAGTGGTCTAAGGGGCATATTACACATTATACCCCTCACTAATTGTATATATTTACCTGAAGAGGAGAATAGCTACCCTTACACAAAGGTGGTAATGTCAACAGTAGGCTGTGAAGAAGCTGAATGATCAGAAAACATCAGGAGAGAGCTAGCGAGTTTGCTGGGCTTGCTCTGAATTTCGTCTCAAAGATTTTTCAAATATTCTATTTCTTGGGAAAGTCATTTGAGATCATTACATTGTAGAAAAGAAAAACATAGAAAGTACATGAAGTTTCTGTTTTTCCCTTTTCCTGGGGAGTTTAAATTCCCCCCAGAGTTCATAAATTGGTGATATCCATATCTTGATAATTCTTATTACTGTTTTCATTGCAAAGGGCTCCCTGCAATTTTTTTTCTGATTTAAAAACTATTAACATGAGAGCCATAAGGTTATCCTCTTTGAGATAAAATATTTGATCACTGTGCCAGGAATCTGAGCAGTTCTACTAGTAGAATATCCTCAGATTTGTAAGTTTTGAAAATACTCTAATTGAAAATACAGAAGTAATTAAAAAGAAATCATCAGATAGATGGAGATAGCTTATTTAGTTGGTCATAAAAGCAAAGAAAAAGAGACTCAAAAAGAAATGTTAGTTAGACAAACCCACGTCCCATTTATCTGGTGGAGAAAACTTAACCAAGGTGTCCTGGAGTTTGGTTCCTACTGCAATGTCATTTCTACTGTAGAAATTCAATATCAGGCTCTCTTAGCACAGACATTCTATTCATCCAGCAACTTTTCTCCTCATTCTGTTCACTCTCCACTGTGGGATGCCCATGATGGAAGCAAACCCTGAAGAGAGTACTATAACAAAAGAGAAAACAAGAATCAGGGAGATACTTACATATTCAAATCTAGTGGGTGGAGACACAACAGGTGGTTTTAGTTTGAAAAGCTTGCCAGGAGTTTAAACCTACTGATGCATAGTCAATCCTCAACACACCAAAATCCTCAAGTTAATGTATTTTTGTTCAATCACAGTATCACATTTCTGTGTCAACAAATGATCCATCATATATTTGTCTATGACCAAATGGAGAATACACACAACACCCAGAATCCTGACAGTCTGTACTACCACCATTAAAATCACGGAACAAAACACCTGGGAAGGGAAGAGTTTTACATTTTTGCCCAGTTTGACAACATATAGAACTACTGTCTGACCCTAAGGGAAAAAAGACAGACTACAGCGAAGGTAATTCCAGCCCACTGGTGAGAGTTTAAGAGTTTTAAAGCTAACTGTGGACACTAGGTATTAACTGAGGAACTCTGGTCCAAATAAATAAATTTACACTTGATGAGCGTCACAACAAAGCTTCACGATCATACCCACAGAACCTATCATGGTGCCTGGTACATAATAGCCTCCACAAATAGGACTTGCATTAATAAGCCATGGGCTAGTTGCTTTAACTTTTCATATGAAAAGTAGAAATAATAATTGTACCTACCTTATGAGTTTATAGTTTAAAATTTGAGTCAATTGTTGTAGATTGCTCACATGCCTGGCAAATAAACTCTCATTAGGCATGTTAAATTAAGATTAAGACATTACAATTGGTGGGAACTTATGGAGGAAATAAAAGTCATGATCTAAATTATTTCCATGTGTACTACATTTTATAATTTCAACAAAACTATAGATAAAATTATTTTTCAAATTCTGCAAAAAGACTAAGATTACTTTTATAGATCAACAAATTATTTGACTACAATTTAAAGGTCTGACCACATATTAATTATCTTTGCTTCCATAAAAGTGTTGACTCATTTTTAAAAATTAAATGTGTTGGTTGGTTTACACATAATATAAACTTAAAGTCAATATTTTGTTCTCTTCCTCCATTTCTATTACAAGTCTGATACTGCAGAAGGTTTGGTATTAGCAGCACCTATAACAGTGCTTATTGACACTGTATTTCAATTTCCAAAGCACTTAACTACTGAACTCTTCAACATTATCTTGAATATTGTGAGCATCTCTTCTTTCAATCTACTACTGAAGTCTTTTTGGTGGGTTGGGGTGTGTGTGTGTGTGTGTGTGTGTGTGTGTGTGTGTGTGTGTGTGTGTGTAGATTTGAGGAATTCAATTCTATATGTCTGTTCTCTTCCTGGCTCACACAGCAGGGTTAAAGTAAATAGAATGTACTCTACAATGTATTCTACTTTTGATTATCTTCAACAAGTCAGCTGATTGGCATTTATTACCCCAGGTACAGTTGCTGCCTTTGAAATCTCTGTACAGCTTGGATGCTTCTCGGTAGTTAACATGTTGTGGTTAAACTATTATGAAAGCCCCATAAATTCTTTTTCTGCCTCTAGTCTCTTCCTTATCAAATCTATCTTCTGGCCTCAGATCAAAGTGACCTAACATAACAACAAGCAAACAAACAATGTTAATTCCCTACCCCCAAATCTCCCATAGCTCCCCCACTGATTGCAATATAAATGTCATCTTCTTGTGTAATACAAAAGACCCAGTTAATCTATTTCAAGACTAACATGTCAGGTTTACTCCTGTCTGCTCGAATCCTTTGCTCTTCCTGTTTCCTCCACTGCCTCTACCTGGAACGTTTCCCCAGACATTCGCTTGGCTTAATCCCTCAACTCCTTAAATTTTTAATTAGCAGTTTCCAGTTAGTTTAGTTCAAATTATGACCCACCCCTACACTCCCTCTCTCTATATCCTAAGTCTGTTCACAAACACACACACACACACACACACACACACACACACACACCATCACCACTGCCGCCGCCACCCCCACATAGATTAGAAATTCTTGAGGTTGAATCTCTAATGCCTGGCATGATCAATAAATATTCATTGAATAGGGGCGCCTGGGGGGCTCAGCCGTTAAGCATCTGCCTTCAGCTGAGGTCTTGATCTCAGGGTCCTGGGATCGAGCCCCGCATCGGGCTTCCTGCTTGGCGGGAAGTCTGCTTCTCCTTCTCCCACTCCCCCTGCTTGTGTTCCTGCTCTTGTGTTCTCTCTGTCAAATAAATAATCTATAAATAAACAAATAAATAAATAAATATTCATTGAATAAATGAAATAATTATCAGGCCATTTATCTCGATGGTTTTAGCTAAGTTTTCACGTTCCTGAAAATATAAATTCTGTGCTTACCCCAGACATGCCATGTTCTCTCTTTCCTTGATAACTGACATGAGCACTTGATATCAAACCCCGCCCCCGGTCCCATTAACACTATCCTATAAAGCAATCCTTTATAGGAAAGAAAATGATGTGAGAGAAAGTAAATGGTGATGGGGAGAGACACAATTCACATGGAGGCTCGAGGTGGCTTCCTTGTGGAGGAGACACTGACTGTAAGACCTGCGAGGTTAGAATGAGGCAGGGTCATGTCATGAAGAAAGGAGTCATGTCACCTGGGAAGGAGACAGGCTGTGCCAAAGTCCTGAAGCAGCAAAATGTTAGGTTTATACTAAAGGAGCTTCAAGAGTAGCCTTGTGATCTCACTGTATTAAAGAAGAAAGTGGTATGAATTAAGCTGGGAAAAGTAAGCAGGAACCAAAATCTCCAGAGCTTTAGGGGTCATCAGACTGGCCTGTGTGTTGTCCTATGGCTGAGAAGCCTGCAGGAAGTTGCAGAACTCTGGCTGTGGCCGTGCTGAGAAATGTTGGTGGCTTGGACAAGTGAAGGGGCCTTGGAGAGAAGTGGATGAATTGGGAACTGCATTTTGCATGCATGTTATATGGAGGGTAAGGGAAAGGATGGTCTTAAAAAGAGATCCTCGTTTCTTTACTGAGTTACTAGGTCCATGATGGGGACTCTTATCAAAATACTAGCACTGGGGGAGAGCCACATTTTCAAACATCTCCTCTGAGGAAGTTCCAAGATGACTCAGGCTGACTTAGATTTTCCTCTGGGCTCATATTTTACCTTGTGTATTAGGATACTCATTATATGGTGCCGGGCACCGGGGTGGCTCAGTCAGTTAAGTGTCCGATGGTTGGTTTCGGCTGGGGTCATGATCTCAGGGGCATGGGATCGAGCCCCCTGTCAGACTCCACACTGGGCAAGGAGTCTGCTTGAGATTCCCTCTCTCTCTGCCCCTCCCCTCACTTTCTCTCTCTCCCTCTCTCTCTCAAATAAATACAATCTTTAAAGTAAAAGATTATTTATCATATAATCCTATAATAACATATTGGTTTTCTCTCTGAGACAGCAGGCTCTTTGAAGATAGTGACCATATCTTTTCATCTTTCTGTTGGTAGGCCTAACACAGTGTCTTGCCCAAAAAATGCAAACAATAATTGAATGAATGAAGAAAGGAAGGAGGGAAGAACTAAGAGAAGAAGCAAGAATCATAGTATTAGAACTATGTTAGCTTCTAATCTTTTTGTAGGTTCTGTTCATTTAAGACTATGCATAGACTTTTTTAAAATTTTAGTTCCTGTACAGTTCACATGCAGTGTTCTATTAGTTTTAGGTGTACAACATAGCGATCAGTGTAACACTTCCACATTCTGCATTGACTTTGATCAAAAATCTGTCAAGTCTAGTAAATTTCTTACTAAAACTGTAAACTGCTAAAAATTGCGCAGTTCCTCAAAGTCAGTATGCGATTTTATCTAGCTTGCATGAATACAAAAATACATATATAAAGAAAAAAAGATGAACTTTTTGTTTCTGTAGTCCTTGAGCTGCAAATCGGCCAAATAAAATATTTTATAATCAATGAAAACAAAAGACAATCTTTTGAAGATATGAGAGCGTTCATTTATAGTTCTAAATGTTAATATTAATGTAACTTTCGGTGGGTATTTCTGAGACTTGTTACCCTGTTTTTATTTTTTTAAAGAATGTTCGATGTAGGAGGACAGAGATCTGAGAGAAAGAAATGGATTCACTGCTTTGAAGATGTTACATGTATTATATTTTGTGCAGCACTCAGTGCCTATGACATGGTCCTGGTAGAAGACGAGGAAGTGGTAAGTCTCAATGGAAAATAAAGCCAGGGTAAAACAAACAAGCAAAAAACCAAGCATCGGTGCTTCCCAACATGACTACCACATTCCCCAACTCAGGGAAGATCTTCCAAACATAGACGTTACTTCTAGATCCTTGCTTATAATGCCCAAGGTTAATATTTTGCCAATAATAATCCTACACATGCTCATCTTTATCCCTAACAGAACAGAATGCATGAGAGCCTTCACCTGTTGTTCAACAGTATCTGTAATCACAAGTACTTTGCAACCACCTCCATTGTCCTGTTTCTCAATAAAAAAGATCTTTTTCAAGAAAAAGTAACCAAAGTGCATCTTAGTGTCTGCTTTCCGGAATACACTGGTAAGATACTTTTTTAATTCCGTACAAAACTCTTATATAGACCTCTATTTTCCTGTCTTCATCTTGACAGGTAACATTTATGAAGTTGAGGCTTATGATAATTGCTTGAGTCACATGTACGACCCAAACTGGAAGAAGTCTTGCAGCTAAATAGGAAACGCCTCTCTACACTGCCGGCATTAAAGAAAAGCTCTAACGAATAAATAGGAGGTTAGGTTGACCAGCGTTGCTAATCTATGTATTAAACAACACCACAAACTGTATTATCTTAAACATTATAAACAATATAATATATTACAAATTGGCATTTTTTAAAGATTAATTTTATTCGCAAGAGAGGAGAAAACAAGCAGGAGGAGCAGAGAGAGTCCTAGCAGACTCTGCGCTGAGTAGGGAGCCTGACGCAGGGCCCAATCTCAAGATCCAGAGATCATGACCTGAGCTGAAACCAAGAGTCAGAGGCCCAGCTGACTGCGCCACCCAGGCACCCGCCCCCGCAAATTGGCACTTTTTATGTATCTCCTGATGAAACTTTATAATGCAGTTGTTTCTCAAAGTCTGAATTAAGTTTCCTGAGGGACAGTTCGAATGATTTTTGAGAATAGTGACATTTTCTCTTTCCAGTTTTCATTTTCCAGTTTTCCTAGGTCCTAGAATGTTAGTGCTGATCCTGTTAATGACTATAAATGTCAGGTTCTATAAGTGGGTTTTTTTTTCCTTCAGAGACACCTTTTTTTTTTAATATAGCTACATGCTCTGTTAATGAAACTGTGTATAAGACGGAAACACTTATGAATTAAAAGACAAACGGGTGCCTGGGTGGCTCAGTCCATTAAGCGTCTGCCTTTGGCTCAGGTGGAGCTCCACGTCAGGCCCCCTGCTCAGTGGGGGATCTGCTTCTCCCTCTCCCTCTGCCTCTCCCCCCCCGACTCATGTGTACGCTTGCTCTCTCAAATAAATAAAATCTTCTAAAAAAATTAATTTAAAAAAGCACAAATAGAAGCCCAATTCCACCACTTTGTTTCATGGGTAGCCCAGATGTTACTTGAAGCATAGCATTCTGTCATAGTAGCTATTTACGCTAATCTAAAACTAGTGCTTCTATCTTTCTTCTAGCTTTGTAAATATTAATTATATTTTAACACATTTATCATGTGATTAAACATAGTCATGATTCCATGTTGAATATTACAAACTAAATATAGACTCAATGAAGCTCTGTATGTTCTCTTCTGACGAATAGGCTTTATTTCTTAGAGCAGTTTTCAGTTTACAGAGCAAATGCATGGAAAAGGCAGAGTTCTTATCTACTCCCTCTCTGGCCAGCTTCCCATTTCCCTTATTATTCACATTTTGCATTGATGTGGTATATTTGTGACAACTGACTAACAGGTATTGTTACGTTATGACTAAAGTCCATAGTTTATTTAGGGGCACTCTGTGTCATGCAGTTCTGTGAGCTTTGCAAATTCATGTCACGTCCCTACCATTATAGTAACATACAGAATAGTTCCACTGCCATAAAAGTCATCAGCTTTGCCCCTCCCGTCCAACTTGTGGCAACCTCTGATCTTTTTTACAGTTGTGCCCTTTCCAGAACATCACAGAGCTGTAATCATACAATATATGGCATTTTCTGACAGACGGCTTTCACTTTTCATTATAAAAACTATATGCATTTAAATTTCCTCCATGTCTTCTCATGGGTTGATAGCCCCATTTCCTTTTATTGCTAAATAATATTTCACTCCAAAAACCAGTTTCTTTAATCTTTCACCTATCGAAAGACATCTTAGTTACTTCCAATTTTTGGCAATTACGAATAAAGCTACTATAAACATCTATGTCCAGGATTCTGTGTACATGTAAGTTTTTGTGCAAATATCTAGAAGCTCATGTGTTGGGCTGTATAGTAAAACTATGTTTAGCTTTGTAAGAAACTGCCCAACTGCCTTCCAAAGGGGCTGTACCATTTGGAGTTCCTGTGGCTCCACATCTTTGCCAGCATTTGGTATTATTAGTGTTTTGGACTTTAGCCACGTTACATCTTTTTAAAGATGGTCTCTCATGGAATTTTTCTCCTAGTTACAATAAAGTGAGGAACACAAATTGTGTCTCCTTGGAAAATTTTCATGCTGCTGCCCTATCCTATGTTAGGTTCCCTGAAAGTATATTCTGTTATAAAGCCCATCAACCCGGGTCACTTTTTGCTGCCTTGTGTTTCTTAGCGTCTGTATTTTTTTTCTGCCTTTTCCCAGTTGATCCATTGTGTGTCCTGCTACAAGGCTAACCATTCCCGAGCCCACCCCTCATCAACTCTCCATTTAGCTCTACTAAAGCATCAGTCAAGGACAGCTCTCTCCAGTTTCACCTATGTCATCTCAACTCCTTTGTTTGGTTAGCAACATAGTCCATAATCTGACCTGTACCATCCATTCTACTTGATTTGCTACAATTCCTCTGCAAAAATCTGTCCTTTCCATCCAACTAGACTCTCCAAAGTGCACGTTTGACTCTCAACCCTACCCTCAAGTCTACTGACACAGGCCATTCTCACTCCCACTTTTTGGCCTTCACTCAGACTACTTCCTTCTCTCTTCTAGCTCCCCCTCAAGATCCAGCTCAAACACCACCTCGTTCTGTAGTCCACTCATCTACAATTGCTATTCTTCTTGTAGTTCATATTAAAACACACACACACACACACACATCCCTACACAGATAAATGCACAGTCTTTGTCATATATGTAGACTTCATTGCTCATTTATGTATGTATGTTAGTATTTTTACTGTATTGTGAGTATTTGAGGCAAGTGAAGCCCCCACTCAGTGGGGCAAGCATAGTTCCCAGCACAAATTTAATATCGCATAAATCCCAGATAACTGGCCATTGCCATCTTGATTTTTCAATACTGAGTATATCAAAGCACAGCACACAAAGTAAAATCCTAAAACTTAGTGATATTTCTAATTTTATTCCTTTTAAAATGCAATTAATGTTTCTTTTCTTTTTTTTTTTTAACAAGGACCAAATACATTTGAAGATGCAGGGAACTACATCAAAAACCAGTTTCTAGACCTGAATTTAAAGAAAGAAGATAAGGAAATTTATTCCCACATGACGTGTGCTACAGACACCCAAAATGTCAAGTTCGTGTTTGATGCAGTTACAGATATAATAATCAAAGAGAATCTAAAAGACTGTGGGCTTTTCTAATCAATCCTTTTTTTCTTCCACTCTTGCTATTGTACACTTTTCAAGATACAAAAGGAAAGGTGCTGTGTGATGTGTTTAGTTTTAACAGATTAGTGTTCTAAAACAAAAAGTTCTCATACAAAAATTTTACTATATTGTCAGCTATATCTGGGTAAGTTTCAATTTCTCTGGGACATTGAGGACTATTCATTATTGGTCAATTCCTCCAATCAGTAAGTTGTTAATGAAATGTTCACTAGATATGTACTTGTTGGTGAAAAATTCCATATGCAAAAGAAACGCATACAATTTTATCTGCTATGTTTTTCTTAGGGAAAAAAGTCATTCATGTTGAATTTACCCTTAGAATTGGAGATTTTAACAATCTATCTTTTTGTACCAGCCTAGCAGAAAATGGGACTGTGTGCGGTCAATACATAGAGTAAAGCTGATCAGGCTGAACAGCAGTCCTCAATGGGGTACTCATTTCCCACATTTTACTCCAAAGTGGCACGGAGCATTATTACAACTGATGTTTGGGGGACAATAATCTTAGACACAAGAGAGAAAAATAATTCCATTTCTTGACATTTAGTATGTTTTGGTTTTGTGAATAAGAGGTAGGAAGTAAGAGTTAATAATTAGGAGATTTTGTAGAAGAGAAACATTGAGCTTCCCTATTGGTATTGTAGGGTCCATTCTAAATGTTCAACTGCATGCTAATGGTCAAGCCTACTTTATAAAAGCTAATTTGGTGCCTTACAAACAGAAAAGATGTCATTTGCAAACAGAAGAGATGACCTTTCTTTTTTAAAGTGTGTACCACTTACAATATATCCTTTTCAAGCAGGTCTCGATATTGTTCACTCTCTATCCTAGTAGAAGGTCAGAATAGTAGGTCAGTGGATGAGATTTATAAGTACCCTGAAAAGGGAGCTAATTAGTGTTCTACAAGCTAAATTGGGAAAACAGAAATTAAGCAATTTGCCAATCTGTAGCTCAGATGGGTTTAGGTAGCTATGTTTCAGGGTCACTTCTTCCTGGTTCTGTAACATTTCCATTCCGAACACTTCGGAATGATCACTATTCAATAAATAGCCTTGACTGGAGTGTTTCTGGCTTTACTTTAAAAAAACACAAAGGAGTTATCAACAAATATAATCCAATAAAAATGTCATTGTAAGAAAAATTAATTGGAAATTTCTTTGCGGAATATAAATTATTAAGGAGCCTAAGACAGCAAGGACAGAAAAAAGAGAAAACATTTAGCTCAAGAATTCAATAAAATTTTCTGGCGAAGAACCAATATCTATATGACAAAAACCCAATATTTTGCTAGGAGATATTCAATGCTCAGAGATTCTAAATTAAGGTCACAAATGCTATCATTTCATCTTTTGCTTTGTCTTTTTATTTTTTCCCATTCTACTTTAACCTGCTTTTCTCTAACAGTGTGAAGAGAATTTTCCATAATGGAGTAAGATAGTTTGTGAAATATTACTATTATTATTTGGATTTTGACTTTGTCTTACCCTTAGGATTTCTCTTTTTGGTGTAAATGGTGGAGTCAGAAATGGTTCAATTTGTCTTTTAAAAATACATAACTCATTTCAATATGTGCAAAAATTTGACAAGTATCAATATTTATAAAATACTATTCCCTGAGAAATTAAAAAGGTACGTTAAGTGATCAAACTAAAATTAGAGGTCACTTTGGATTACAGGAAAACAAAACAAAACCTATTCCTTCCAACCCAATGATTGGAATTTTGCTAAACAATTCATTTTGATTAAAAAGAGAATTTTTAGTAGAGAAAATAGAAGTTTGCATTATTACTTTAGTGATCACCCTCCTTAAAAGTGAGTCTATTTCTGATTTTACTTTTTAAATTTTTAACGAAAAAGGTTGGCCTAGACGCACGGTATTTTGAACTAATTAAAGAAAGTAACAAAATGGAGAATCTGGAAAACCATGCTTTAGCCAGAAGAAAGTTGCCCTGAGACCAGCAATATTAAAGTTGGTTAGAATTCAAATACTTATTTCAATGGAAAATTCAACCTTCCAGCTGTACAGTTAGTGTTCTTGTTTGACGTGTCTCAAAGAAGCATTCTTAGTGTTTATCAAAGTTCAAATGTTATTATACTATTTTCCTTTTCTGTTATTTGAGGTTTCTCTTCCTCATTCAGAATGCCCTTAAATCCTCTTGCCTCAGATTTTTAACACTTCCAACTCATTCATTTCTAAAATGTGTCCAATTGTAGATACACTGCACCACCTCAGAGATCTGGTGCAGGCTTATGGCTAACAGAGTCACTAACAACTGGGTTTCTCCAGAAGCATGAACTGATCAACAGATAAGTCTTTGCATCTTGGGACTAGTGACTAGAGAGTTAAATGAAGAAGAATATTCATTGGTAATACCCTTGGAGTCAAAATATTAAAGTTGGTGACTCTAAAAAGCAGCTCTATAGAAAAGGGGTTTCAAATTCTGTGAAGTCTACAGCATACATTATAGATATCCCATATCCTATCGGTTCGCAAAACTTAAAAACAAACACCAGTCTTCATGTACATCATACAAATTGTCAAACTAGTTTTTTTCAGGCTATGGGCCTGTCCTAAGACAAGTTTTCTTACTTGATCCACTCACTATCCTATTGAATCACAAACTATATTTGCAAATACTTGCACAGAATCAGTCAGGCTTGACTTAATCACACGCTACATACATGAGAAAAAAGAAATCTTTCTTGTGGAGATACGTGCTTTTCCAATGTGACACCACTTCAGAATCAGAGACGGATGTGCTAGTTAGCAGGAGTAACTACTAAAAGTAAAATATTCATAAGAACTATAGAAGCAATTGTGAATCCTCTCAGAATAACTTTAAAAATAGGAGACGCCACCCTCTGCCTGGATGCAGCAAGTATTCAATTGATAATCTAACCAGTTATGACCACCTTTCTTTGTCTGCCTTTTCGGACATTCTTACTGACCAGTCTGTAGCCACATGGGGGCACACTAACATCATGTGTTTTTCTACCCAAATGTTGCAAACATAATAAATTTAGATTACCAATAGCTTTAATGGGACAGATAATCAAATCCTATTAAGAAACATGGCTCATTTTGTGCTTCCAGCTCAGCAGCATACGATAATCTTCTGATCATAATACACTCTACTTTAGTCAAATCTGTGAATAACAAAGCTCCTGACACAGTTCCCCAAATTTGTTCAGTGTTAGACAGGTATTTAGTCTTTGCTCATGCTCTAAATTTTTTTTTTTTTTTGGCCATTTCCAAACTCTTGTTTAAATCTAAGTTAGCATTCATTTTGTACAGTGGGGTTTTCCATTCATCTATATTGTTTCCAAAATCTTGATTAGCTTACGGTGAAATGTAGGAGAAAAAATAATTTGATGTTTAACAACTCTGTTTCATGAATAGTAATTAAATGGCTGCTTATCGATGGGTTTTTCTTTTTTTTTTTAAAACATTACTTGTTTCTTTTTTTTATTTATTTATTTGAGAGAGAGAGAATGGGAGTTAGAGAGCATGAGGGGGAAGAGGGTCGGAGGGAGAAGCAGGCTCCCTGCTCCCTGCTGAGCAGGGAGCCCGATGTGGGGCTCGATCCTGGGACTCCAGGATCATGACCTGAGCCGAAGGCAGTCGCTTAACCAACTGAGCCACCCAGGCGCCCGATGGGTTTCTTTTCAGTAAATCAAAGTAAAATTCCACTCTGCTAGAACATTAACCATCCACTATTATGTTGATTATAACTTTTTCCTTAACTACCACTCCACCAAATCGACAGGAAAATAAGTGCTCTGTGACATTTTGCGATTCCCAGCTCTGCGGCTGCCAACATATTTTTCATTAAATAGCACAATTTTTACTCGAAACCACATTTGTCACACTAGTTAAGAAGTAAATAGAGTCACGAAAGAAAGAGGAAATTAAAAAGCCCTAATTTACTTCAGACGGACAGTAATAGCCCTCTAATTTTAACACTCTTCAGAAATCAAATAATATATGACACACACAAGCCAAGTGATTATTTGAAAGACATTGATGTTTTCTAAATTCATCAGATTGGAACCAAACCTAGCACATGTATGTGATGGAAAATATTTTTCAGGGCAGATTGTGGTGTTTTCTTTTTTGAAAAAGAAAAATGGCCAAATAAGACATGCCATTGTAAAATCAAAAACAGTGGTGACTGTTTCTACTTTAACATATTAAAAGCCTTAGGTTGGAGAAAACAATAGATGATTGTACTTAGAGTTAGCCTAAGAAAGTTTGGCATAAAAAGCCCCACATGCAGAATGCCAAAGAAAAAGGTGCTGTATGCTAGGATTATTTATCCTATCCAATTAAAATCTGAATATTTTATTACATTTAAAAAATACTGCTGTAGAAGTGTACATTTATATGCTGGTGTATCTTGTTTTATCACACTTTGCTTTACTGTGCTTTGCAGTATATTTTGCTTACAATTTGAAGGTTTCTCAATTTTGACCCTGTCTCCAGCAAGTCTGTCGGGGCCACGTTTTCTGACAGCATTTGCTCACTTTGTCTCTTTACATTTTGGTAATTCTGGCAATATTTCAAACTTTTTCATTATTATATTTGTTGTGGTGATCCGTGACTGACTACTCTGCCCACCAGCCATTCCCCACCCCATCTCTCTCTCTCCTTCTCCTTGGACCTCCCTATTCTCTGAGACACAATAATATTGAAATCAGGCAGCTTATCCACCCTACAACTGATGTAGGAAAGACGTTTAGGGTTCGAAGCCGATAGCCAAGAAAGCAATCTTGAGATGTCTTTGGTGTAAAAAAAAAAAAAAAGTGGTTTTATTAAGGCATGGGGACAGGACACTTGGGCAGAAGGAGCTGCACCGGGGTCATGAGCAGTGGCCCATTATATACCTCCAAGTTGGGAGGGAGTTAGGGATAGCGTAAGTCTCGAAGGAATTTTGGAAGCAAGGATTCCAGGACCTTAAGGGGGCTGGCTATTGTTGGGAAAAGGTCATTTATTACCGTCTAACAAAACTTTAGTCATGAGACCCTTCAGATGTGTATCAGTGGGTCATATGCTTGGGGGATGATTGCCAACATGTATCTTGGGGGGCAGAGATACAGTTTTCAAAGGAATTTTTACATGTTAAAGTAGATTTACAGGATCCTGGAGGGTTGGGCTAAGATTGCCTTTTGCCCTTAGCACAGTCTTAACATGGAGGCAGCTAAGTCCCTAGAGGAATGTCACTCTGCCTTTTCAAGGACTTGTCAATGGGCTGTAAGTACTAAGGAAATTTAATAATTTTTCTTTTGCCTTTGTTTCCCACATCACGATGACCTCTAAATGTTCAACTTAAAGAGTTGCACATCTCTCACTTTAAATCAAAAGCTAGAAATGATTAAGCTTAGTGAGAAAGGCAGGTCCAAAGTGGAGATAAGCCAAAAGCTAGGCCTCTTGCACCAAATGGTTAGCCAAGTGGTGAAAGTAAAAGGTAAGCTCTTGAAGGATATCGGAAGTGCTACTCCGGTGAACACATGAAAGACAAGAAAGCAAAACAGCCTTATTGCTAATATGGAGAAAACTTTAGTGGTCTGGATAGGAGGTCAAACCAGCCACAACATTCTCTTAAACCAAAGCCTAATCCAGAACAAGACCCTGGCTCGCTTTAGTTTTATGTGGGCTGAGTGAGGGAAGGAAGCTGCATAACAAAAATTTGAAGCTAGCAGAGGTTGGTTATTAAGATTCAAAGAAAGAAGCTGTCTCCATAACATAAAAGTACAAAATGAAGCACCAAGTGCTATTGGAGAAGCTATAGCAAGTTCACCAGAAGACCTAATTCAGGAAAGTGGTTACACTAAACAACAGATTTTTGATGTAGAGAAAACTGCTTTGTTTTGGAAGAAGTTGCCATCTAGGACTTTCATAGCTAGAGAAGAGAAGTCAATGCCCGGCTGACTCTCTTATTGGGGGCCAAAGTGGCTGATGACTTTTATTTAAAGGCAGTGCTCATTGGCCAGTCTGAAAATCCTAGGGCCCTTAAGAATTATGCTAAATCTACTCTGCCTGTGCTCTATCAGCGGAACAACAAAGCTTGGATGACAGCAACACATCTGTTTACAATGTGTTTACTACATTTGAAGCCCACTGTTGAGAACCACTGCTCAGGAAAAAAAAAAAAAAAAAAATCCCTTCAAAATAACATTGCTCATTGAACAATGCACCTGGTCATCTAAGGGCTCTGATGGAGATGTACAGCAAGATTAATGTTTTCATGCCTGTTAACACAACGTCCTTTCTATAGCCCATAGATCAAGGAGTTACTTCTACTTCCAAGTCTTATTGAAGAGACATTTCATAAGGCTATAGCTGCCATAGACAGTGATTCCTCTGATGGATCTGGGCAAAATGAAGACCTTCTGGAAAGGATTCACCATTCTAGATGCCATAAAGAACATTTGTGATTCATGGGAAGAGGTCAAATATCAACCTGAACAGGAGTTTGGAAGAAGTTAATTCCAATTCTCATGGAGGAATTTTGAGGGGTTCAAGAATTCAGTGGAGAAAATAACTACAGATGGGGTGGAAACAGCACAAGAACTAGAATTAGAGGTGGAGCCTAGAGATGTGACTAAATGGCTGTAATCCATGAGAAGTCTTGAATGAATAAGGAGTTGCTTCTTATGTGTGAGGAAAGAAAGTAGTTTCTTGAGATGGAACTTAATCCTGGCGAAGATGCTGTGAAGATTGTTGAAATGACCACAAAGGAGTTAGAATATTCCAGGAACTTAGTTCATAAAGCAGCAGCAGGGTTTGAGAGGATTGAACCCAAATTTGAAAAAAGTTCTACTGTGGGTCAAATGCTATCAAACAGCACTGAATGCTACAGAGAAATTATCTGTGAAAGGAAGAATCAATAGATGAGGAAAAATTGTTGTCTTATTTTAAGAAGTTACCACAGCCACCCCAACCTTTGGCAACCACCACCCTGATCAGTCAGCAGCCATCAACATCAAGGCAAGACCCTCTACTAATAAAAAGATTACAACTCGCTGAAAGCTCAAATGATGGCTAGCATTTTTAAGCAATAGAGTATTTTTAAATTAAGGTTTGTACATTGTTTCTAGACATAATGCTATTGCACATTTAATAGACTACAGAATAGTGTAAACCTAACTTACATGCACTGGGAAACCAAAAAGTTCACTGGACTCACTTTATTATGATACTCACTTTATTGTGGTGGTCTGTAACCAAACCTGCAATATCTCTGAGATATGCCTGCAATAGCACAAACTATGTGAGATAGTTTTCCGACAAAAGAAACAATTTTATTTCCCTTATAGTTAAAGCCAAGTTAATTCATCATAGTGAGTCTACAAATCTTTAGTTGGTCTCTATTACATTCAAGAAATAATCACTTCACATTTTTATTCACGTATATGGTGTGCCCCCCAATGATAGCTGTAGTGGTGGAGCATTATCATCCCCACCTCTTGAAACAAAAGGCAGAGAATTTTATTATAAAAATATATATATATAATCTGGAGCGCGTGGGTGACTCAGTCAGTTGAGCCTCCGACTCTTGATCTCAGTTCATGTGAGGAACTCTCTCTCTGTATGTCTACCATATACATTACCCCAAAACAGACACAAACATCTATTCCTTTTCTAAATATAAAAAAGGAAGTACTGTTTTTCTATGAAACAGTAATGTAGGTATCTGGGCAGTTCTATTCTGGACCACCATGCTTAGAAGCCTCCATTAAACTCAGAGATTCCAACAGGAAATTACTTGTCAGGTGTTTCATTGTGAATCTGTGGTAAAAAGTTCTCCTGAACTATATCTTGTCTCTGGAACAGGTGACATGGTAACTTTAGGGAACTCTGCACTGTGCCTGAGAACTTGAACCTAAGTATCAGTTCTAGGATGAACTATCTCCCGGTGGAAACTTGAACAATTCCTAATTTTACAAGGTGGCTATATTTTCTTTCTTGTTTGGATTATTTTTTTTCCCATCATCAATATTTATTGAGCATTCTTGTTTGAATTATTTAAAGAAAATTGAAACAGGAAGAAAAATTGATTATTTTTTGGTTAACAATATGTGACTTAATGTTTAAAATTTGTGAACTCCTTTACTTTTCAGTTTTAAGTTGAGGGCTTGAAGTGTTATTTATTGCTGGGTAGAACAATCAAGCATCTAACACTGGCCTTAGTAAAGGCTTCACAAGGCAAGATTTCATCGTTAAGCCTGGTAGAGGCTTTTGCCATCCAAGGGAGGCAAAACACATCAATTAAGGTATAAAAATTTCATTAAAGATAATGTGACAACTTAGTAAAATTACCAAATTTTTGAATTATGATCTTAAAAATGGGTGAATATATGTTGTCCCTCAAATTATAATAAAGTTGATTTAAAAAAATATGGAACTCATTCTTTCCCATAGTACCTCACACATATTATATGTAATGGAATAAATATTTAATAAATTATTAAGTTCATATTTCCCATAAATAATTACCTCTCAGCCTAAAATCAAAATGTACCAAACTCCAACATCCCTGTTGGTCTAGGACCACCCTCCTTGCATGGTTGGTTCCCTAAAAGTAATAATTTATTTTTTAAAAATTCCTGGAAGCTGAGATCATTCTCAAGCTAAAAGTTTCAAGTTAACTCATAGAGCTCAGGGTACATGGCCAAGTCCCTCACGTAGTAGGTGCATAATGTTTGCTATTTCATTGCCAGAACTGCCCCCTCCCACTTCATGCTTTGTTAGCTCCTCCTTAAATCTTAAATCAGAGTTTACCTCTTCAGACAGGGGCTTCCAAAACTTACAGAAGTTCAACTGCTTTATATTTTTTAGAGTTCTTTATGATAATTTTACTCTTTTTGACTAATTGAAATTTACAGTGAAATGCTTGTGATTATTTAATTTACATTTATTTTCCCACCTTTCTGTAAGTTCTCTGAGGGCAGAGCCCTTATAGGGGTTTTCCACAATTGTGCTTGACACAAAGTAGAAATTTATTGAGTATTTGTGAATTAATGGATGAATCAATGGTTGTTTACTAATTTCTCCTGGAAAGCTGCTATTCTCTTTGCCTTTGGAATACAATACTTTCCCGATTTTCCTCCTATCTAGTGTCTTCTCCTCCAACTCCTCTGGCCATCCTATAAATATTAGTATTACTAAAAATATGTATCTAGACCATCTTTTACTACTCTACACATTCTCTATTAGGAATCTTAAGTACTTTTGTGAGTTCATTCTTTTGTAGGTAAGATCAGTCTTCTGATCTCTAGACGTATATCTTAACTGCCTGTTGAGACATATACAAATAAAACTCAACACTCAAAAATTAAAGTCATGATTTAATGAGTTTAATTAAATTTAAACTCACTGAATCTTTCCCTCCTCCTATGATGTCTCTCAGTTGTTCAACGCCAACTTTAGGTTTTGCCTTTTCTTCCCCCCTCATCTGATACCCAACTCAAATTACTCACAAGTTCTAGTGATTCTGCATGCTAAGTATTTCTTTAATTGCCTGCATTTCCCATCATCATTATTCCTTGTTGAATTCAAGTCTCTCTCTTACAGAAATTTCTGGGACAGCGCCTTAAACTGTCTACACTGCATCTGTTCTCACCACTTCCAATCTATTTTCCATCCAACTGACAAGATGATGGTGCTCATTTTAAATTGCAAAACAACTTCATATAGAGCTTCAAGTGCTTCCCTGGTTCTACACGATTACAGAATCAAGTCCAACTGCCATGATGTTTAAATGTCCTCTATGCCCCAATACCTTTTCACCTCTCTAGTTCAATCTTTTACCATTCTTCAATCTAAATCCACTGGCAAATGTGCTTCTTCCTAGAATATTCCTCCTTCTCCCCATTTGTTGACTGATTAACTCAACCTTTAAGTTTTTACTTTTTTCAGACATTCTCTCCTTACCTCCCGGGTCTTGGCTACCTGTCTGTCCTTTGTGCTCCCTGACCACCTTATGTCTCCTTTGTAAGCCTTATCGTGATAATGAAGTCAAGTAAATCCATGTCAGTCCTTGTGAAGAGTACATATAATCCACTTTAAGATAAGCATAGTTGTATGTAGGCTCTGTTTATGATGAGGGAACAGAAGGCAAGCTGAGGACAAAGCTGAAGCTGACACCCTGTAAACCCCCACCCCCACCCCCTCCACCGCCTTGGGATGTATGTGACATTCCTCAGGCACTGCTGGCTGCCCTAAAGGAAAAACAAATCGTTAACTTGTAGAGATCACAATCCTGCAAGACAGGAGTCTCCCTCAGTTTACAAATGCCCTAGTGATTTACAAGGAAGAAGCTTTCTTATCAATAGCCTAACTTCCAGAGACACATAACTCATTTTCCTGAAGCCCTAATATCACCCTCCCCTCCATAAAATTAAGGGAGGCTGAGGCAGAAGGAAATGTAAATAAAATTGAATTTCTTGTAAATCTATATAGCCCATTGATAAGGACGTGTGATAGGAGGAATGTAACATTCCTCCAGGAAGCTCCCAACTATCTTACTGTTAATGTCTTACTAGAAGGAAAGACAACCTTAACTTGACAAATAGCAAAGCCTCTGGTGTCCTGTGTGTCTTCTTTAATACATGAAAGTTCTTTCAAAACCTCCCTTTTTTTCCTTGCCTCCCCCAACCCCATAGTATATAATCAGCCACCTTTCACAACCCCGGGGCAGCAGCTCTTTCTGCCCCACGGGTCCTGTCCCGGGGCTTTAATAAACCACCATTTTGCACCAAAGATGCCTCAAGAATTCTTTCTTGGTGGTCGGCTCTGGACCTCACCCCACTGAACTTCACCTATATTCCAAAACCCCAACATTTACACCATCTGACTTGTGTCCGTGTGTTTTAAAGTTCACAGCCCTGTCGATGTTCTTGGTGTAGTAGCAAGGGATAAGAAAAGTGTCTAAAGAAAGTCAGGTATCATGACCAAAAAAAAAAAAAAAAAAAACCACCTATTTTCTACCCAATTCAAACCAAAAAAAAAAAAAAAAAAAAAACTTGAATGCATTTAGTAAAGTTTCCAATCAGCCATTCTTTACCTATCTATTTTATATTCCAAAGGAAGCTACAGGAATATTTAGTAATCTCTGTTTTCTCAAAGCTATTTACCATGGCTTCTTAGTAGCAATATGAATTACACAAGCTTCTAGAGAGGAAGTCAAACCCATCACTATTCTAAGAAATAATAGTATCATCCTAAAGACATTTGAAAAAGAAAGCAACACCACTCTTGCCTTTGCTGCCACACTGATCCCTTCATAAAAAGAAACCTGTCTAGCATAACTCAGAAGTCTTGAAACGAGACTGCTGATCCAGAGCAGACATGTATGTCAAACAGATTTTTTTTTTTTGAGGCTTTGGATAATGAATGGCAGCATATCACAAAAGCCTGTAATAATTCATCCATTACATGAAAAACAAACCTTAAAATGTGAGCATTTCTCTTTTCTACCAGCTTATAAAGATAGAATTGTCACATGAAGCACTGTCCTTAGAACAGCAAAACACAATAATAAAGGAACCAACCTTTAGAATCTTTGGACATTTCATAGCTTTTTATGCTTTCTTTATAATAGAGGTTAACCTGTTTAGATTTACTAATATTTTTATGTTCTTTTTATTAAAAAAAAAAAAACACTGTCTTTAAGCCTTGCAAAAGCAATTCTGTTCTTAAAAACAGGACAGACTTTGAACTGCATATGTATCCAACTGCTTTACAAACAGAAATCAGATTTTTACCAAAGTATTAGTCACCTTTAACACTAATACCAACTGTAGTAGAAATGACCCCTATCTGTAACTTTCCAAAAGAGCGCAAATCATATGCGCAATCAAAGTTCTATCACAGAGCTTTGGAAAATGCTTACATCTCCCAAAATTTACAATATAACTTGTAAAGTTAATGAATAAATTACCTTTCAATGCCTATAAACACGAGTAGGTAATAGTGAAACGCTTACTTCTATATTTTCTATAATCCGAATACATTTTTTCTTTTAAGTTTCTCACATTTTAGTATACTTTTATGTAAAAAACATTTCCTTCACTGAGATGTACATGAATATATTTAGTTGTTCGAGGTAGATTTCAGTTGAAAATCAATACTTTTTCTCAATGAAGTTTAGCGATCATGATCTTTGATATAGATTTGGGAATTTCATCATTTCCATTAGAGGGTGTTTAATCATGAGATTTTTAGATTTCTTTTACTGCCATCCCTTAAATTTATAAACTCACCAAATCTAGTGAGTTTCAGTAATTTTATCTCCTTGATATAAAGTATGCAGGCAAGTTGCTAAATATAATTGCCTAAATCATCTCATGCTTCAGGAAGACCTAAAACACCTTTGCTAAACACAGTTTAAAAAGTGTCTTTTAAACTAATGAAACCTGCCAGTTGCTTAGTCCTTCTTTAAATCAGAAGCTAAAGTCCAACCAGTTAAGGGTTGTAAATGTTTTATTCAATTTCCAGGGCTTCTTAAAAACATTCAATAAAACTGAATTTTAAAAAAGTAAAAAATTGAATCCAAAAAAAGTCAATAAAAACCTTTAAAGAAAGATTCAAGGAATTTACTGTGCATGTACTCTGTGCTATCTCTCAGTTGTGTTTCGATTCTAAAAATATAACCAGCATAAGTTTCAATTTTTAAAGACATTTGAAGGGGCAGATTTTCTCTCATGCATAATGACCAAACTACAACAGCTTTGCCATCTATTAAACTCCCACAGTGTGAATGGTGAATGTACGCAATTTGACTTCTGATGATCATTTAATTGTCTATAAAAGGTGTTGTGATATTTGCCTTCTGAAAAAGATATTTTCACTTTGGAAGTCTTTTTTCTCTTTGAAGTCAAATCAACTCTTACTTCAGGAGAGGCCCATCTTGAAACCCCATCTCAGCAGAGGCCCAGAAGATGTCTGTTTATATTACCTTTGTGAGCGATGACAACACAACGCCCAGCTGAGCCCATGGCATTTTACAAGTGCTCCAAATGCAGGAGATTGGCATATCATACATCCACATACTAATTGTGACATTAATCTGTAACCATCAGCTGACTCAGGGTGTTAGAACTGTATTGGAAACATGCTGCAGTTTTAAATTGCTTCATCAAGTAACTCATCTGGTGCCATATTTTATTACTAGTCCAACAAGGGGAGCAAGAATAGTATAGCTGAGTATGAATTTTAAACGAAAAGAGCTCTGTTTTGATACACAAGTTGTATAAGCAGAATATGATAAAACTGTGCCATCTGGAACTCAAAGGACATTATCATCTGTCTAATGGGAGATTTCTTACTAAATAGGGTGTTTTCAAACTACTAGAGTATTTGCTCCTTTCAAACCCGGGTATCTTAAACCATAACAAATTATTCAACTGTACTATAGACTAATCTATCTTCTGAGATAGGATATATTCAACGTATTTTCTTCTTTCTTTAATGTCCCATCATCCTTATGGTGAACAACAATTACTACAGTGTAATGTAACAATAGCCTTAGTTTCGTTTTAGGCATGTGGGTTTTATTTTATTCATTGTCATAAGAACATATACATGTGAGGAGCTAATACGAGTGATCTGGCAAAAGTGCTCTTGGCTTTAAAGACAAAGAAGCAAGAGAAACCTCCTCTTTAGTGTGGAGAGAACATAAACAGAAAAGAGCAGTGCCAAGTAAAGGTCCTTTAGTTAGACATCTGGGCTGATAACTCTCTCACTGATTAGCTGCCAACGTGGAGCAAGGTCCTTAACTCCTCAGTATCCACACTCATAAAATTAGAGTAACAACAGGTACAGGTTTAAGTCCAGGACTAAATGAGGTAATATGTGTGGAGTGTTTAGAAGAATGCCTGCTCCATGTTAGAGATTATTGATTATTAACAGAGGGAGCAGAAAAATTAACACGCAATTGTAATGTCATATACAGAAATATGAGGAGGGTTCTTGGTATAAAAGAGAACCTGGTTGGGTAGGAGGAAGGGAATGAAGGAAAGTGGAGGTAAAAAAGGAAGAGATTTGGAAGAAATGTCCCCTAAAAGGTTAATACATTGATTAAAAATGATATTAGAGGATATGGAAATATATATATATATATATATATATATATATATATAAATTGCAAATATTGGTTCATTTTACTGGTAGCATCTGAGTTTAGCAAACTTGATTTCATCTTTACTATATCTATGTTACATTCATTGTATTAGGCTTAAGAGTTTTTATTGATTTATTTACTTGCTTATCCTTCCATCTATCCATCTATCCACTAACCCATTCATTTATTCAATTTTTCAACTACTGCAAATTGGCACTTCGAAAATTTCTGTGAAATCATTCAAATTTAATATGAGGTCTCTGTTACCAAGTTTGATATGAGGTCTCCGTTACCAAGATACTTTCAAATTCATAGAACCGTTTCCCACATAGGACAACAGCAGTAAAAGTAAGGATTGAGGGGTGAGCTTTCTCAGACAAATTTTTAACATAGTAGGTTAAATAAAGTTAAACATTTCTTTAATGCTGTGTATTTTTGAGAAGACATGTATAAAGATTCCTTTTTGGAACCCCTCTTGTTGCAGGTAGTTCTGGGAAATACAGTCTGGGCAATATTCGATAATAAATTCACAGCAATAACATTATTGCATGGATTTTGTGACAGGTTTTTTGGGCAAAGGTCTTTTCTACTTACTTCCTGGTTTTCAGTTTTGGTCAGCATAAGGTGACATGGCCACAAACTAAGTATCAATGAAATAAGGGCACTATTTTGTATTCCTTTAGACCACACACATGGGAAACAGACTGTAGCCCAGTAAAAAGCAGTTTTAATAACTGACGAAGTCCAGGTATTAAGACAAGGAGCCTTGTTCTGGGCATGGTGCAGCCATCTTGTAGGTAATGCTTTTGTGCTGGGATTCAGCACTGCCTTTTTTTTTTTTTTTTTTTTTAATAGAATGGCTCATGGATACTATTTTGTGCGGCAATTTTCTTTTAAAAAAACAAAAAGCTGTGAATAAGGGAAGGCCCTTGTGGTTCTCCAAGGCTTTGACTTTCATCCTGACTCTTTGAACTACATTGAACAGCCATCTTTAAGTTATGAAATCCTAATTCAGAAACTCAGATCCAACTCTAGCAGAAATCTTACTGTTCTAAAACTGAAACCATTAAAATGTCATTAATCTAACTTACTGTCATTTTAAAATGCTGAGCCAGAGACAAAATCCTTTCTCTCTTTCCCTAGGAAACCCCTTGCCCCTTTGTATAAAATCAATATGAGGTCATTCATCTCTGTACAAATCTTCCTTGACATTCTAATTTTTCACTAAAATGCTGTTGTAATAATCCTAACATGGCTTTCTCAGCTTAGCTATTTTCCAGACAATTTAACCCACACAGTTGAACCTAGAAAAATGTTAGCACTTAGGTTGAGATTTCCCAAAAGAATATACAAAAGATGTATGAGACATAATTGCACCACTGTGGATTAAAATAAATTATACATTAAGTACAACCACACTATCAGGAGCCAATCTTAAGTAGCATATCCCCAACCTGAAGACATAAGTAATAATTCCTTTATCACTCAGGAAGACAAACATGTTTCTGCCTTTAGCAAAAAATTGATACAGGAAATCCCAAGCGTACTTATGATTCAGGAAAAAGACTACACAATTTGCAAGTCTGCTGTAAATAAACTTGATTTTGATTTTGGAATACATCAGTATGAATGTATGGTTGGAAAAAAAAGAAGGTAAGAAAAATAGAAGAATGTATTTTTTTTTGACATGTGTGAATGATGTCATTTTTTTTGCTCATTACTATGTCTATTATAAATATAAATACATTAACGATATTAAATTGGTATTTCTCAAACTAGTCTTGTTAACACCAGAGAGGACTGCTTAAAAATGTGTATTTGGAGGTTCCCACTCTGATTCTGTTGAAGAACGTCCATGAATTTGTGATTGCTATGATTAGGTAGTAGGGGAAACATTGCTTAAAACATTGAAAAGGAAACACTGATTTAAATTTTTATTTCCACTTATATATTTTTTTTTAGTTTAAATGTTAATGAAGTGCTTAAACTGTGTTCTAACTTAGACATTTGAGGGAAATGTGAGTGGATTAAATTAGTGTCTACTTTCAAAACCAACTATTCTAGTAAGGGAGATAATCCAGGTATCTCAAGAGGAATTCTATAATAAAGGTATTATCTCCAATCTTGCATTTGTTAAATCATTTTCTCATTCATTTATTTACTCAGTAAATATGTGTCACTCACCTGCTACAGCATAGGCATTATGTCAAATTAGGGGTCTATGATTGTGAGCAAAAAACAAGCACTTGTTCTGCCTTCATCAAATTCCTACTCTAGGAGGGAGAAAGCCATTACACAAATTAATAACATAGTGAGTATAAAATGCAATGTATGTTATGAAAGCAGTGAATGTGATCTCATTAGCACATAACATGCAAACAGTGATCTACTCAGATGGGGTAAGTTTTTTTTCTGAGTAAATAAACTTGACCCAGGAATGAGGATGCGGTAATGAGATGAAGGGAGGAAGGGAACTATTCTGGGCCAAGGAAATGCATGTCCCAATACCCTGAGGTCAGAGAAATCATGGGGCAGGTAAATTACTATGTTTGGTGGAGCTCAAAGAGGAAGGGAGAGAATACAGTGAAGTAAGGTTGAAAAGATTAGGACTAGTCAGGGTCTTTTAATACACATTAGGGATTTTTGTCTTTATTTTTAAGATGAGTGTTTAGAAATGAGATGGTGTGATAAGATTAACAATTAGAAAAGTTCACCTTGGCCGTGCTGTGGAAAAATGACTGAAAGAAGACTGGATTTGCACAGATCTGTGAGAAGCTATTCAAAATGCTCCAAAAGGAGATAATAACCTAACCAAGGACTAGAGAGATGGAGAATAAAATGGCAGACAGGTTTATAATGTATTCTGGAGGCCATTGCAACAGACCTTGTGATTAATTCATCACTATGAGACATGGTAGGGCTAATGGACAGTTAGGGAGAGAAAATGTTAGGGATAGTGGTGAGTTACCAAGATAGGGAATGGTCAAGAGCACCAAGTGTGGGGAAGGAAGGAGTCGTCCAGGAAAATGGTGTTGAACATGATGACTTTGAGGAGCAGTTCAGATCAGAGACAGGTATTTTTGTGAAGCATCAAGAAATAAAGAGAAATAGAAACTGCAGATGCAGATGAGATTGTCTGAGGATACAGAGTAGAAATCAAAAAGAGCTTGGGACATTGTTAACAGTTATTTGGCCAAGAGGGGGAGATTGCAGAAGAGAGTCAAAAGTCAAGAAAAATACAGGTAAGATTCAGTCCAGGAAGAGTACAGGGACAAGACAACACAGGAGAAATTTTCAAAACTGGAGAAGAGCTATCAGTAGTTCTACACAGGAGGGGCGCCTGGGTGACTCAGTCGGTTTAGCATCTGCCTTTGGCTCAGGTCAAGATCCCAGGACCCTGGGATGGAGCAATGTGTATGGCTCCCCACTCAGCAGGGAGTCTGCTTCTCCTTCTGTCTCTCCCCCAGCCATTGTGGGACTTCCTTGTTCTCATTCCTTTCTGCCTATAGAAGTTTTTCATCTTGTACTGCTCCTTGGAGCTCCTTTCCGTCTGTTAGATTGAGTGTTGTCTGATTCCTAAGTCACTGAACACAGCTAGTAAGATCTTTAAAATTTACTCAGTTTAATTTCTTTTTAAAAAAGTTTTTTAGTTTAAATGTTAACAAAGCCCTTAAACTATGTTCCAATTTAGACCTCTGAGGGAAATGTGAGTGGATTAGATTAGTATATACTTTCAAAACCAACTATTCTAGCAAAGGAGATAAGCCAGGTATCTCAAGAAGAATTCTATAATAAAGGTATTATCTCCAATCTTACATTTATTAAATCATTTACTTATTCATTTATTTACTCAGTTTCCACTAACTACATGTACAAATGAGTAGGAATGATCTAAAATGCAGCTGAGAAAGTTAACCTTTAAATAGCAGTTCAAATTAAGATGAATCACAAAATATTCCTCTAAATTTTATAATAATCACATTACCTTAAATAGATATGTAGTATGCTATTTCAGTCTAAGTATTTTTTTTTTTTGGAGAATAAATGTTTTATTCATTTGGTATGTAGATCTCATGTCTATTTTCAGGAATATTTTAATGCTAACTTTGGAGTATGACGTTATTTCTATCTTTTCAACTCCAATCTCATTAATCTGTAAGAACTGTAATCCTTAGGATAGGAAGTGAAGCAAGGTCCATTTCCTAGACTCAACTAATTCAATCCAAGTATTCTTAAAACAAACAAAAATCAAAGTGAGGGTAAATTAGTTCAAGTCATGTACATTTTCTCTGTCATTATTTACTGAAAGGTTAAGAGGTTAACTTTAAAATAATTTGGTAATTTATAATCTTTTTCACTTAAGGAGAATTTTAAAAATAAATTTGCAGTGATGTGACAAAAATTAAAGTTTAGAGTTTATCACTTTTATTTTTAATATTTGGGATGGGCAAAAATATTCTATTTAGAGGAGTGGAGACATAATTTCCATTCACTCACTTGGGTTTGCAAATTAAAAAGAAAAAACAAGCCTATATGTGGAAAAGTAAAAGAACATCGGAGGAGAAAAATCAAGAGCCATTTTACCGAAGAATAGTGGAAAATCATGCATTAACTTTTTTTAAATATATACATTTTCCTTTGTGTGAATGATAGGTCTTTGAGATCTCAAACAGAACTAAATTAGAAAAGGTGATCTAATAAAGTGAAAAAGAATAGAAAGAATGTCTCTTTATAGTCTCATTAAATTTTGGTATAAAGTTGGAAGATTTCCAAGATAGGAGCAATGATTCTAGGGAAAAAAAATTGAGGTAGCAGTAATAGAGATTTTAATACACTTTTGATTAACTGAACATGACATAAATAAAGAGAAAACATTTATGAGATCATAGCTTAGAGAATAAATCATAACTTTCTGTAGGAGAGGCACCTACAATCAGTGGAATCCTGGCAGGGAATCATAAACTATTAAGTGAGAGAAATCCTATTATCCACTCCCTCCTTGCTATCCTAGACTGCTGTCTTTGAAGAAAATGATACTGTGTGATCAGAGTCAACCCACTGCCAAGCCATGTCAGATCTAGAAGGCCAACATAGGATGCAGTCTTCCGGAGTTCAAATCCCAGCCCTACCACTTACTAAATGTGTGACCACACCTCTGAGTTTCACTTTCTTCGTCCTTAATGAGTATGTCTTAGTCTGTTGGAGCTGCTATCACAGAATACCAAAGACTGGGTGGTTTACAAACAACAGAAATTTGCTTCGCAATTCTGGAGGCCAGGATGCTGGCAGATTCAGTGTCTGGTAACAACTTACTTCCTGGTTCACTCTTCACCACAACCTCACTTGTCAAAAGTGGGTGGGGCACAAGCCATTCAGGAGTGCTCTACGCTCACACCTTAATCACCTACCAAATACCTCACCAATTAATACCATCACATTGGGAGTTAGGATTTTAACATATGGATTTTAGGGGGGCACAAACATTCAATCTAGAGCAGTGGTGTTAATGGTTTTCTCATTTACTGAGCTGATGCAAGAAGTAGTGTATATAAAGCATATCGTACAATGCTTGAGACATATTAAACATCAGATAAATGCTGTATTTGTGATTTCAGCCTTCCACGAAATACAGAAATGACAATTTAGAAACCTGACCTTGCAAACCAACAGAAAATCTCCAAGTTGTACCAGAGACTACAAAGACCTGTGTCCACTTCAGCTAATTCTCAAGGGAAAAGGGACGTGCAGTTTTTTCAATACCAATATGGAAGCTCAGTGGACATGACCTAGAGGTATTCATACATAAAGCATACTGAAAATCCTGTGAAATGGCAAAAGGTAATGGGAAGAAGTCAGGCCAGACTCCGTATGTACTCAGCATGACCACAGATGGCAGGAATTGATATGGATGATGAGCTGGAGTCAAAGGGGTGTAATTGGAGAAAAAGCAAGTGAATGCACTGTCTGGGGTATGACAGAGAACAGCAGAGGAAGGGCGGGGAAGCAGGTAAGGATGAACATCACGAGCAAGCCATCCAGGCAAGAATTAGGGAGATCAGTGAGATACGGTGGAGAGGCTTGGGTTTGACATCATGAGGAATTCATTTTTTTTTCTTTTCTCATTTCTCTCTAGTTTTTATAATGTCGCTATTATGCCTATAGCTTAAATTGTATTTTAAAGTAATTACCTGGACTGACAT
>NW_027397074.1:8687350-8835582 GCF_003265705.2 Callorhinus ursinus | reverse complement strand
TTATGGCTATGAAAATGTTCACTACAACATATTTTGGGCCTAAATATGGATTATATTTTGAAACATACTAGGTGTACAATGGTAGAAGAATAGCCAGATACATGATAGTTCAATTTGATATAATAAAACGTTCAGATTAAAAATCATAATAACGACCACTGCAGAACAACAAGAAAATGTTAAAACAGAATATAAAGAGAATACTCGGTCTGATTGCAGTTTTGTCCACATTACAAGCATAGGATTAAGTGCTAGAAGGATATATATAACCATTTAGGAGATGATTCAATTTCTGAACCATCTGAAATCTCACTGATGTCATTACAGCATTACTTGTATAATAAATAAAATGTTAAAGGGGATAAAAATTTCTTTGAACCATCGCACATTTGATTCACATTTTGAGAAAGCACAAAATGGCAGAGACAGTTGGGTGGTGTTGCATTTGTTGGGATTTGACTAATCAAACTTAGGAAGTTTCTATAAACTGTGTTTCTAAACCAGCTTATATTGTAATCACTATTTTTGTTATCACTATATTTAGTCACGTATGTACACTCTCAATATTGTGATCGCTATAGATCTACATTTCTACCCAGTTGCGGAAATACACTTTTACCTTGTAACATTTGCGTCTTAAGCAAATGGCTCGTAAACTCTCTTACCTGCTGCCACTGGTACTGACATTTATATCAATGGCTATGGATCAGAACCTCCTCACATCCTCTTGGCTTTCTCTCTTCTTACCTCAGCCAGGGCTTCACCAGCTTTATTCCCGTGAAACTGTACAGTGCTTTGTCTGGGCCATGCAGCATCCCTTTGCTTCCTGACTGGGGACAACTCTAATCCTGAGGTGTGGGACACGCTCAGGAGTCCACTGGACATTCAGAGAAGTGCAATTGGGAAGTAAGGGTGGTTAACACCGTTGGGGCCAGCCAGCATCAAAGGAGATCGGAAGCTTATCCATAATGCTTTCCTCTTTTATCCTCTCTGGATAGATAGTTCTGGGAGGCAGTTTCTAGGATCCTCAGAAAACCCTAATGATGGAGCACTAGGTAGAGTAATAGCCAACTCAACATTACATCCTTACCTTGGGTTTCTCTGGTGCACATTCTCACTTCTCCTATTATTCATCTCTACTCCCCAGGATCACTTCCCAAATAAATGATTCCTAAGGAATTTTTTCTCTTCAGGTTTGCTCTCCGGAAAACTCAGGTTAGGACAAAATATATGCAAAACAGGGGCGCCTGGGTGGCTCAATCGGTTAAGCCCCTGACTCTTGATTTCGGCTCCAGTCATGATCTCAGGGTTGTGGGACTGGGCCCCACATCGGGGTCCCCGCTCAGTGGGAGTCTGCTAAAGATTCTCTCTTCCTCTGCCCCTCACCCCCACTCTGTCTCACTCCAAAATAAATAAAAATCTTTAAAATATATATATGTAAAACATACCTACATTTCTCAAATTTTAGTATATTTAATTTGATTAAAGATATTTTAAAACCTAATAATTATGTTTTTGAACTCTAAATTACAACCTTGTGATAGCATGTTTAAACAGAAGTGAATAGTCTCAGGGTGCCAGGTGGCCTGGGTGGCTCGGTTAAGCATCTGACTTAAGCTTAGGTCATGATCTCAGGGTCCTGGGATGGAGCCCTGTGTCTGGCTCCCACTTGGAAGTCTGTTCTCCGCCCTCTGCCCCTCCTTCCTCTCATGCTCTCTCTGTCTTTCTCTCTCATAACATCTTAAAAAAAATAATAAAAATTAAAAAAAAATAAACAGAAGTGAATAATCTCAGCCAGATTAAAATGTTTATCATATTAAAGAGAATGAAAATGTAACACTCTTCCCATTAGCTGTAAAATGTATGGAGCTGTTTATTTTCCCTCTACCTTTACTGAAATTTTTACAGTCACAAGCATGCCTTTTAGTTTGTGTTAAGTGCATGCTGATCAAGCCTTTCCAAATCATCTGCTTTCTCCAGACTTGGATGCAGATTCTGGTCCTGTTCTCATCCAGGAGGTGTTGCCTCTCACATGCTGGCCTTAACTGATCCCAGCAGAAGATTGCTTCTTATTAATATTAGGGGGTCTTCGTTTGTAGGATAGAGAATGAGAGCAATTACAAAACATCTGGACAAAACAAAAATGGAGAAACATCTAGGCTGCATGCAGATGTGGAGGACTGGCTTGAGAAGTGACGCTGGCCTGGGTCACATAGAGAGATGTGGGAGTCACTGCATTCGTGCAGGTCAACCAGCTTGAGACTTGAGCGTGCGGTTTGTTTATTGCAACAAAGTAAGACGAAATTTAACAGGAAAGAGTGAGAGGGTAAAGAAAAGCTTCTGTTGATTTTTGTATTTGCTCTAACTAAAAACCTTAGAGAAGAGTGGGGTTTGCTCTTAATGAGAAAAATAAAGGGCACAGGGCTCATGAAGCAACTGGAAGCCTCTAGACAAACAGACCACATCAAAATGCATCATCGAGAATTTTTCATAATAGGAAGATCATTTGACTCAGAATGAATAACACAAAAAGAGATGATGGCTGAATATATAGCAAGAGGTTATCCAATTAAATGAGCTTTATGAACAAGATGACAAATTATCGAAAAAATTAGGCTATGGGAGAGACTCTTAATTAAAGGAATACAGTGATTTTGCTTAACCCTGAAATAGTTCCTACTTTGTTTTAACTCAAGATGGGTTTCTTCAAAATAGAACAAATCTGAAGTAATGTTACCCAAATAAAATGCACCCTGGCTCTCAGGATGTTGCTGGATCTTCACTTGGGCCTTGGGAACTCAAGTAGATGTACACGCTCCTGAGTTTCCTTAGCTGTCTGTCACTCCTCACAGACCTATGCTTTTTTGGGCAAAGACTTTAAAATGATGCTTTCATGTTGTTACTGTCTAGAGTTAGCTCTGCCTGAGAAGATCTGAGGCTACGTAGTTTGACTCAAGACATGCCAAGAAGGTTCCATACTCCTTTCATGTTTGAAATTGCCCTGGAGGAAGGGAGACAGGAAAGACAAAAAAAAAAAAAAGGTGGCTAACATTTCAAATTATCTCTGCGTACCACCCCCTACACCTGATATACACCAGGGAAGCTATCTTGTGTGTATATTTGGGGAAAAATCTTCAAATGATTACAATAAAGCCTTATCTCCCTTCTCCCTTTCTCCCCCCGGCTCCCCCTTGTCAAAAACCCCTTATAGGCAGACAGTAGCTTTAAAAATATAAACCCCTTAAGATTCAGCCATATTGTTGAATGTATCAGTAGCTCATTCTTTTTGTTGCTGAGGAATATTCCATTTTGTCAATACACCAGACTTTGTTTATCCATTTACATATGGATGGATTTTTGTTTTTCAAGTTTGGGGCTATGACAAATGAAGCTGCTATGAATACCCATGTACAAGTCTTGGTGTGGACATATGCTTTCATTTCTCTCAAATGAATTCCTGAAAGTAGGTAGGTGCCATTTCACTTTTTAAGAAATTTTCCAACTAAAGAATGTCCAATGGAAAAAAGACATTCTCTTCAACAAATGGTGTTGGGAAAATTGGACAGCCACACGCAGAAGAATGAAACTGGGCCATTTCCTAAATTTGCCCTAAATGCAAGGGCGAAAATGAACTACTGGGACTTCATCAAGATAAAAGCTTTTGCACAGCAAAGGAAACAGTCAACAAAACCAAAAGACAACCGACAGAATGGGAGAAGATATTTGCAAACGACATATCAGATAAAGGGCTAGTATCCAAAATCTATAAAGAACTTATCAAACTCAACACCCAAAGAACAAATAATCCAATCAAGAAATGGGCAGAAGAGGGGCGCCTGGGTGGCTCAGTTGGTTAAGCGACTGCCTTCGGCTCAGGTCATGATCCTGGAGTCCCGGGATCGAGTCCCACATCGGGCTCCCTGCTCAGCAGGGAGTCTGCTTCTCCCTCTGTCCCTCTTCCCTCTCGTGCTCTCTATCTCTCATTCTCTCTCTCTCTCTCAAATAAATAAATAAAATCTTTAAAAAAAAAAAAAGAAATGGGCAGAAGACATGAACAGACATTTTTCCAAAGAAGACATCCAAATGGCCAACAGACACATGAAAAAGTGCTCAACATCGCTCGGCATCAGTGAAATCCAAATCAAAACCTCAATGAGATACTACCTCACACCAGTCAGAATGGCTAAAATTAACAAGTCAGGAAATGAGAGATGTTGGCGAGGATACGGAGAAAGGGGAACCCTCCTACACTGTTGGTGGGAATGCAAGCTGGTGCAGCCCCTCTGGAAAACAGTGTGGAGGTTCCTCAAACAGTTGAAAATAGAGCTACCATATGACTCAGCAATTGCACTACTGGGTATTTACCCCAAAGATACAAATGTAGAGATCCAAAGGGGTACATGCACCCCAATGTTTATAGCAGCAATGTCCACAATAGCCAAACTATGGAAAGAGCCAAGATGTCCATCGACAGATGAATGGATAAAGAAGATGTCATACACACACACACACACACACACACACACACACACACACACACACACACACACTGGAATATTATGCAGCCATCAAAAGGAATGAACTCTTGCCATTTGCAATGACGTGGATAGAACTGGAGAGCGTTATGCTGAGCAAAATAAGTCAATCAGAGAAAGACATGTATCATATGACCTCACTGATATGAGGAATTCTTTTTTTAAATTTTTTATTGTTATGTTAATCACCATACATTACATCATTAGTTTTTGATGTAGTGTTCCATGATTCATTGTTTGTGCATAACACCCAGTGCTCCATGCAGAACGTGCCCTCTCCAATACCCATCACCAGGCTAACCCATCCCCCCACCCCCTCCCTTCCAGAACCCTCAGTTTGCTTTTCAGAGTCCATTGTCTCTCATGGTTCGTCTCCCCCTGATATGAGGAACTCTTAATTTCAGGAAACAAACTGAGAGTTGCTGGAGTGGTGGGGGGTGGGAGAGTTGGGGTGGCTGGGTGATAGACATTGCAGAGGGTATGTGCTATGGTGAGCGCTGTGAATTGTGTAAGACTGATGAATCACAGACTTGTACCTCTGAAACAAATAATACATTATATGTTAAAAAAAAAAGAAGATAGTAGGAAGGGAAGAATAAAGGGGGGAAATCGGAGGGGGAGACGAACCATGAGAGGCTATGGACTCTGAGAAACAACCTGAGGGTTCTGGGGGGGGTGGTGGGAGGATGGGTTAGCCTGGTGATGGGTATTAAAGAGGGTACGTACTGCATGGAGCACTGGGTGTTATACGCAAACAATGAATCATGGAACACTACATCAAAAACTAATGGTGTAATGTATAGTGATTAACATAACATAATAAAATTAAATTAAAAAAAATTGTCCAACGGTTTCTTCCAAGCAGTTGTACCATTTGACATCCCCATAGCCCTGTACATGATGAGAGGTTCAGTGGCTTTACATCATTGCCAAAACCTGAAAAAGTCCAGCTTTGTACTTTTAGCTAATCAAATAAGTACGTCAGTATCTCATTATAGTTTTAATTTACTTTTTGCTGATGGCTAAAAGTATTAAACATCTTTTCATGTAGTTTTTTGACCATTCATACACCATCTACATATTGTATAATTCTATTCATATAAATTCAAGATCTTGTAAACAAATCTAGGATGACCAAAAACAGATCAGTGGTCGCCTGTGGACAGGAATGGAGTAACAGCTGTTTTCTGTGTACTCACAATTCCATTACTACTCTCAGTATTTTACTTTTGACACAGATATATGAGTTTGGGTTTGGGCTTTTTTTTTTTTTCTTTCTTGTTTTCCTTGTTTTGCCACACTAAGCAATTCTCAGATTCTCCAGACACCAGCTGAGTGTCATTTAGCTCAGCTCTGACAGTATCTCTCTGGAGATAGCATCAGGTCCCACAGGTTAAGGGCGGGCTCAGTCACACAGGACTTCCTCCAACTTCAGATGACAATAAAGTTTAGATTGTCATCCATGCTTCTGACCAACCCATTATAAATGAGAAGTTCTGCATCCCCTCCTTCAGCTCCATCATTTGCTAGAATGGCTCACAGAATTCAGGAAAACTTTTGCTTATTAGAATATCAACTTATTATAAAAGGATCCAACTCAGAAACAGCCACATGGAAAAGAGATGCATCTGCAAAGTAGGTGGGGAAGGGCACAGAGCTTCCAGATCCTCTCCAGATCCTCTCCAAGCATGTCACTCTGGCAGGACTTCCTCATGCTCACCACCCCAAAGTTCTTGGAACCTATCCTTTTGGATTTTTTTAAAAGATTTTTATCTATTTATTTGAGATATATAGAAAGCACGTGAACAAAGGTGGAGGAGGGGAGGGGCAGAGGGAGAGGGAGAAGCAGGCTTCCTGCTGAGCAGGGAGGCCGATGTGGGGCTGAAACCCAGGACCCCAGGATCATGACATGAGCCGAAGGCAGATACTTAACCAACTGAGCCATCCAGGCCCCCACCCTTTTGGGTTTTTATGAAGGCTTCATTACATAGGCATAACTGATTAAATCATTGGCCACTGATGATTAACTCAACCTCCAGTGCATCTCTGCAACCAAAAAGCATACACTCTTTGTTCCTTTGTTAACCAAACCCCATCCTGTGGTTATCTAGGGGCTTTCTGAAAATCACCTCATTGACATGAACTCAGGTGGTTGAAAGGGCTTATGAATAACAAAAGACATCTTTGTTGATCTTATCACTTTGAAAATTCCAAGGGTTTTAGAAGCTCCATAGCAGAGATGGGGACAAAAGCCAATTTTTTTTTTATTATAAATTACAATATCACAAAGGGGCACAAAGAAACTTTTTGGAGTTATGGAAGTATGAGTTACCCTCATTAAGGTGTTGGTGTTCCAGATATATGCCAAAGTAAAAAATAATCCAATTGCATACTTTAAATATGTACAGTTGATTATATTTCCATTATGCCTCAGTTAATTTGTAAAATATGCAGTAACTTTATTACAAGGTGCAGCCATTATTAAATGTACCTCACAGATTGGTTATTAGTCTGCATGGCAAAGCCCGACATTTTTTTGGTATGGAGTCTGTCTAAAATGTTGGAGGGCGCCTTGGTGGCTCAGTTGGTTAGGCGACTGCCTTCGGCTCAGGTCATGATCCTGGAGTCCTGGAATTGAGTCCTGCATCAGGCTCCCTGCTCGGTGGGGAGTCTGCTTCTCCCTCTGACCCTCTTCCCTCTCGTGCTCTCTCTCTCTTATTCTCTCTCTCTCTCAAATAAATGAATAAAAATCTTAAATAAAATAAAATAAAATAAAATGTTGGAATGGACTATAAGTAAGAGAAGGAAGCCCAGCACAGCACACGAAAGGGAATGATCCAAGAGAAGAAGATTGAAGGCAACTGGCTTCCTGAGTAGGACAGTGTTCCAGGGAAGAGAGGCATAAGAACCAAAGGAAGAAGTTGTTCTTTCAAGACATGGCTCTTTAATTGCTTTTGTGGATGATAGACACTGTCTGTATCTAGACCCTTCCTCCTGCCCCATCCTTGCTTTTGGACTTGGGAATGGTTTCTGAAGTAGCCTGGAGAAGGGGGAAAAGGAAACTTTGGGAAGCCAATCTACTTTGTTACTGGCTCTTCTGAGACACCTTGGCCTCAATCTTTAGGATTCTTACCTCATGAGAAAGCATTCTATATGGTAGATTCAAATACTTACAGTAGGATCGTGGGAATGATGTGGTGTGCTTTTCAGAAAGATCATGGGATCTGGAGGTAGGCCTGTGTTTGAATCCTAGCTTCACCAGCTATGTGACACTGGGTAGCCCTTTTTTTTTTCTGCTATGAAATATTGTCTATTAAATAATACATAATGAGGTCATTCAGCCAATCTAAGCTTATTTTCTATGGGTAATGGAACACTCTAGAACTAGAATTAATGTATTTTTAAGTTTTGTGTTAAGGAAAATATCCAAAGTTGCCTTGAAATTTGATGTTTAAGCAAAAACTATCACTAGATGGGTTCTATTTTCCTTTTATTTCTAAAATTTCTAGTCTGTGTTCTCAGCAACCAACTATATACATATATATTGGGGGGGGTCTGTGAATTAATTACACCAAACTAAAATAATTTTTTAAAACAAAGTATCTGATGAAATCATGGTGATTTGAACCTAACTAATAAAATAGCAAACATAGGATGTATCGTATTAACAAAAACCTAAAATAGTTGAGTGGCCTTCAGAATACAAAAATAAATTCCATCTTGTAGTATTATTATGTTGTCTTTCATATAGCCAGTAACTAATATTATATCCTTATTCATACCTCAGAGTTTTAGACACTGGAAGATCCTAAATGCATCAATTTCCAAGCACTGATGTTGTGAAATTCCTTATTCTGAGTTTTAAGAATTATGTTTTTATATTCAATTTATTTGATGGAGATTAATTTATTATCAGTTCCATTTCTTAGTATCTTCATATGACTCTCAAGGAGAATTGACAACATAGCTCTGCTAACTAATGAATAAATCATATAGGAAGAACCACAACTAATCTATGTATTTCACAAAATGCTTCCTCAGGGCAGGACCCTATTATTATAGGCTCAGTTATTTTACTACCTTTATACAGTGGACTCTTCAGAGATCTTTCTTTGTATTATTTGTGTTGGTTGGAGGCACAGTGAATGGGGGTGTACATTGGTGTGTGCTGCCCCCTACTGGAGAAGGGCAAAGCTAGGTTTCCATGAGCAGGACGTTGCTTCAACCAGACTTCACATCATTGTCTTCACATGGACTGTTAAAGACAGACATTTAGAAATCAGAAACAGCTTCAGCTCTCATATTCCAATCTACTCTAGATTTGTATTCCTACACATTAAAACAGTCACAGATTCAGTCAGCCGTATAGCACACTGCAAATGTCAGCAACTGAAATCTTCTAGTTTATAGAAAAGATGAAGGCCAACAAAATAAAAAGACTAATATACTGGTTAAAAGCAAAGTTATACAAGCCTGGGTTTTAAATCATATCCTCATTTTTCTGGGATCTTTTACGTTGCCTGAACATTAAACCTCAGTTTTATCATCTGTGAATTGATGTTATTCTATAAAATGGCTGTGAGAATTAGATTTCATGCATAAAGCACTTGACATAGTTTCCAGAACAAAATACATGCTTAATAAATGTCAAATAATCATTCAATGAGCTACTTAGTATTTTCTGGAACTAAAACAAAAATTGCTCACAGAATAACTTCTCTCCCTACCCAAATACAAATGTGTATTTGTTAGAATGGTATTTCCTTCTTTCAAAGGCTCCACCCTGCAATTAGTTGTGTTCTTTGCCTTCTACTCTTCACTGCATTTGTCATTTTCCTCAATGAACAGTTCCCTTTCTTTCAGAGTTCCTTTCTTTGTCCTGACTTTTCTTCTCTGATTACAAACATGCTTTCCTACTTTAGTCCTGTCACTGTCTTTCCTTTCAAAAATCAAAATTGCTAAATATTAGCCCACACTGGCCATCTCTCTGACTCTTACTCCTTAAACCTTTGTTATGTAGGACGACTTTTTTCATTCTACGAAAACTGTTCTTCCCAAGGTCACCAATGCTTGATCTCCTTTGCGCCACATTTAGTATCCATGTCTCTATTCTTGCTCTTCCTGAACTCTTTGCAGCATTGGCATGCCTTTCCTCTTCAGTGTCCCTACAGCTCTGTTTTTACTCCCTTCAATGTCACTTTTCCATTGGCTGCTTAACTACGGACATACCCGTGAGGCATTTTGCCACTTTCTCTTTTGCTCTGAACTGTTAGTGATCTTTATTTTCATATTATCTTATCACTCATCATCCTTCTAAAAATGAGTCTCAAATCCACCATCCCCAGCAGTATTTCATCACACCTACCATTTTAACCCAGCAGTTCCATTCTTATTTATATACACAAGAGAAAAAATGCAGCCACACAAAAACAGACAAAAACGTTCAGAGCAGCATTATTCCCAATAGCCAAAAAAGTAGAAGCAACCCAAATGTCCAAATGATGAATGGATAAATAAAATGCGATGTATCTATAAAACAGAGTATCAAATCACAATAAAAATAAGTGAAGTATTAGCACGTGGGACAACAAAGACAAACCTTGAAAACATTTTGCTAAGTCAAAGAAGCTAATCACAAAAGGCCACGTATTATGGGATTCCCTATAAATATGAAATATCGAGGCAAATCTATGGAGACAGACTTTAGATTAACCATTCATCAGAGTTAGAGGGTGGGAATGGTGATTGCTAATGAGGGCTGAGTTTCTCTTAGGAGAGAAGAAAATGTGCTAAAATCTGATGGTGGTAATAGTTGTACAATCACGTGAGTGTACTAAAATACTGAATTGTATGCTTTAAATGGTTGAATTGTAGGGTATGTGAATTAGAACCCAAGGCTCCCGAAATTAAAATAAGTACATACACAAATAAAACACTAGTAAGCATCAAGTAGCCTTTTACAGAACCACGGTCCCTTAAAGCATTTTCATTTTGGAAGCTCAAATTGTGACTTTCACATCTTCCCGTGTACTATATCAATACCTGTTTCTTCTCTAGTTAGGCAGGCTGTCTTTGAACCCAAAGAACCTGGCGAGAGAATTCTACCTTTATTTACTTTTTTCTTAAAAAAGCACAGACTTAGGAAACTAATAGAACACTAGATTCGTTCCATACTTAATGTGAAAACACTACGTACTACATTTTTAATCTGCAGTGACAACTTGAAACCCTGAGTCTTCTTTCTTGCAAATTTTCTACCCTTCTAATTTTCCAATGGAAAATATGAACTTTTGGATGTCCATGACTACATATATATGACAGGGTATCCGTCTGTCTTCTAAAAAGGCGATGTACCTATTGAGGAAAAGAAGACACCAAGGACAGACTTATTTTTAGCCACAAATGCCAGTTATTCCATAGAAAACTTGTCCTCTAAGGAAACAATGGCAGCGTTTTTGTTTTGTGTTTTTAATTAATGCCAAAGGTCATAACCTTTGTTTCACCACATGTTTTACTCCTACAATAAAAAGAACGTAAGTGACAGGAAAATGGTACTCTATTTTTCAGAGTAAATTATCTGTCAAATACACAGCAAAGCTGCTCAACATCAACCCTAGCTTGTTTTTAATATCTTACTGTACACGGTGCTAAAGTTAACTAAGCATCAATTAAGATATAAAAGACGGGTTTGGGTGGTTTTTGTTTTTTTTTTTAATGGCACATATTATTTTTAAGAAAATCCAGAGTGTTGTTTTCTGTCAGCAGGTCCTGTTGAACTGTTGAAAGGGATGAGGAGCCACAGATCGTGATTAATCTAGCCTGATCAGAACTAAAACTATGAACTATTTTCTGAAATATACAAAGACTGAAATGCAGAGAAACTGGAAAGAATAGAAGATAAGATTAGCAGACAACGAAGACCTGAATAATGATTTAAACAAGACAAGAACGTACCGCTGGAAATACGTGACATCTCAGAATAATAGGCAAGTGCTCTTTGTTCTCGGACATGGTTGGTGAAGTTAACAGTTTCAATCTTCACTCCTTTCCATACAGTTGAATAACTTTTTAAAAACATCTTTGTGTGTTGCTGATTCTTAAAGTTCTCATGTCTAAGTAATGTTTCCTCCTTCCTTTTTATTCAGAAATAGGTTTTCTTAACATATGTAGTGACAAAGTTATTTATGATATACTGTACATAGGAAAAATACTTTTATAGTTTCTAAAAATTTTCTTATGTTTTAGGTCTGTTTTTCCCCTACAAAATTCCAGGATCTTGAGCAGGGCTAATATCATTATACATAATTTACAAATGAAGGGGCTGAGGCTTAGAAAGCTTGACAAAGTTGCCAAAGATATGCATGTGGCGAACATGATCAAGAATAGTTTCATTTCTTTTAAACTTAAACTCAAGCATTCTAAGATTTTAAATTGTGATTTACTTTTTATATCAAAGTATCCTTTTCTCTTTTCAAGTCAGAAAGATAATGCATGCACATTAGACAATATCTATATCTTGTACAAATTTAGAGAGTAAAAAGTGAGAAGCCCCAAATGTTAAATCCCACTGCTAACCACCGTTAAGTGTATGGTGTCTCTTCCTCCAGTTTATTGCCCTAATACACACATATTAGGATTTTTTTTAAAGATTTTATTTATTTATTTGACAGAGAGAGAGAGAGCAGCAGAGGGAGAAGCAGGCTGTCCGTTGGGCAGGGACCCTGGACCCTGGGATCATGACCGGACCCGAAAGCAGACGCTTAACTGAGCCACCCAGGTGCCCCACATAATAGGGTCCTTAACAAAGTAAAATTATATATCTTGGCTCAAGCTGCCATAACAAATACCATGGACTGTGTGGCTTAAGCAACAGTAATTCAGCTCTCACACATCTGGAGGATGAAGAGTCCAAGATCAGTCCAAGATAAAAGCAAGGCAAGTTTCTTTCTAAGGCCTGTTCTTTTGGCCTCAGGTAGGCACCATCTGGCTATGTGCTCACATGACCTCTTTGAAGGCCCATGGGGAGAGAGAAGCAAGCTCTCTAGTATCTTTTCTGGTAAGGGCACTAATCCCATCATGAGGGGCTCACCCTCAAGACCCCATCTAACCTTTATCACCTCCCAAAAGTTCTATCTCCAAACAGCATCACATTGGGGGTTAGGTCTTCAACCTATGAATTTGGGAGGGATACAAACATTCGATCCATAACAGTTATATATATATTTTCCTGCAAACTGTTTTTATAAACTGTATTTGTAAAATACTCCCTATTAATACAAACATGTTAAATCAACAATTGAATGGATATATATTAATCTACCACATGGATCCAGTAAAACATTAAATTATTGCCAAAGTGAATATTCTTTATGTATCATTGCATGCTTGACTTGGCAGCCCCTGCAGATATCAATAACTGTCTTGGTGAGTATGAGCACATATCAATTTAAATAGTAGAGCTATTAACTTTTGTTTCTTAAGAGAAATTCTATGAAGGAATGACAACTTTGTGCTTAAAGAAGTTAATAGCAAGGGCTCCTGGGTGGTTCAGTTTGTTGAGCACCCGCCTTCAGCTCAGGTCATGATCCTGGGGTCCTGGGATAGAGCCCCAAGTTGAGCTCCCTGCTCAGCAGGAAGCCTGCTTCTCCCTCTCCCTGCCCCCCACTCATGCTCTCTCTCTCTCTCTTACTATCTCTCTCTCAAATTAAAAAAATAAAGTTAATAGCATATAGAAGTTTCACATCAATATCCTATTTGATTCTTCCAAGGACTACGTAAAATACCCAGAGTAAACATATTTCACCATATTTTCATATATTAGGAAATCAAGGCATAGAGATTAAAAAATACTCCTCCAAATTCACATTCTAGTAAGGACCATAAGTGGAATTCAGGCCCAGGTCTGTAGGAGACCATGGTTAATATTTTCCATTTTCACAGATGCACTCAGAAATAAGAAGGGCCATGTAGGAAGTGTGTAATGTTCACTTTAAAACTAGAGCTCTTTTGCTTCTGGGATTTTCTTTAGACTATGTATGTACCTGTTTGTTTGCTCAGTCTCACCTTTTTTCCATATTATACTTCCCCCCAAATTCATTTCAAATTCAGATATGACAATTTCCACATTGTGTATCCATTTCCTTGGAACTAACACTCTGGGTTGCGCGTTTATACCCAGCAAAAGAAGAGAAAGTTGGAGAACAAGAAATACCAGCAGAAAACACAGTTCTGCTATGCACACATAGTTTTTCCATAGTGGGAAATGTTCATTATGGAAAAGACTAGGGAGAAATGTACATGTATAAAATCTGTACATCTTAACATCAGTCAATGAACTATGTGAACATGTCTCTATGCCGATAGTTATGTTGGTTTTTCTTTCGCTCTTATCTATAAGAGATCCTTCCACCTGTATTTACAGCTATCCTTTTAACAAAATAGAACTTGCTCCACCAAAAACAAAAACTCACTCATCTAATAAGCAGAAATTAAATTACTATGACCTGGAAAGAAACTGGCGCAAGACAAGGATCACACTAATTTGTGCTGCCAATAAGGACCAAGCGTTTCATCCAAGAAGTAACCAAGAGGAATCTTGTACCTACAATATTACTAAATAACGTATGAAAAATTGGGCAAAAATCACAGGAAATATGTGACCAGGCACTAATGGGCAAATATCAGCATTTCAGGAATGGGATTTGGACATGAATTATATAGCCACTTATATCACATACCTCAGAAGTTATTTAATTATGCCCTTCCTCTTCCAAGTTCTCTCACAATCCCTGCTGTTTTTCCTTTTCTCACTTGCTCATAGTGACTACATTACCACCAAATGAGTATTTATTGAGGTTAAAGTGTCTTATTTTAAAATGCCAATTTTTCTCAAAGGGTTTGGAAGTGGGTGTGGGTTATCAGCTATTCATATTTTTGGTATCAATTCCTATAATCTAATTGCTTTCCTTTTAGATCCAGCTGATGTGAGACTGAGGAGAGGACCGTGAGTCTGAGTAGAAAGAAAAGGTTTAGAACAGAGTGCTTCCAAGGGAGTAAAGAAGGTGGCCATGTGTGGATTCTTGGTGCAGCAGGTGGTTTTGGACAGAAGAGGACGCTGAGCCCAAGGGCAGGGCAAAGGACACTGCTCTAAGCTGGCCCGGACCAACAAAACGCAGGGATGAAGCCGAAGCCAAATTGTGACTTGCAGTCTCTCTAGGGGACTGGCCCTTAAGGGGACAAGGAAGGTAGAAAACAAACATCTTAATCTATAAACTTTTGACCTCTATAGAGCATTCGTTAAGTTCCCCAATGACCGGTTCATAAATCTGTGCATTTCATCTTTCAGACATTTTGGTCAAGTGCCTTCACTACAGCCCAGAGCTTCCTCTGTTGTGACTCAACTTCCTGTTTCCCTTGCTGTCTCTCTGGTCTCAACTCCTTTTTGTATGGACAAGCTAATGTAGGCATTCACAGCTCACACAGACTCATTATCCTACCAACTCAAGGCTGTCGGCCGTATCATTCTCCACCACGGAACTCTAGGCAAAGGAAAGGGTAGATATCCTATTCAAAAATTACAGAGCAGATTTCTTCTTTATCCAGAAAAGGACATCGCACCAGGATCAAGACCAAAGAAACTTTGAAAGGCCATATCTTACTAAATGGCTCAGCTGTTTGGTTCACAGAGTTCATTTTTCTGATGCTTGAAGATCATTCTTGGGTGCCAAGGCAGATTCACAAAGAAATATGCCCAAGCTGAGATAGTTTATCTTGATATGGATAATCATACGTAAACACTTCAGTTTATACTAAAATGGAAATGTTTTTCCTTTTCCCATCTAGCGGAAACAGTTTACAAAGTTTTTTCTATGTAGTCTGAAATGCTAATCTCTTAAATACAAACGGATAAGTGTATTTAGACAGATGTAGATTAATTTCTTCTTCTGTGGAATTACTAATATCTGCTTCGTAGAAGCAGTAAGCTCATGCCCTGTCATTGTTGATCCACACCATATCATCAAGGCCTCACACTTCTTGACAGAATCAAGTTTAATGTCTTGATCTGTTTTTCGTTCTTTTATTGACTTGAATCCCATTGCTTTTTGTCTTTTTAATTCCATTACCTAGTTGTCTAATCATTAACTTTTTTAAAATTTTTCTTGGTTGTGTTTATTGTCACAGTTTTTATATTGTAATTTATGCTCAACATTTTTAGTTCTTTATTCTTACTCTCATTCTACAATCTTACCTACTTTTGTTATAAACATTGAAATATTTTACTTCTATTTTTACTTGTGAACTTTTCCTTTTAATATTCTTTTATATTGTAATTATCTTATGATCAAATTTTTATTTTTCTGATTTTCAATTTCTTTAAATCACAGATTACTCTTTAAATACTCTCATCTGTTTGTACCTGTTTTATTTCCTTCTTTTTATTTGTATTTAACTGCCTGCTCTCTACTTTTTAGTTTAATTTTCCCTATCTTTTATTTTTTCACTTCCTTAAGGTGGCCACAATAATTATGGCCCTTGGCTAGGCATATGCATTAAGTCTACAGCGTAAGTCAGGGTTCAGGGAAACCTGCTCTGACTCAACTGTCCATACATCTACTGCTCTAACTCTCTCGTGGATTTCCTATCCTCTCAAGGAATGCTTTCCACAAGTCCTTGTCATAACCCGCCCCTAAGAATAATATATTTTATCTCCTAGGAAAATTTATTCCCTCTATGTAGATGTTATACTTGAAATACTGTTATTGGATGATAGACTTCTGATTGTTTATATGATGAGTTTGTGTTTGTATTTGCTTGTTTAATATATGTTTTGTGACATATATAAACACTAGACTTGGAGAAAATATGGCAACAGCCTGTTTTGGCTAAGAAGCTGATGTCTGGAATAATGAGGGGCCAGGTAGTACTACTGATCCTCCCAGTAGACATTTGTGGCAGAAAGCACCAGAAAGTGTTACCATTTCAACATTTGCTTCCTGCTAATGTATTCCTTAGCAATTTGGCCCTCTTCCCTTTTCTAAGGTCCGTGGGAGAATTTGCTGAGTCCATGACCCTCACTACCCCCTTTCCATTTTGATGGTCTAGGAGAAGCTGTATAGACAGGAGGTTATCCTAAAAAGGGCTTCTGTTGTCATTTGCCTACTGGTGTCTCCCACAAATTTTCAGAAACTCTCCGTTCTGGGTATTTCCTGGCATAGAGAGACAGATGTTTCTCTCACACTTTTTTTTTTTTTTTTAACTTTTTCTCTATAGGTAAAGAGTAAAGCATTTTCAAAAACTGAAATTATGGTCACTCTCAGAATAAATTATATGTTGAAGCTTTTTTTTTTTTTTTAAGATTTATTTGAGGCAGGGAGTGGCAGGAGGAGAGGGAGAGTCTTCAAGCAGACTCCTCGTTGAGCACAGAACCCGTTGCAGGGCTCGAGCCCAGGACCCTGAGATCACGACCTGAGCTGAAACCAAGAGTTGGACGCCTAACCAACTGAGCCACCCAGGCACCCCTGTCTGTTGAAACTTTCTAAGGACCAAATTTAGCCCTTTGACCAAAATGACCTAAGTATTCAATCAAACCCTGAGTATAGGCTCAAGGATGAAAGACTGTGAAGTGATTATAAGTGAGAAAGCTCTTATCTTGGTCAATTCTTTTTCTCTGTTTGAAGTGAAAAAACGATATTCATGGAAGGAAAATGGTCTAAACATCATCTATAGAAAGAGAACAAGGAACAAACTGGCATGGTATCTTCAGCATTATCCCATAAACACATATTTTATGTGGCAGGTATGTATGTCTATGGTAAAAGCATTGGGTACCATGGTCTTAAATGAATTAAGTGTAATCCCTGTATTCTCATTTGCATGTCCATGGCCAATTTCATCACTTGTGAAAAGGGAAAAACAGCATCTCCTTTATAATAGGAGATTTAAATAACGTAATTGTCTCCTAGGAGATACGTGCTCAAGAAGTAGGCGGTATCTTAATTATTCTATAGTTATCAAACTTAAAGATTTGAAACTGCTGTTACAGATGCTCTAGACATATTCCTAGTAAGCACAGTATTTTAAAGCCTTTGTTAAATATAGCAGTGACATTTTAAAAGATACTTTTCATCCTATAATTGTAAGAAAGTGTTGATTTTTGTCTGTAGCTATTGTCCAATTAAGTACAATTCATAATTAATCAGTTTGTTTTAAAATTTGTGATGCAGCTTGTTCAATGTTCTAGCAAATCTTCTATCAAAACACACTAATTATAAACTGCTGTATTAGTCAGCTCAGGCTGCCACAATGAAATACCATAGACTGAGTGTTTTAAACAGCAGAAATTTATTTTCTCACATCTCTAGAGGCCAGAAAGTCCAAGTTCAAAGTTTGGCAGGATTCAGTTTCTGGTGAGAGCTCTCTTCCTGGCTTGCAGAGAGCCACCTACAACTTCCTGTTGGGTCCTTACATGACCTGGGGGTGGAGTGAGGGAGGGGGGAGCAGAGAGAGAGGAGGAGAAGGGGAGAGGAATACAGGGAGAGATTTCCTCCTCTTCTTCTAAGGCCAAAGTCCTATCAAATTAGGGTTCCACACTTATGACCCCATATAAACTTAATTACTTCCTAAAGATCCTGTCTCCAGATACAGTTACATTAGGGGTTAGGGCTTCAACACATGAATTTTGCAGGAACACAGTTTAGTCCATAGCATCTGCACAATTAGAGAGAATCGTCATCATATTTTAACAGGCAGCCTGCTTTCAGAGTATTCAAGCGAGTCAAAGGCTGGTAGTAATACACACAGCAAGTTATTTTAATGAGAATAGATTCTTGAATCAGCATGAGAAAACACAGACTTACACAGGCCCAGACACTTGTCTTCAAACTATGAGAACAGATGGAGGGTGCTATCGGCTATGATGGAATGTTTACCATTTAGGGGTCTATTTAAAACATTTATAGGTAAAGTTTCTTCACTCTTTTTTAAATTAATTGAAATAAGCTCAATGTGTTTACAGACAGCATCCAAAGACAGGCCACCGGAAAGATGAGTTAAATATATTTTACCATAGAATGATGATGTTAATCCTTTTTGTTTGTTTTTGGAAAGATTTTATTTATATGAGAGAGAGAGAGCGCATGTGTGAGGACACGCACACAAGCAGGGGGAGGGGAGAGGGAGAGGGAGAAGCAGACTCCCCCTGAGCAGGGAGCCCAAACCACAAGGCTTGATCCCAGGACCCTGAGCCGAAGGCAGACTCTTAACTGACTGAACCACCCAGGCACCCAATGCTAATCTTTTCTAAAATAATTCTATCTCCATTTTAGTTGGGATCTTTATACTTAAAATGAGATATGTTCACTAAAGTTAGGTTTTCACTTGGTCACTGCACCTACAAAAGGTATACTACATTTTATAGTTTCTGTGCTGATCAATATTAACCAACACAAGTCACTGCTAGTGTGCTAATTCCCATCTATCAACAACTCACCTATAGTCAACTCACCTATAATCTGTTAATTTCACATGCATGGCCAATCTATCAATTCATAAAATCCAGTATACTATGTAAAAAAAAAAAAAGTACATAATATACATAAAATGTACATAAATTCTGTAGAAAATAAAAGGCAGAAATCTCTTTATAAGTAATGCAGGCCTTTCTAGTGTGTTTCTATGAGAACATTTTGTATTAACACGTGATAGAATTTAATGATACAGAATTTAGATAGAACTAGAGGATGATTAAGTTCATGTTATCTGTTAATTCTGAGGTTTCCAAGATGAAGGGTTAATGTACCAACTAGTAAGGATCAGCATTTCATAGGATGAGAGAGTTTTTACTATAAGTAAGGAATGACGTCTTCAAGTTGGCTAAATACATTATCAAAATGGAGTAGTAATCACATAGGAAATACCTCCTTTGGGAATGGGATATAGTGCTGGGTTTTTGATCTTTTATCTGTTGGTCTCTAGAGTGCTACAAAGATTAATTCAAAGGCTAACTGATTTTGTTTCTTAGTTTCACTTTTACAGATACTTAAAATTGCAACTTATAAAAGAGCCATCCTATTTTTTCTGGGACTACTGTTCACATTGTTACTGCATGGCTCATGTTTTTCTTTTATATATTCTTACTTCAATCATACTGTATTGTGTTTACCTTTTTTTTTTCAAGCACTGGAATATAGTTTTTAAAATAATTTCTCTTAAACAACTTACTTAAATAATGACCTAGGTCATCATTATTTGTGGAACTTTATAGGTTGATCTGCATCTCATCACACCATGCATCAAAGGATAGCTAGCCACCAATAATACAACCTAATTTTGCACTAGGTGTTACTTTTGGTTACAGAGCAATAGTCATTTTGAAAAAAATCTCTAAAACGCCATATTTTTTTAGAACATATTAGTTATGTTTATAAGTTGAAAATGAGCAAAACTGACGTATCAGATATCTTGATTTAACAGTTTTGATGATTTGAAATTTTGCTAAGCTGCAGATGTCTAGTAAAATTGGATGTTTATTAAAAAGAAATAAAGCTATATATCCTACCAGTTTTTCTGGGATTGAGTAGAACATCCAGGAATCAGTCGTGGCACAGCTTGAACTAATAATGGACACTTAAGATTATCTGACTAAGAAGCTCATTTGGGACTGAGACAAGCAGTTCCTAATTTTAGTCTCCTGGGCCATCATTCAAATATATTATTATTCAAATAGCTAATGAGACAGGAAGAGCTTGAACCATAATTGACTTGCCTTCCCTTGGGAAGTCAGCCCTGAGAGTAGATCTAAATAAATTCCCCAAGTGTACTGTGAACAGAAAGTATTGTAATTAATTTACTAGTCAACCCAAAGCTTTGTGAGTGAAAGAACTGCCTTTACCTCCTGTAACTCCTAGATTCCAACCTTTCTAGGAAGATGTAATATATGGTGATTAACATAACAATAAAAAATTTAAAAAAATATTCAACCAGTTGTCCTTGAAAAAAAAAAAGAATGAATGCCCATATCTAGGTATATAATTTAGAAATTTTATAATAAGGAATTAAGTCTTTATCCCATATCTCTTTCTTATTTTTTTGATAGTACTTTCTTCAATTTTGTACATTTTCTTAAAAACTACTTTCTGTACCATGGCTCAAAGTTTCTTTTATGAGTTTCTGTGCCAGACTCTGACATCTTTCATGTCAGAATTTTTTTAATGTTATTTTATTATGTTATGTTAATCACCACACATTACATCATTAGTTTTTGATGTAGTGTTCCATGATTCATTGTTTGCGTATAACACCCAGTGCTCCATTCAATATGTACCCTCTTTAATACCCATCACCAGGCTAACCCATCCCGCCACCCCCCTCCCCTCTAGAACCCTCAGTTTGTTTCTCAGAGTCCATAGTCTCTCATGGTTTATCTCCCCCTCTGATTCACCCCCTTCATTTTATCCCACAATCTGACATCCAATCATGGCAAGTACTCACTACAGTCTATCTCCTGGCTAAATGAACATCCGCATCTGCATATTGTGTACTACTTGATTATCCTCCTTGCTCCACTTATGGATTACCAATATCTTCATCCTATGACCTCTTTCCAAGAAAGCCCTAGTTCATCTATTGAGAGGAAATAAAAGATTTTTATGTTTCTGGAGAGTTAGAACTTTTCGAATGAATTTTGTTGAAATAGGGGATTCTCAGCTTGGAACAAAACTTGGGGAGTTAGTTGGCATTTGTATAGATGGTCTAGAGAACTCCAGAGATACTGACCTAACTCTAGAGGTATGAATTTACATTTCAAGGAAAAATGAGGCATAGGACTTCATCTTTACTCATAAAATCCAGAGACAGTGTATCTTATCTGGCCCTAGGAGAGATATATTTACATTCTAAAAGCTTAGAGTGAGAACACAGGATACTTCTCATTCATCTCCAAGGAGCAAAAAGTATTTTTCTCCTTTTGGGAGTATAGGGGAAGCAGCTGCCTCTTTCTCCTGTATGAAAACCGAGAAAAATCTATTTTACTGTTTCCCTCCTATGACACAGATTTTGATATTTGCATTGATAGGACATGACACCTAGCTTTCATTTCATTATTCAGAGGTAAATATTAGAGTGTAGGGAATTACACCATCATTGCTTAACTTTTAGGTGAAAAATGATTATCTTCAATCCATAAGGCTTTGTGTGTACATTTAGGATTAAACTAATATAAATACTTAAAATCCCAATACCTGTCCTACCCTAACTCAAGACTGAATGTCAGTCCTCACAAGAGCTCAAGAGTCAAAAAATCAAAGCTCTCAAAGGCTAGATTTTGAAGGAGAGAAAAAGATATCCCCTTCCTTTTTGTAATCAATGATCATAGCATAATACATTTCATAGTAATTTAAGAAAATCAAGAAGTAAATAAATGAGTTTTGTTTTTTTTTACTCAACAAAAGATGCATTATATTAATCTATTTGGGGTAATCAGAAGTAGCACTGAATGAAACAAAAGAAACAGCTAAAGATGGAAAATAACTTTTCCAGCTAGATTTAGGCCACATTTAAAACTAAAATAAGCTGAATATTTTAAAGGTTATCTTATCTCACTTCTCTGCTTCTCTAAATAAGAAACGTATCTACTATAGAAAAACAAAATACATCAAGTATCATTTTGTATCTTGAACCAAGACTAATTTTAACTTTTCTATTAGGTTCGGGAGAGGTGATTAGGATTTTGACTCTGTACTTTCCAATAAAAGTTTCATTGTAGAGAGAGGTAAGATGGGGAAGTAGGGCAACCCTATGCTTGCCTCCTCCCTTGAACACAGCTAGGTAATATCAAGTCATTCTGAACACCCAAGAAATCAATCAGGAGTCTTAAGAGAGAGCTGCAACCAGAAAAATGACCCGTGGAAGGTAGGAACTGTGGGGAGTTGATTGGTGGGAGGAAAGAGTCCTGGGCGCTGCAGGGGAGGAAGCCCTGATTGCAGAGGGGAGTAGCAAGAGAGAAGGAGAAAAGAGTGAGAAAGCACTGGCGGGGGGGGGGGGGGGGGGGGGGGCACAGGAGGGGAGTAAAAAGTCACGCAGGGGACTGTGCAAGAAAACAATTCCCCAAAACCATTGACAGGGAGAAAGGAAAGGGTTACAATACCACCAGTTTTCTATAAACAGCAGAGCACACATTTCAGCGGTCTGTGACATTGCCAGGTTCGCACCTGGGGAACTGAACAGTGCTCTGGTGGTAGAGCAGGGTGGAACCACAGCAGCAGGCAGCAAGGATCCCCAGGGTCACATGGGGAGAAGGGGTTCCCTCGCTTGGAGTGCATTTGGGAGAGGTGATAATGCCCCACTGCAGGCAAAGGACCCTGAAGTCTCCATAGAACTCTCCCACTTACCAGTATAGGAACAAAGATACCAGCTGAGGGCAGCAAACCCTAGTGCCAGTTGTGTATTGCAATTTACCATAAACTACAAACCACTGTGTGGTTGTGCAACTGTGTTCTGGGACAAGCTGGCACTGGCCACAGCACAGGGAGACCCTCCCCCAGAGATCAATGCAGATACCTGCCATGGGAGTCTCTGCGGTGTCGGGTTTTGAAACACAGCCGCTCCTGAGATGAAACACCAGAATGCTGCACGATTTGGCAGGCAGATAGCTTGGACACAGGGTGAAAGTGGGGATCTGATGGAAACCAGGGACAAAGGAGGGGGTCATTGTTTGGGCATAGAGGGGTGGCATGTATTTTCCACTCAAAAAGGAGAGAACAGGGTAAAGCCATTTTCTCCAGGAACCCATAAGCTTGATCCATCCCAGTGAGCTAAACAGCACCACCAAGTAAAGAAAGGAGCAGCTACACCAAGCCCTGGCTTCCTGCCCCCTACAGGCGCATATCCACTTTAGCAACTCCACCTGAGAATCAGCACAAGAAACTCCTCCCCCTGAAGACCAGCACAAACCCCTCAACCACATCAAGTCTACCAATTCAGAGTACTACAAAGCTTCAGCTCTAGGGGAAAAAGAATCTTGTGTCCTTTGGGGTTTTTTTGGTTGTTTGGTTATTTCTTTTTGTTTTGTCTTGCCTTTCCTTTTTTGTTTTGTTTCATATTTTTGCATACAGAAAGAGCAATTTTTAAAATTTTTTAAAAATTTTATTTTGTGTATTATTTAATTTTTAATTTTTTCTTTCTTTCTCTCTGTTTTATCAAGCTTTTTATAAGAAGGCAACCAAAACACATGTAGGATCTAGCTCCCTGCATGTATTTTATTTTTAAATGATTTTATAATTTTTAGGGTTTTTTTGGGGGGTTTCCCCTCCAAAATGACAAGCATCCCTTACTGCAGAGATAAAAAACTAAAATCTAGTCAGGCTGAAGTTAAAAATGCTAAAACCAAGATGCAAACCCAAATGAATGTTATAAAAACAAGGATGGATGAAACAGAGGAACAAATCAGTGATACAGAAGACAAAATTATGGAAAATAATGAAGCTGAAAAGAAGAGGGAAACAAAGGTAATGGATTATAAAGGTAGACTTAGGGAACTTAGCGACTTATTAAAATGAAATGACATTCATATCATAGGAGTCCCAGAAGATGAAGGGAGAGAAAAAGGTACAGAAGGTTTACTCAAGCAAATTATAGCATAAAACTTTCCTAATCTGGGGAAGGATACAGACATCAAAATCCAAGAAGCACAGAGAACTCCCATTAAATTCAACAAAAGCTGACTGTTACCAAGGCATATCATAGTCAAATTCACAAAATAGATGGACAAAGAAACAATCCTGAAAACAGCAAGGGGGAACAAAGTCATTAACCTACAAGGGAAGACAGGTCAGGTTTGCAGCAGGCCAGAAGAGAGTGGCAGGATAAATTCAACATGGGAAAAAAATTGCAGCCAAGAACTCTTTATCCAGCAAGGCAGCCATTCAGAATAGAAGGAAGGATAGAGTTTCCCAGACAAACAAAAACTAAAAGAGTTCATGACCACTAAACCAGCTCTGCAAGAAATATTGAGGGAGACTCTGAGTGGGCAAAAATACCAAAAGCAACAAAGACTAGAAAGGACAGAGAACATCACCAGAAACACCAACTCTACAGGTAACACAATGGCACTAAATTATATCTTTCAAAAGTCACTCTGAATGTAAATAGACTAAATGCTCCAGTCAAAAGACAGGGTATCAGAATTGATTAAAAAAAAAAAAACAAGATCCATTTATATGCTGCATACAAGAGACTCATTTTAGAGTCTAAAGGCATCTGCAAATTGAAAGTAAGGGGATGAAGAACCATCTATCATGCTAATGGATGTCATAAGAAAGCTGAAGTAGCCATACTTATATCAGACAAACTAGATTTTAAACTGAAGACTTAACAAGAGATAACAAGAAATAAAAGGGCATTTTATCATAATTAAGGGGTTTAACCATCAAGAAGATTTAACAATTGTAAATATTTATGCACCCAACTTGGGAACACCCAAATATATAAGTCAATTAATAATAAACATAAAGAAACTCATCAATTTGTGTGCCTGGGTGGCTCAGTCGTTAAGTGTCTGCCTTCGGCTCAGGTCATGATCCCAGGGTCCTGGGATCGAGGCCTGCATCGGCTCCCTGCTCAGCGGGGAGCCTGCTTCTCCCTCTGCCTGCCGCTCCCCCTGCTTGTGCTCCCTCTCTGTCCAATAAATAAGTAAAATCTTTTTTTATTGTATTATAATACAATAATAGCAGGGGACTTTACCACCACACTTACAGCAATGGACAGATCACCTAAGCAGAAAATCAACAAGGAAACAATGGCTTTGAATGACACACTGGACCAGAGGGACTTAACAGATATATTCAGAACATTTCATCCTAAAGCAGAAGAATACACATCATTTTCGAATGCACATGGAACATTCTCCAGAATAGATCACATGGTGGGTCCTCAAGAAGTACAAAAAGATCAAGATTATGCCATGCATATTTTTGGACCACAATGCTATGAAACTTGAAGCCATCCCAAGAAAAAATCTGGAAAGACCACAAATACATGGATGTTAAAGAACAACCTCCTAAAGAATGAATGGGTTAACCAGAAAATTAAAGAAGAGATTAAAATAAAATACATGGAACCAAATGAAAATGAAAATGACAGTCCAAAACATTTGTGATGCAGCAAAGGCAGTCCTAAGAGGGAAGTATATTTCAATACAGTCCTACCTCAAGAAGGAAGAAAAGTCTCCAATACACAACCTAACCCTACACCTAAAGGAGCCAGAAAAGGAACAGCAATAAAGCCTAAAGCCAGCAGAAAGGAAATAATAAAGATTAGATCAGGAATAAACAAAATATAGGAACAAACAAACAAAAACCAGTAGAACAGATTGACAAAACAAAGAACTGGTTCTTTGAAAGAATTAATATAACTGATAAACCTCTAGCCAGACTTATCAAAAAGAAAAAAGACCCAAGTAGATAAAAATCACAAATGAAAGAGGAGAGGTCACAACAAACACCACAGAAATAAAAACAATTATAAGAGAATATTATGAAAATTATATGTCAACAAACTGGGAAATCTGAAAGAAATAGACAAATTCCTAGAAACCTACAAACTACCAAAACTGAAACAGGAAGAAATAGAAACTTTGAATGGACTTATAACCAGGAAAGAAATTCAATCTCCCAAAAAACCAAAATCCTGGGCCAGATGGCTTCCCAGGGGAATTCTACCAAACATTTGAAGAGTTGACCTATTCTCAAACTGTTCCAAAATATAGAAATGGAAGAAACACTTCCAAACTCTTTCTACAAAGCCAGCATTCCCTTGATTCCACAACCAAAGAAAGACCCCACTAAAAAGAAGAATCACAGGCCAATATTCCTGATGAACATGGATATAAAAGTTCTCAATAAAATACTAGCAAATTGAATTCAACCTTACATTAAGGGAATTATTCACTACGATCAAGTGGGATTTATTCCTGGGCTGCAGGGGTGGATCAATATCCACAAATCAATCAACATGATACACCAGATTAATAAAGGATAAGAACCACACAATTCTGTCAATAGATGCAGAAAAATATTTGATAAAATACAGGATCCCTTCTTGATAAACAAAGTAGGGATAGATGGAACATACCTCAACATCATAAAAGTCATATACGAAAGACCCACAGCTAATATCATCCTCAAAGGGGAAAAACAGAGAGCCTTTATCCTACAGTCAGGAACAAGACAAGGATGTCCATTTTCACTGTTACAATTTAACATAGTACTGGAAGTCTTAGCCTCAGCAATCAGACAATGAAAAGAAATAAAAGGCATCCAAATTGGCAAGGAAGAAGTCAAACTTTCACTCTTTGCCGATGATATGATACTCTATGTAGAAAACCTGAAAAAAATTGCTAAAATATTGAACTCAGTAAAGTTGCAGAATATAAAATCAGTGTGCAGAAATCTGCATTTCTATACACTAATAATGAAGCAGAAGAAAAAGAAATCAAGAAATCAATCCCATTTGCAATTGCAACAAAACCCTTAAGATACTCAGGAATAAACCTAACTAAAGACGTAAAGAGACTGTACTCTGAAAACTATATAATTCTTATGAAAGAAACTGAAGAGGGCACAAAGAAATGGAAAGGCATTCCATGCTCATGGTTTGGAAGAACAAACATTGTTAAAATACCTATATTACCCAAAGCAATCTGTACATTTAATGCAATCCCTATCAAAATACAATCAGCATTTTCCACAGAGCTAGAACAATCCTAAAATTTGTATGGAACCATAGAAGACCCTGAATAGCCAAAGCAATCCTAAAAAGAAAAGCAAAGCAGGAGGCGGCGTCACAATTCTGGATTTCAAGCTCTATTACAAAGCTGTAATCATCAAGCCAGCATGGTACTGGCATAAAAACAGACACATAGATCAATGGAACAAGAATAGAGAGCCCAGAAATGGACCCAAAACCATATGGTCAACTAATCTTTGACAAAGCAGGAAAGGATATCCAATGGAAAAGACAGTCTCTTGAACAAATGGTGTTGGGAAAACTGGACAGCCACATGCAAAAGAATGGAAGCAGACCACTTTCTTACACCATATACAAAAATAAATTCAAAATTTATAATAAATTCTAAATGTGAGACAGGAAACCATCAAAATCCTAGAGGACAACACAGGCAGCAACCTCTTTGACCTTAGCCACAGCAACTTCTTACTAGACACATCACCACAAGCAAGGGCAACAAGAGCAAAAATGAACTATTGGGACTTTATCAAAGTAAAAACTTCTGCACAGCAAAGGAAACAATTGACAAAACTAAAAGGCAACCTATGGATTGGGAGAAGGTATTTGGAAATGATCTATCTGATAAAGGGTTAGTATCCAAAATATATAAAGCACTTGTCAAATTCAACACCCAAAAAAACAAATAATCCAGAAGACATGAATAGACACTTTCTCAAAGAAGACATCCAGATGGCTAACAGACACATGAAAAGATGCTCAACATCACTCATCATCAGGGAAATACAAATCAAAACTACAATGAGATACCACCTCACACCTGTCAGAATGGCTAAAATTAACAATACAAGAAACAGGTATTGTTGAGGATGTGGAGAAAGGGGAACCCTCTTGCACTGTTTTTGGGAATGCAAACTGGTGCAGCCACATTCTGTATACTGCTGCAGAAAACAATATGGAGATTTCTCAAAAAGTTAAAAAAAATTAAAAAAAAAAACTACCCTATGATCCAGCAGTTGCACTACCAGGTATTTACTCAAATGATACAAAATACAATTCAAAGGGGCACATGCACCCCCATGTTTATTGCAGCATTATCAACAATAGCCAAACCTTGGAGAAAGCCCAAATGTCCATCAGTGGTTGAATGGATAAAGAAGATGTGCCACAAAGACACACACACACACACACACACACTCTACAATATTATTCAGCCATCAAAAAGAATGAAATCCATGGAGCTAGAGTGTATTATGCTAAGTAAAATAAGTCAGAGAAAGAAATACCATATGATCTCACTCATATTTGGAATTTAAGAAAGAAAACAATGAACATATTGGGGGAGGAGCGAGGGGGGAAAAAACTGTTAAGAGACTCTTGATGATAGAGAACAAACTGAGGGTTGATGGAGGGAGGTCGGTGGGGATGGGCTAGATGAGTGATGGGTATCAAAGAGGGCACTTGTGATGAGCACTGGGTATCATATCTAAGTGATGAATCACTGAATTCTACTCCAGAACAAATATTGCACCGTATGTTAACTAAAATTTAAATAAAGTAATAGTAATAAGTTTCATTGTAATATCATTAAGCTTTACATCACTATTTGAATATATATATAATGAAGTTCCCTCTGCATCATCCTTTTTATATCAACCACATATATAGAATAGGAATAGTTTCAAACTATTTATTTTCAGCTTGATTTTTTTCCCCACTCCCTTTGGCCCATGTTTATAGAAAACAAATAGAGTTTATGTTCCACGTGGAGCACCGGGTGTTATGCACAAACAATGAATCATGGAACACTACATCAAAAACTAATGATGTAATGTATGGTGATTAACATAACAATAAAAAATTTAAAGAAAAATAAATACATAAATAAAATAACAATAAACAACAATAAAAAATAGAAAACAAATAGAATTTAAGTCTTTGAGATCAAATCATTCAACTGAGTACTGACGCAAATTTTGACAGTTAAACCTATGCCAGAAAATAAGCTGGAAGCAACTCCATAAACCCCAAAGGTTTACTGAGTCAGTCTTTTGTTTGGCACTCCAATACTTACAGTTTTCGTTCAAGTGGTCTCAAGAGCCTCCAGTTCAATAATAACTTTGTGGTCTTTTTGTCTTTTCATTACAACTATCCTGATTATCCCGTCTCTGGAGAAATCTATTTCCCCCCAGATCTTAGGCTGCCAAGCATCACCAGGGAGAGTCAGAGAGACTTGCATCTAGACATCATTACCAATATATGATGCTCTTTTGAATCAGCCTGGAATCGTTTCAGAATTCTATTTATTGACTCTAATCAGCCTCAAATCCTTTTCCTTAAAGCAATTATTCACAATCTAGAGTACTACCTACACATTTTTATTTTATTCTTACTCTAGCTACCTCCATCTAAATAGTTGGTTTTACAAGATCATCTTTCAAAAAATATTCTGCTTTCATAATTTCCTTTATTTTCAATCATCCTTTTCCACCTTCAAATTTTAACAGGAAAGGTGTGACATTCTATTTTTACAAAGTTAGCTCTTCTACCTGTAATCTTGACTTCATCTTACTTTACCTCCCCGGGACTTGCTCCATTAAATATCTTTTCTGCTGTTTGTAAAAGCATAAAACTCTCCCCTTTTAAGATTACAATTATTTTCTGCTCTTCTGTCCTAAGTCTACCCTAGATCCCCAAATTCTCTTTTCCCAGTCAAACTCTTTTGAAGACTACAAACTTTCCTACAACTCAAATAGTGTTAAAAGCACTGCAACCTGTCTTTGTCAAAGACAGGGTCAATAGTAACATCCTAACTCACTCAGTAATATTTCATGTTCAGTTTATCCTATTTGGTTTCTCTGGCATTTTTTATTTTAAGCCAACCCATTCTTGAAATACTATTTACTCTTGACCACCAAGGCACCATTTTCTTGTGGGGCTCATTCTCCCCATAGGACTTCTGGCTTCCTCTAAGTGGCCTTCACGTACCACTCTTCTGTTCTTCCTACATTCTCCTTGAATAAGCTCATGAAACTCTGCTCTAATAGCATCTGTGAATGGATGACTCTCAATTCTTTATCTATATCTCTCTTCTCTACTTGGCTTACTGCCTCATAAAGGTAGAATAGCTTATTCAGAAACTTACTCTTGTTAGAGATTAAATTTCCTTACGTGAGGCAACCATTTTCTGCAAGGTAGGACTGCACTTAAGAGGAAATTAGGAAAGTAGTGCTCCAATGAGTAGCTGGGGATGGGGCAGGGGAATAAAACACACCGGTGTTTCCTATTAGTCAATATTTGTTCAGTTGAGCAAGACAGTAGTTACGGAGTTTTGCTGGAGGGATATGTAGTATTCCTACAGATGCTGAAAAATATATCCTTGGATTAAGTCAGACCATTGCAAATTCTGATAGATTCCTGAAAAGCTTATTGTTCTCCTTTCCAAATTGCTTTTAGCCAACTATCTTTGGCATGATAGGTTGGTCTACATTGAGAGATAGTTTAAGAAACAGTTCCAGAATACTTATCAGTATATCTCAAGATGTTTCGGATGAGGAAGGCATGGTTTTAAGAATTGGGACAGAGTGTGGTCAGCATCATGGTGGCGTGAGTTGTTTTGTTTCTCCCATTTACAGCTTAGCAAACATTCTTAACTTAGAAAAGCACCTCTGCGCAGGACACCGGAGAGTCCATCCATCTGTGCACCCCAACATGGGTGGATTTGACTTCAGAATAGGCTGTGCAATGAGGGGAGTGGTGACGGTCACAGGTCCCACAGTGGCCAGCACAACCTTTCTGGCAGAGGAGGTGGAAGGTGAAGGTAGTGAGTGGGGGTCTGCGTGGTTCTGCCCTGCAGCAGGAGAGACCCGTTGATTTCTCTGAGAAGTGACCTCAGTGACTGGTGGGTGTTAAAGGAAAGGGAAGAAGGAAGAACAAGAACTGAAGGAAAATGTTTCTTGCTGTCTGCCTCGAGATTCTGGCGAGAGGACTGCCCACGACCCCTGCCCCCCACCCCTAAAAAGATCCACACCACCAGGCCCTGGGCACATTCAAACCCCCAGTGCTAAGCACACAGCTCACCCCAGTCTGTTGCCACACCCCTTTTGTTTCTCTGCCAGCTTTTCTTATGCAAGCATTCCCAACCTTAGTATTGAGTCCCCTCTGCTCAAAGAAACCAGAAACTTGTGCTCTAGTGCCACTATCTGGAAAACAAAAGGAAGGTTCCTAATTATCAACATGTTGAATGGCTAGAATCAATGTGAACAAAACCTCACCTAAATAAGAAAGGTATTAGTACTTCAAATGCAGTGGCAGAGGCACTTTCTGTCAAACACTATGAAAAACCATGGTATTATGGTTTCACAAGAAGAAAATGACAATTTTCCAGCAACTGAACCGAAAGCATGGAATATTTAATCTAACTGATAAAGAATCCAAAATAGCTGTTTTCAATGAGCTACAAGAAAACTCAGAAAGGTAACACAATGTTCTCAGGAATAAAAATTAGTGAACAGATGGATTACCAAAGAGATTCATATTCAAAAGCAAACCAGAAATTGAAGAACTCAATAAATGAGATGAAAATTGCACTAGAAATCACTGGAAATAGAGATCAGGTGGAAGAGAGATTAAGTGAGCTCAAGGCTAGGACTATAGAAATAATTCAGGTGAAAGAGTAGAGAGAAGTAAGATTTTTAAAAAGTAAAGAAACTCCATGAGAACTATCAGACTCCATTAGGAAAGTCAACATCAGGTTACTGAATAGGGGCGCCTGGCTGGCTCAGTCAGTAAAGATGTGACAGGGTCATGAGTTTGAGCCCCACACTGGGTATAGAGATAACTTAAAGATTATATCTTAAAAACACAAAAAAAGATTAATGGACATACCAGAAGAAAAAGAGAGGGAGTAAGGGCAGAAAGTGTATTTAAAGAAATAACAGCTAAGAACTTCTCAGACCTGGGGAAGGAACTGGATATAGAAATCCGCAAAGCTAATAGAATATCTTATTATCTCAATGCAAAAGACCTTCTCCAAGACACATTGTACTAAAACTGCCAAAAGTCAATGATGAAGAAGTTTAAAGGCAACGGGGCAGGGAGGGGCAGGGAATTGTATAGTAGCCTGCAAAGTAACCCACATTAGTCTACCAGCCAATTTTTCAGCAAAAATTCTATGAGCCAGAGGAGAATGAAGTGACATATTCAAAATATTGAAAGATAAAAATTGCCAGCCAAGAATACTCTATTTGGCAAAGTTATCTTTCAGATTTGAAGGAAAAATAGAGGCTTTTCTGGACAGACAAAAGCTGAGGGAGTTTATCACCTTTCAAACTGCTTAAAAAACGTTAAAAGGAGGTCTTCAAGCTGAAACAAAAAGGCAAAAGTACACAAAGCTCTGATCAAAGTGATAAGCATACAGTCATAATTAGAAAACTCTTTTGTAAATAGTCTTTTAAATTCTGAAATTATAGTATCAAGTTTCAAGAAAAAGAACATTAAAAATAACAATAGTTATTACCACTTGGTAATTAAATTACAGCATAAAAGGTAATTTGTGACATCAAAAAATAAAAGGGGAGGAATAAAAGAATGGAATCCTTATAGGCAAATGAAGATAAATCGCTATCATCAGAAAAAGGACTATTTCAACTATGAGATGTTTTATGTAAACCTTGGTAACCACAAAGCAAAAATCTAGAGCAGAGATACAAATCCACAAAAAAGGGGGAGACTGGAAGCACCTGGGTGCCTCAGTCAGTTAGGCCTCTGACTCTTGATTTCAGCTTGGGTCATGATCTCAGGGTCATGAGATCGAGCCCTGCATCAGACTCTGTGCTGGGCATGAAACCTGCTTCAGATATTCTCTCTCTCTCTCTCTCTCTCTCTCTCTCTGCCCCTCCCCCACCTACTCACACTTACTTGCTCTCTCTCTAGGAAGAAAAAAAAAAAAAAGGGAGGGGGGAGACCGAACAAATTACCATGGAAAACCACCAACTTACAAAGATAGACAGATATGGAATAACAAAAATGTAGAGACAAAATACCCAGAAAACAAAAGATAAAATGGCTTAGTAAATCCTCACTTATCAATAATCACCCTAAATAACAATGTCAGTGTGTAAACTCACAGATCAAAAGACCCAGGGTGGATGGATGGATAAAAATCCAGACTTAGTGACAGTTGACCCTTGAACAACATGGGCTTGAACTGCATGTGTCCACTTGTATATGCATTTTTTTCAATAAATATGCTGGAAAATTCTTTCAGAGATTTTTGACAACTTGAAAAAACTCAAAGATAAACCACATAGCCTAGAAATAACAAAAAAATTAGAAAAACTTAGGTATGACATGAATGCGTAATATATGTATTATAGATACTAGTCTTACTTACAACCATAAAATATACACGAAATATAAGTTAAAATGTATTTAAACGTATACACATGGACCATACATGCCATTCACAGTTGAGAGAAAAGTCAGCAAATATAAAGATGAAGTATTAAATCATAACCACATAAAATTCACTATAGTACATAGTGTACCGTAATAATTTTGTAGTCACCTCCTGTTGCTATTACAATGAGCTCGAGTATTCCAAGTATCCACTTAAAATGCTGTGTGATGCTAATCATCTCCTCCTGAGCAATTGTCTCTCCAGTAAATTTCCTATCACAGTAAAAAATGATCTCTCACAATGCTCACATAGTTTTCGTTGTGTTTAGTGCAGTACCATACACCTTAAGTAACATCATGGGACCCATACTAAGTGCCACTAGTGATGCTGAAAGAGCTCCCAAGAAGCAGAAAAAAGTCCTAACATTCCAAGAAAAAGTTGAACTAATTGATATGTACCACAGATTAACGCAGCAGCTGTGGTTGCCTGCCATTTCAAAATGTCAATCCAGTGTTGGGAGCATTGTAAAAACAAAACCTTTATGAAGCTACCACAGTAGCTACACCAGCAGGCATGAATACCTTGGACTTTTTGTAAAATACATACCTTTTTATCTTGTATTGAATATGCAGCTCTTAGGTGGGTGCAAGCTTGCTTTAAGAAAGGCATACCTAGAGATTCTAATAGGATTTGAGAAAAGTGAAGTTATTATATAACAATTTAAACCAAAAGGAAGGTGAAGGATTCAAGGCTGAATAATTTAATACCATCAAAAGATGCTTGGGTAATCTTAAAAAAAAAGGTTGGTATTAAAAATGTCAAGAAAGGGGCGCCTGGGTGGCTCAGTCGGGTAAGCATCCAACTCTTGATTTTGGCTCAGGTCATGATCTCCTGGTCCTGGGACTGAGGCCCACTTCAGGCTCCATGCTCAGCACAGAGTCTGCTTGTCCCTCTCCCTCTGCTCCTCCCACCCCTGACTTATGCATACACTCTCTCTCTCTCTCTCTCTCTCTCTCTCTCTCTAATTAAAGAAAAAAGTCAAGATAACAGGAGACGCAGCTTCTGCTGGTCAAGAGGCTGCAGATGAATTCCTAGATGCCATTAAGAAAATCACTGAGAAACAAGAATATCTGCCTGATCAGGCTTTTAATGCAGGCAGAAGTACCCTATTCTGGGAGGCGGGGGGAAGGGAAGCCACAAAGGACATTTATTGAAAGAGAAGTGAGCACCAGGATTTAAGGCAGGAAGTGATAGGATAACTTTACTGTTTTAAGCAAATCAAGCCAGGTTTGTGATCAGGACTGCCTTTGTCTATAACAATTGCTAATCCATGCCTCAAAGAAGAAAGATCAATACTAGCTGCTGGTCTTTTGGTTGCACAACAAGAAGGCCTAGACAACACGAACTCTTTTTCTGGACTGGTTCCATGCATGCTTTGTCCCCTAAGTTCAGGAAGTACCTAGTCAAGAAGTGACTGCCTTTTGAAATTCTTTCGATATTGGAAAAATGCCCTTGGCCACCCAGCACCCTATGAGCTCAACAGCAAAGGGTCAAATAGTCTGCTTGCACCCAAATACAACATCTCTAATTCAACCACTAGATAAGGGAGTCATAAGGACCTTTAAGGATCGTTACGTACAATTTTCTGTAGAAAGGACTATCAGCACTATAGAAGAGAACCCTAATAGAAAAAAAAATCATGAAAATCTGGAAGGATTACATCACTGCAACTGCCATCTATGTTATAGAAAAAGCTATGAAAACCATTACATCTAAAACTATAAATTCCTCTTGGAAGAAACTATGCCCGGGTGTTGCACATGACTTCACAAGATTGACCAACAGAGCTAATGAAGGAAATCATTAAAGAGACTGTTGATATGTCAAAAAAGGTGGGTGGTGGGGAGTTTCAAGATATGGATCTTGGGAAAATTTAAGAGCTAATAGACAACATACCAGAGGAATTAACAGAAGATGGCTTGATGAAGATGAGTGCTTCCCAACCCATGACAGATGATGAGGAAGAAATCCTAGAAGACAACAGTGCCAGAAAACAAACGGACATCAGACAATCTGGCAGAAGCGTTCTGATTATTCAAGACTGCTTTGAACTTGTTATACGACATGAACCCTTCTGTGATTAGGCACTGAATCTATAGCAAATGGTGGAAGGAGGACTGGTACTGTGTAGACACATTTTTAGAGAAATAAAAAACAGTCTGAAATTACAATGTATTTCCATAAAATTCTACTCACTGTGTCTGCCTCTCCAGCTTCCCCTTCCACCTCTACCACCCCTGAGACAGCAAGACTACACTCCCTCTCCTTTTTCCTCCTCTTCCTCAGCCTACTCAACATGAAGATCATAAGAATGAAGACCTCTATGATGATCCACTTTCACTTAATGAATAGTAGATAATCATCATGCAGCACAGCTAATAAAATTATCCGGTGTGTATGTGTGTATCTTCCTGTGAACAGCTAATAACTGTATGGCAAGAACTGTATGAGATGTTTATCATCACCTCCTAAACTTTCATCATGTAGAATATCATTGCAAGACCATGGAAGAGGTTAGCCTATCCTAACATAGGCATAAGGGGAGTGATAGTTAATTTATAAAGTTAATATTGTGTTAGTTTTCTGTTTTATCTTTTTTTTCCAAAGAAAAACATTATCATACAATATGCCTCTTTCTCATAATTGGAGAAAATGTATTAGCCTACCATCATAGGTAAATGGGGTTCATGTAACAATGTTCCCAATACTTTATTATGAATATGACTGTAATACCGTATGGCCTAAAATTTTTGTATCATTCTTTAGCTAGGCTATTATACTAGGCTTACCATAATGCAATCATACTGCTTATCAATGCATAAATCATTGTATCTATAATTTTTTCATGTTATCTTTTCATTTTTTATGTCTAATGTTAGCAGTACAGAGAGCATCTACATACATTTTGTATCCTCATATTGATCAACCAATTCTCAATACTGTAAACAGAGAATGTAAACTTATAGTATTGGTAAATATAGTACAGTGCTGTAAATGTATTTTCTCTTCCTTATGATTTTCTTAACAACATTTTCTTTTCTCTAGCATGCTTTATTTTAAGAATACAGTCTATAATGCATGTAACATACAATATACGTTTACATTATCAGTAAGGCTTCCAGTCAATAGTAGGCTATTAATTATGTTTTAGGGGAGTCAAAAGTTATATGTGGATTTTTTACTGTATGAAGGATTAGTGCCCCAAGTCCCATGTTGCTCAAGGGTCAACTGTATACACTGCCTACAGGAGACTCATTTCAGCTCTAAAGACACACATCAGCTCAAAATGAAAAGATGTAAGATGATATTCCAAACTAACAGAAACCAAAATAAGGTGGACATGAACATACTTAGAAAAATTTAGACTTCAAACCAAAAAAGGTAAGGTGAGACAAAGAAAGTCATTATATAATAATGAATGGGTCAGTACATCAAGAAGATATAATAATTATAAATACACATGCTCGTAATACTTAAGCACTAAAGTGTATTAAACAAATACTAACAGATTTTAAGGGAGAAATAGGAGTTCTGTAATAGTAGGGGACTTCAATACTCCACTATCAGCAATGGATAGATCATAGATAGAAAATCAATGAAGAATCACTGGAATTGAACCATGCTTTAGAACAAACGGACTTAACGGACATATATATATATAGAACATTCCACCCAAATGGAATACACCTTCTTCTCAAGTGCACATGGAACTCTCTAGGACGGATCACACATTAAGCCATAAACAAGTCTTAATAAATTTAAAATGAATGAAATAGTATCAATCATCTTTTTTGACTACAATAGTATGAAATTAGAAATCAATTACGAGAAAAAAAGGAAAATTCACAAATATTTGGATATTAAACAATAGAATACTGAACATTCAGCTGGTCACAGAAATCAAAGTGAAATAAAAAAAATGCGTTGAAACAAATTAAAATGGAAATAAAACATACAGAAATCAATTGCATTCTTTTACATGAATGAAGCATCTAAAAAGAAATAAAGAAAAATATACCATTCACAATAGCATTAAAAGACAATAAAACTTAGTAAATTTAAGCAATGAAGTAAAAATTCTGTACGATGAAAACTATCAAACTTTGCCAATAGAAATCAAAGACACAAATGGAAAGACATCTTGTGTTCATAGATCACAAGAGTATTGTTAAAATGATTCTACTACTCACAGCCGTCTTCAAATGTAATGCAATACCCATCAAAATACAAAAGGCATTCTTTACAGAAATAGAAGAAACATTCCTAAAATTTGTGTAGAATCAGGGGCGCCTGGGTGGCTCAGTTGGTTAAGCGACTGCCTTCGGCTCAGGTCATGATCCTGGAGTTCCAGGATCGAGTCCCTCAGCGGGCTCCCTGCTCGGCAGGGAGTCTGCTTCTCCCTCTGACCCTCCCCCCTCTCGTGTGCTCTCTCTCTCTCTCATTCTCTCTCTCAAATAAATAAATAAAATCTTTAAAATAAAATAAAATTTGTGTAGAATCAAAAAAGACCTTGAAGAACCAAAGCAATCTTAGGAAAAAAGAACAAAGCCTTAAGTATTACACTTATGGATTTCCAGCTGTACTACAAAGCCACAATAATAAAAACAGTACTATACTAGCACAAAAATAGACACATTGACTAATGGAACTCAATAGGGAGCCGAGAATTAAATCCCAGCATGTACAGTGAACTAATATTTGAAAAGCGAGCAAAGAATACCCAGTGAGAAAGGATAGTTTCCTCCACAAACAGGCTGGGAAAACTGAAGAAACCCCTGCAGAACGATGAAATTGGACCCCCTATCTCATTAGCACTCACAAAAATATAGTCAAAATGTATCAAAGACATACACATAAGACTTGCTACCGCAGAACTCCTAGAAGAAAACAGAGAAGTTCTTTGACATTAGTCCGGACAATTATTTTGGGTCTCCTAAAAGCATAAACCACGAAAGCAAAAATCAAATGGGACTACATCAAACTCAAAAGCTGCTGCACAGCAAAAAAGACCAATAAAATGAAAAGATAACCTACAGAATGAAAGAAAAATTTGGCAAAACATATGTCAGATAAGGGGTTGATTCCTAAAAATACATAAACAACTCCATCAACTTAGTAACAACAAAAACAAAACAAAACAAAATAATCCAGTTTAAGAGGGCATAAGGCATTTTCCAAAGAGGACACCAAAATTGCCAACAGATGCAGAAGGAGATGTTCCTGAATAATCATCAGGGATAGTCAAATCAAACCCATAATGAGCTACCACCTCACACCTGTGAGAACGGCTATTGTCCAGAAGATAAGAGACAACAGGTGCCAGCAAGGATGTAGTGAGAGGGAAACCTTTAAAAACTGTTAGTGGTTACTTATGTAAATGGGTCCAACCACTATGAATAACTCTATGGAGTTTCCCTGAAATATTAAAAATAAATCTACCATCTGACCCAGCAATTCTGCTTCTGGGTGTATACCCAAAGGAAGTGGAAACAGGAGTTTGACAAGATGTTTATCACAGCATGCATTATTTGCAATAGCCAAGATATGGAAACAACCCAACTGTTCATCAACAGATGAATGGATAAGAAAGATGTAGTACATGTACACAGGAAATATTATTCAACCATTAGAAGATATCCTGCCATTTGTGACATGGATGGACCTTAAGCACATTATGCTAAGTAAGATATGTCAAATAGAGAAAGCCAAGAACTGTAGGATATCACTTAAATGGGAATTTTAAAAAAGTTATACCTATAAAACACACACACAGGCGCGCGCATGCGCGCAGGAAAACGGTGGTTACTAGGGGATGGGGGGAGGGGGTTAAGATCAACGGTGTTTAAAAGTACCAACCTGTAATGAGTAGTAAATAAGCCCTAGAGATCTAATGCACAATATAATGAATATAGATAATAATATTGTACTATGATTATTTAAGGTGATAAATATTGCTACCTTGCCAATCATATTACAATTTATAAGTGTTTCCAAGTAACATGCTGTATTCCTTAAATTTATACAAGATTATATGTCAAATTTATTTAATTAAAAGAAATAAAGCACAAAATCTTAATTTTGTGTTGATGACATGTTGAAATTACATTTTTAACAAAATGTAATTTTTTTAAAGAATTAGGACAGATCATAAAGCCATAGAATCCTCAAAGTAATAAAATTTACGATTTGTTTAAAAAGTATAAATGCCCATTTTACATAATAACTACCAAATTTACATTTTTAATTTCCCATGAAACATATTCTCCATTCACTGTCGCTGATTAATGTATGTAAGTTGATCTCTAACCAAGGAATTATGAACATAGTTTTATATATTCTATTATACTCCATCAAAATGACCCAAAGCAGAATAGTTTTCAGTAGGATTCCTTTTTAATTTAATGAATGAATTTGCATTTGGATTTGTAAAGTCTTGATTAGAGAACTGAAAAATTATTACTATTTTGCAGCAAATATAAAAAAATTCAGACGAATTGGAGCTAATATTACAGAGTAGAAAAAATATGGATGTGGGAGCTGTTAAATATGAATGGAATCTAGCATTAATTTTGCCACTGATTAGCTGGAAAAGTTGTTTTACATAAGCTTTAAGGTTTTAACTTATCTGTAAAAAGATAATTTAAGTTAGTTATCTCTAAGGTACAACTAGCATTTCACAATTTGGCCTAGTTTTATCATTCTCAGTTATTGTTTGGTGATCAACATATACTTCCGTTAATGTTGTAGCCAAATATTACCAATATAACTGCCTCTTTGGATACTTAACCCACTTTACTATATGATGATGCCACTCAAAGTATACTACCAAGAACAATGGGTACAGTATGCCTCCTTTATAAAATATACATTAAAAGTAGAAACTAATTATATGATTTACTAGGCAACTAGAGGAAAAACAATGGTTATATTTTTGAGCTGTCAGAATGAATGAATGAATACAGGAATGAATGAATGTCTCTCATCTGCCTTTATTGGTACTTGAATAGAAGTAATTAATGCTCTTGTTTATTCCAAGAGTTGCTGATGTGGGTAAGAAGAGAAATTTTCATTTACTCCAGCTGATAAATTCAGCACCAACTCTTCATCATATTTTTTGTTTATCCAAAAACAGTATGGTTTTACAACAGTGGTGAGTACATGTTAGAAAATTTTCAGCGAATATATGAAGAAAAAAATTAAAAGCAACCAAAACGGCATATCGAGAGATGGCAGCCGCTAATATTTTAGTGACTTTAGGAGACAGTGTTGGGAGATCCAGAAGAACACCTCTCTGGATCGAAGCTATCTGCTGGATCCCAGCCCTATAAAACGACTATATTAGGCTCTTTCTTTTCTAATTTAGTGTCTGCAATATTTTATACACACATATATGACATATTTATCATATGTATTATAATTAGAAATACTTGTATAATTATATATAACACTATAGATGTTATATAAAATAAATTATATACAGTATACAGTTTATTATATGTAATTCTATTACATAGTATGTTTTATTATATATAATATATACTTATACAAATTTCAGAATTGCATAACTTAGTATACTGCACATTTATCCCTAAGCATTTTCCCCAAGATTAAAAATCAGTCACTGAATTTCACAGAACTGAGACATCATGAAGTTATAGAATCTTCACATCCTATTAAGGATTTTTTCAAAAAACAAATGCCTATTCTACATAGCAAATACAATATTACATTTTTTATTTTGATATGTTATGATATATTCTCCATTCATTGTGTCCAGTTAATGAGCTTAAGTATACTGCATAGTATTTGAACATGTGGATATACTTTAATTGATTTATATTTCCACTATTACTAAGTATTTAGGTTGGTTTAGTAGTTTTCCTTCCCTACTTTCTAGGCTTTCCCTGAGTATGAATTTTTTTTAAGTATTTTTGAATTTATACTGTGTGTAGTTATCACTGTGGTAACCTTAAAAATAAAAATCTCTATTTATATATATGTACATATATATGTATATTGTATATGCTAGATCAAGAATTGTGTGTTATAACAGCTGTGTATTATTGTGGCTTTTTATATAATAAATATATATATTTACACAGCTCCATTTACACCATGGAAGAAAACTATCAATGATGAGTTGGTGATCAGTGCTTTCGAACTTTTTCAATACTTCTACATGGGAGAGCTAAAGGTACCATATATTTAGATTTATAAGGAAATGTTTTCTTCCCACTGATAACGTGCTCCTGACTAATGAAAAGCCTTGGCAGGCACACTGCCTTCTGGACAAATAGTAGTTTACTATTATAAATTATTCTATTAATAAAATAGGCTTGTTTTTAATCCTTTATCAAATAATTTAAAATCTTATTGCATAATCAGTATAATCTGTAAAACCTTTATCCTATTCGCCATGCTTACCTAAATTCTAAAAAATATACCTCAAAAATTTTGAAACATTAAAACATTCATGTGTTCCCACATCAAAAATATCAACATTAGTTTTATAGCAACATAGCTTGAGGAGAGAATGTAAGATTCATAAATTCTCGTAGGCTTCCTTAGTATTCAAACACATTCTTTCATATGCATAATTTACATACATAATAGAATTACATAATATGCATAATTTACTGATGCTTTAAAATATTGGATCCAAACAAGACAAGCAAAATCCTTAAAGATTCCATTTTACAATACATTCTTTCTAATTGTAACTATTACTCTAATGAGGGAAGTAAGTGGCTCATTAAACATATTATGTCATGTTAGTTTTTATTCTCTTGTAATCTATTATTTAAATATTAGCTTATGTCATATAGAGTTCTTATGTATGTCAACTCATCTATCCAAAATACCAGTTCTTACGCACATCTCTACCCACCATATCTGATTAGTAAAATGTCTATTGTCTTCATTCAAACCTCAGCTCCTTTTTTTGTCCTGTTCTACACAGCCTTTCTTCATTCTTATTCTCAAGAAGAATTTGTCATTCTTTCTGATTGTACCTTACCTTTCAAGTATCTGTCATACTGTTCTTATCATGCTGCATCAAGTCTTATATTTCCCTGAAATATATGAGCTCCTTAACGGCAGGATCCATGTTGAATTGTAACATACATCATTCAAGAACTTAGCACTAAGCCAGTAGTTGTACTGGGTGCTAACAATGAATGAACAAATGGATATTCATATGGTATTTAATTAAGGATCATATTTTAAGTCTTGTGCCCTTTTAATTTCAAGTCCTATAAAGATTTTACTACCTAGAGAATATCATCTAAAATGTAGTTGTCTTCTTATTTTTTCTATTTTATAGACTTAGTTCTTAAAATATATTAAGGAATGTAAAATGATTGGCAATCTTGCAAGAATGGTATTTTTATAAATTCATCCTTGGCACAGAGAAAATTGTGATCACAACCTGTCACCATTCTAAACATCATTTTTATGGTTGTGAACAAAATATATTTGGCGGGGAGTAATTTTAGAAAGAAAAAATTCACCCTGATTTCTTAAATGGGAACGGAAAATTCCCTGAACTAACACCACTATATCAAGGTTATCCACAGAAACATTTTTAAATATATTGTATATGCTAGAGATATTTTTATTTCTAAGGTTACCACAGTGATAACTACACACAGTATAAATTCAAAAATACTTTTTTTAAAAAAATTCAAACTCAGGGAAAGCCTAGAAAATAGTGAAAACAAACTTGAAATATTTATATCCCTGCTGAATACTTATTTTAATTTTGCTTTAGTAAAGGCATGTACTTTCTTGAGGAAAAAAAAAATATCATGCAAATAGGGCTTGGCCTTAGGAAAACCCATTGGGAAGACAAGGGTAGATGTGAAAGAGTAGTTGTCCTTTCCCCTCTTCCTCCCCAGATAAATTGCTTGGCCTCTGACCAGTAGACCTCCCCTTCATTTCTCTCAACATGCTACTGGTAACTGACAACCTCTGGAAAGTGTTTTCCCTTTGGTAGGGACTTTCTGAAGAGGGGCCATCAAGATCTAAGTGAAATGAATCTTTGATTACAAAATTTCAACCTGAGTTTGGTTATAGATGGTGGTTAGCTATTTGTAGAGGGCTCCATTCTTAGTCTCCTTAACCCACATTCTGCAGCTGCGCATACACTTATTCCACCCCATAAACTGCCCTTTTTTGGAAAGTGGCTCACACAATATTCTTCCTCTATTAAATGCTATTTTGTCCTCTTTTTGAACTGGCTGGAACCAGGGATAGAAAGAAGCAAATAGAATTGGAGCAATGTTGACTATTACAGCTTTTTAGCCGTCTATTTTATAAATTCTTTAACAATGTATTTATTGATCATGGAAAGGCCTTGTGGTGCGGGGGTCGGGGGAGGGTGGATATGTATTGTCATCATCCCCACTTTCCAGATCAAGCTCTTGAGACCAAAATTATTGAATGAAGTCAATTAAAAAAAAAAAAAAAACTAGACCTGGTTCCAAATAATAAGTTTCCAAATACTAGGTTTCCAAATTCCATGTCCTTCTCACAACAAAATAAAAAAAAACTCAGAGGCTTCAAAGGGAAGGGCAAGTAAAACTTCAGTTAACATTGAAAATGTTCTTTTTTTTTTTTTTTTGATAGTAGGAAGGGAAATATTGAAAATGTTCTTATCTAACTGGAGGGGAACCACCCCTCTTGCACACATAGCTGCAAGGGCTTAAACAAAGAAACAAGCCATACAAGACTAACCCTATTCTAAGAGGTGGAACTCTCCACAGTGTTGAAAGTCCTCTGACAGCCATAGGATAGTAGAGGTTCCTGACAGCCAACAAGAATGAAATGTTTTAAGGGAAGTCATGAGCCCGGAGTCAAGGTCTTAAAGGGAGTCAGCCATTAAGTTTGACCCTGACCTTAGGGATGCAGGACTCTTGGATGGACTACCTAGCCTGAGATGTCTTATATTTATTTCCACTATAACAACATTAGGGTCTTCTCTGTTGCTATCCCATTGCTCCCCATTGCTACCCTCACTCCTGCTTCATTACATACTTTGCATGATTTGGAAGGCATACAAAAAACTTGTCTTTGCACAAGTGAAGGAAGGTCTAGATGCTCACAAACCAAGTGAGTGGTGGTCGTTGACTCAACTCCACTGATAACTGCACTTTGTTTTTCATTTTGCATTCAGTTTTACTTTCCCATTCTTGAAAAGACATTAACCAAAATTAATAATTTATTCTAAGGCTACCTAAAAATTCCATGGCATTCTAAAAATGCACTGAGTTGGAGAGAGTGGAGAAAAATATCTTTAGAGCATGTTGAAATGAAAGAAAAATAATTTTCATTCCAAAACAATACCGTTTATAGAATTCAGCATAATAAAATTTTTGTGTGCAAATAATTTAATAAGTCATCATAAATTTTGATGGGAGAATTCAAAAAAGGAAAATACGTTCTATTTTTTCCATGTGCAACGTACCGAAATGCATGCCAGTTTCAGTTATGGCAAATTACTTTGTGGGAAGCAATGCATATTAATATGTGTGTACAAGGGATATAGCTTCACAGACTGCAAGAGCATCAATATTTTCAACCACCAGATGGCAGGAATACAGCTACAGAACTTTAGAATCTAAAAATTCGGCTTATGCTCAAGAAGGATATAACTATAGTCCCCATCTTGATTTTATTTTTAGTTGAATAGCCATAAATATACAATGGTGCAAATTCTGTTGTGTGTTAAGCAGAAAAAATTACTTTTATTAACCACAGCTTTCCATTTGAATGGGCTGCCAGCTCATTTTTGCATCTGATTTTGGAGTCTTTTAAAAGAATCAGCTACAACCAGATCTGGACTACACAACTATCACCCATTGAATCAGCATCTCCTTTAGGAAGTCATACTAAATCAATCCCACCTGTTACTAACCATGCACCACTCTCCTTGTTTTACTTTCTCAACCTTTCATCTTTTCTCATTTTTCACAAACCGATCAGTTGTCTGTGCATCTGAATTGCTCTGGATGGTTGGGCTTGCTATGTCATTCTCTCCTATGTGCTCCTGTGTTTTGTGATCTCCAGTATGAACAATATGGGTTTAATTTTGATTTGCTGCCCTAATTCTTATGTATCAGGTAGTTTTAAGATAATACCCATAAAAACAATAAAGAGGAAATGTTGCTATAACATACATATGAACAAACTTGGATTCTAGGAATCCAGGATTTCTCATTCTAGTGGTGTAGATATTATGATAATTCAATATCTTTCTTACCTTCCATAAGAGATACTATGAAAGAGGTACCTTGACCAAGTTACATGATTTCTAAGATTTAATATTTGATCTTCCTTAGATTAGCAAAAATTTTTAGTATTTTCAATGTAACATTTTATTAATGTAAATTAATAATAGCAATAACATTGAATGTTTACTGGGTGCCAAAAAGTGTTCCAAGAATTCTAAGAAGAATAAAATTTAGGCTTTACAACCCATGAAGTAAGTGCCATGAATTTCCTGTTAAATTTTAGGATGCTGAGCCACATAAAGCTATAGAACCTTCCCAAATATCATAGGTAACACATAGCTGAGCCCTGACTTATACTCAAGTAGTCAGATTCTCCTGTTTCTGCTCTTAACCATTGCACCATTCACCTGAATTACACTATTAAGATAACACAAAACCTCAAAAATAGTCAATATTTTGTGACTTCATTCAAAAATTATTGAATACCTACTTACTACCAAAGATGGAATATTCATAGAAAAAAATTTTAATTTAATTTAATTTTATTATGTTATGTTAGTCACCATACATCATTAGTTTTTGATGTAGTGATCCACGATTCATTGTTTTCATATAGCACCCATAGAAAACGTTTTTAAGTGGACCCCATTCTGGAAGGTGCCCAGTCTGATGGGGAACACAGATATGTGATATTTAAGGGCAAGAAGGCTTAATGGGTGCCAGACAGCTATGTAGAAGGCGTAAGAGAAAAAAAAAGAAAAGAAAAGAAAAGTAGATATATGTCTCAGAAGATTCTGTGTTTTCTGCCAGGTAGCAGGCCAAGTGTTGTAGGTCAAGGGAGAAAAGTCATTAGCATATACAGAAGTACCACAGAGTGAGGCATATTTGAAGAAACGTAAGTAGTTCATTATTCTGGAAGCTTAAGTCTAAAAACAGTATACCATGGGTATACATGTTTATCAAAACACATTGAATGGCACTTAATGACTGTACATTGCACAATATACAAATGCATCAAAAAAATGGTTGCCAAACTAGAAAACATAAGCTTTTTTTTTTTTTAAACATATAATGTATTATTTGTTTCAGAGGTACAGGTCTGTGATTCAACAGTCTTACACAATTCACAACGCTCACCATAGCACATACCCTCCCCAATGTCTACCACCCAGCCACCCCATCCCTCCCACCCCCACCACTCCAGCAACCCTCAGTTTGTTTCCTGAGATTAAGAATTCCTCATATCAGTGAGATCATATGATACATGTCTTTCTCTGATTGACTTATTTTGCTCAGCATAATACCCTCCAGTTCCATCCACGTACTTGCAAATGGCAAGATTTCATTCCTTTTGATGGCCGCATAATATTCCATTGTATATATATATATATATACACCACATCTTCTTTATCCATTCCTCTGTCGATGGACATCTTGGCTCTTTCCATGGTTTGGCTATTGTGGACATTGCTGCTATAAACATCAGGGTGCATGTACCCCTTTGGATCCCTACATTTGTATCTTTGGGGTAAATAGCAGGAAGGGAAAAATGAAGGGGGAGAAATCGGAGAGGGAGACGAACCATGAAAGACTATGGACTCTCAGAAACAAACTGAGGGTTCTAGAGGGGTGGGGGGCTGGGGGGATGGGTTAGCCTGGTGATGGGTATTAAAGAGGGCACGTACTGAATGGAGCACTGGGTGTTATGCACAAACAATGAATCATGGAACACTACATCAAAAACTAATGATGTAATGTATGGTGATTAACATAACATAATAAAATAAAATAAAAACATAAAAAAAAGATAAGCTTGGAGAGTCAGGAAGCTGTGTTGGCTTTGCATGACATGCTAAGGAACATGCATTCTACTATATATACATTGGGGAGCTTCCAAAGGATTTTAAGCAAGGGAATCACATGATTCAAAATGTGTTCTAGGAGATCATTCTGGTGGCAATGTGAGGATACGTGGGGGTAACAAAGGCAGGAGATAAACAGACCACATAGGAGACTGTTGCAATAGTAAAATGCAGGTGATTACTAGACTAAGGCAGTTGCAAATGAAATAAAAAATAAGAAATGAGCTTGAAGGGATTTTTTTTAAAGATTTTATTTATTTGTCTGACACACAGAGAGAACAAGAGAGCACAAGCAGGGAGGAGGGGCAGAGGGAGAGGGAAAAGCAGGCTACCCGCTGAGCAGAGAGCCCAGTGCAGGGCTCGATCCCAGGACCCTGGGGCCATGACCTGAGCTGAAGGCAGACACTAACCTGACCGAGGCCCCCAGGCTCCCTGAGCTTGAAGGGATTTGGATATGCAATTTACTGACCCGCTGGAGGGATGTGATCTAGAACGAAGGAGGCAGACTTAGATCGCACCAGGTACGAGAAAGTTTGTCTTCTGAGACTAGAAGGAAAGAGGTAAAGATGGTAATAAAGAGGTTTTATTAGTTCCCATAGCTGATCACTTTGATTTTTGGTGTATGGTCATCTGTTAAGTCATGAGTCATCTCTAGAGATAAGACCATGACCCTACAGGGAGACAACATAAGGAAACAGTGCGGCTTTAGAACAATAGCTATGGAGAATAAAAGAGTGAAGATGAGAGAAACATAAAATGATATCCACTTCTGACACGGAGTTTAAAGATGACATAGTGATAGGTACAGAAAGAGAATATCAGTAACTCTAAGTGAAGAAATATTAGAGAAAAGAAGTTTATTATATCACATGACTCAGCAGTGAATAATAATCACATGGTCATGATACTAAATCTTGATCTAAAGAATAGCTTAATAACTGTACCTATATTTGGAGGTGGGTAGGGAGGTAGAATATAAGTGGGAAGATGGGGTAAGTGAATAATAAAAGTAAGTCCTCCCCTTACTCTGTAGGAATAGCTAATATCTAAAACTGGGGAAAAAAAAAAACAAGAAAAAATGATATATACATGTTGTTTATAAATATGAGGGCAAATTCCAAAAGAAACACCTCAGAATTACAAGTATTACCTGGAGGGCCTAGGATGGGGCTTGGTGTTTTGGAGACTACTGGATTTTTGTAATAAGCTTTGTAGAACTATTTACATTTTTAAAGTATGTCCATGTGTCCCTTCAATAAGAATGTGAATGAACTTTAAAATATTTTTTAAAGACATTAAGGAAAGTAGTGGTTTGCAAGGCATCTTAAGGCATCAGGAGATGCCACCTTTGTTTTGAAACCCTGGTGCCCATGCTATGTGGGAGCAGTGTTCCCCCAAGATGAGCATCTGAGGAGGATGGTGTAATCCAGAGGAGGATGAGTTTGGGTCAGTGTGAGAGATGTACAGCATTTGAAGATGCAGTGAAGTTTGTTCAAAGGAATTTTAAGATTCCACAGTGTAATATAAAAGAAAAATCTGGAAGGAAGACTCCTAATAGTATGGGGATTAAAAACAGTTATTAAAAAATAGCATATTAATACAAATGAACAGGCAAATGGAATTTTTAGGCAGAGTAATGATCCCCACCACCACCCATTGATCAATATTTTGGTACAGTTTAGGGATTATATTTGATACTGACCTCAGAGACATTTTTAATCCAAAAGCCTTAACAAGAACATCTTGAATGTCTTCTGACCCTGGTGACTATCATGCTCTGATTAGAAAGACACTTACTAAAAACAAAGAAAGAGGCAAGCAGTTATTTAAAAAAAAAAAAAAATACTAACTGGATTTCTTTTCTCCTTAGAAGGTGAGAGTGTTAACAGCAGAACCCTTCTGTCCTAACACATACATACAAGTTGACAATTTACATAACAGAATTCATGCCTTGAAGCCAGAATATTATATTCAAACCATTTCTAGGATATTTTCCTAGCTCTAAAAAGCTCATAGCAAACAAGGCAGAGCATATGGCAGAGGGTCAGGAATGAAACAGAATTGTTTTGCCTCAGGGCAATCATGAATTTGCCCAGTGAAGTCAAGCAGAGCAATCGACCTGAAACACACACTCACTCCCTTGTTGGAAGTGTCCCCCCCACCTTCCCCTTCTTCTGACCTTCCCATAATTCATTCAAGAAAGGAATACTTCAAAAGTAGGTCAGTTCCAATCCACACAGTTTGGAATACATATTTAAGTGTTTCTTGGGGACTAGGAGATAGAAATCGATTATAGAGTTTAAAGAATTTCTACCTTTCCTAAGTGTTGGATCATAAGCTTTACCTTTTTCCTGATCTCATTTTATTTAGGGATTTCAGAGTCCTGGCACCTTAAGAATAGAGACCCTTCAACTCCACCCCAAGCTTTCTATCATTCCCACTGGGTGATATGTTTCCACTACAGCACCCTTAACTGCTAGAAATATTATATGTAAAATGAATCTGACTACTTGATTTTTTTTAACAGATTTTGTAACTTGGAAACTTACACAAATATTTTCAACTGAATAAATTCTTCCTCTTGTTCTTTGTTCTGCACCTTCTGAAGAACTTCTAGTTCCCGAAATGTGACATAGTGATGTAAGTCACATCCTCACCTTATTCTCTTGCACAAACCCTTTTTTCAAACCAAGTTTAACTATTTTGAATTGCCTCTATGATTAATGACAAATTACCAGCTCAAATGTAGTGACTATCTCAAATTTTCTTTAGCCATATAAGGTATGATCATTCCTGCCTCATCTCATAATTGTAGACTAATGCTTTTATTCATTCATACCTTCACTGCATTGGTTCCCTGAAGGAGGCATGAGACTCCCATTGGTTAACATGACTGTTGCGCCCCACCCACAAGACTCCTGATTTAGTAGGTCTGGTATGGGACCCAAGATTTGACATTTCTAAACAAGTTCCCAGGTAATGATGCTGCTGCAGTTAGGGACCACACGTTGAGAACCTCTGGTCTAATGTTTTACATCTGTTTACTACATGTCCTACAAGGTACACCAGACATGCGGACTAAGTGCAATCCTCTTTACCGTCCATTTTATGCATGACAACACAGGGGCTAGAGAGATTAAGTACTATTCCCAAGGTCGCAGACACAAGAGAGGCATAATCCAGATTCAAACTAAAGTCAAAAATTATTCTAGGTAACTACTATTTGACAGGCCTATCAGTCAATATCAAGGCATTTCTGTTTAAAAAAGAAAAACTAATATAGGAGATGAGAAAACATTAAACTTTTCTTCTCAACTCCCATCATCCTCACTCCTCACTCCAAGCTATATATAACTAGCATGGTCTGCTCAATTAATAAGGTCTGCTCAATTAGTAAGCTCATAAGTAGGAGCTAAAACATAATTGTTCAGAGATTTCCAAAAATGTGAAGATATTAACTTATTATGTCTTTAAATCTAAAAGCTCTCTAAGGGCAGCAAGTTGCTTGGAGAAAGACTGAAAGCAGACAAGAGTTAGTATATAATTTCAGCTAAACATAGTTTCCACTACTCTGTAATTAAACCAACAAGGACATAAAGTCAAGGTTATCTACAATGATTATAATTCACCTGTTGATAGTCAAGGATTAAACAGTTTATGATTACTGTTTTATAGGCAAGCAAACAAGAAAAAGGAGACTTCCCCATGAGAGTACAATAGGTCAGGAGCAGGTTAAAAAAACAGTTCTGACTTTCCTTACTTGGATTAGTGAGTTGTGAGCTATGAGCTGTGAGCTAAACATTGTGAGCTGATTGGAGCATTACTGAACCAAAAAAAACCACAAAACCTAAATATAAGGAAAACCTAAAAGCTGACACTCTACCTATTTTCCGGGGGGAGGGGGGGCAACATTCTGTATCAGGTAAAAATTCATTTTAAATTACATTTTACTGTCAACTCATACCAACTGTGAATTTAATGACGCTCTTTCTTGGAAGTTTAATAGCGCAATGATGACACATCCAGAAAAAACAAACAACATTTTGAGGAATGCTTTGAATGCCAGGTTCAGAACTTAAAGCCACCTGTTTTAGTAAGATCAAAATATCACCAGAGCTGCATTGAAGGCCAACTTTCCAGCACATAGATTATATTTGGGATGTCGGTGCACAACGGAAATAGAATGAAGGTAGGTTTGAATCTTAGTAGAGATACTAGAGATTGAAAAGAAGAAATTAAATCAATAGGAATGTATTAGGAATCTGTAGATCTTAGGACTTCCTATCTGTGGGGAAAGAGAGATGGCCACTTGTCTGTGAGCTGTCCGTGGAGGCAGGGCATACGCCATTCATCATCTTAGCTTCCATGTCCAGTACCATAGCCCAGTACCATCATCTGCACTTTAAGGGTTTTTCCCCATGTATGAAGATGAGTTGTCAAGATTTTAACCTGGCAACTGGGAGAAGTACAGTGGGGTTCATGTTCATATGTGAAAGGAAGAAGGTCTGACTTGGGGTGGTGGGGGGGAAGTAGGTTGGATCTTAGGCAAGTCGACATACAGCATCATTCAATTATCCTACAGGCAGTGGAATGTGGGGATAGGGCTTGGAAAGGGTTCAAAGGTAGGAGAAATATAATGGCCGAAGTTGAAATAAGAGGGTAATGGAAATGCATAGAGGATAAAGTGTACAGAGAGAGGGCCTAGAACAGATCCTACATTTCAGAGGCAGGAGAATGAGAACTTGGGAAGAAAGCAGGGGAAGAATTTCCGGAGACAAAAAGAGAGGAGGACCAGGTAATACATAGGAGGCAGGGGAGAAGATAGATTCACAGACATGGAGATGTCTGCACTCGGGCTTTCATAAAATTGCTCTGTGGCTATGGTTTAGGTCACTTGGCAAGAAGTTGATGGTAACAAAGCCAAATTTGGGGAAAGAATTTATAATTGCTGCAACAGAATACAATCATATTTGGTTTAAAAATCCGTCTCTACATAGTTCTTTCTCCAAGATTCCTGGGCACAATCAACCAGGGTGCACTATGAACTAAATGCAGATTAGGAAAAATATAATGATATCCAATATCAACACTTCTATTCACCATTGTCCTCAGGCATCTGGCCAACACAGTAAGGCAATAAAAAGTATCAGATGCAAGAACCAAAACTTATTATTTGTAGATGATGTTATTGTCTATGTTTAAAAAGAACAAAAACTAGGCAAATATTGAGACAGCTCCACAGTTTTGGGGTTATTAAAAAATACTAACTTTTATTCACCAGGAAAAAAATCAGAGAGTGTAATTTTGGAGAGAGCATAGCTCTCTACTTTTGAAGTATATGGGTTGTGCATAGTGACTTCCCTCCAAAAGCACAGAAAGAGGGGGTTGGAATTCAACAGGAACTTTACAATAGTGGACAATCTGGATAAACACCTCTTCAGCTAGGTGATTAAAGTTAACAGCAACAGTCATAAATCATGTAGACAGTAAGTTCTCTTGATGCGATAGGATGAAAATTCTCCTTACCTTCTGTGTTCTTCCATCCTCAAATCCTCAGTCTAATCATGAGACAAAAAAGACAAATCCCACATGAGGAAGGGTCTCCAAAATACATGAATGGTAAGTAATCCCCCTCACAGTAAAGATTATCAAATAAGAAAATCTGAAAACCAGTCAAAGCAAAAAGGAGCCTAAAGAGACATGGTGACCAAATGCGATGTGAGCTCCTAGATGGGATCCTGGAACAGAACAGGGCAAGGACTTTATGTAAAAACTAACGAAACCTGAATCAATTTTGGACTTCAGTTAATATTACTGTACCTCTCTCAGTTCCCTAGCTGTAAAAAAATGTGCCATACTAGCATAAAAAGTTCGTAAGGGAACCTGTGGAGTAGAGGTAGATCTAGGGAAACTGTCTACCATCTGCTTAATTGTGCTCTAAGTCTAAATTTTAAAAAATAAAGTCTATTCCTTTCAAAGTAACTTCAAAGATGTCACTTACTGAGAACAATGTACACAGTGAAACTTTATAAAGGATACAAGATCTTTATAAGTCCCTGGAAGAAATTTTAAAAGATACAGCAAATGTAACATGAACAATGAATCCAGAACATCAGCATCGGAGGGATATCAGTTTTTCCCAAACTGAGCAATAGCTACAAATGTTAACTGACATTGATAGAACTATCATTTTTGTGGAATTTGAAAAGCTAAGTGAAAAATGTATATGGAAATTCAAAGACCCAAGGATAGGTAGGATAATCTTAAGGAAGATAAAAATGTAGAGGAATTACCTTACCAAACATGAGGAACTATTATAAACTTCCAGTAATACCAGGTTATCTTAATTACTCTGAGATAAGCCAGTTGAACAGTCCTCTCCTCTTCTACCTCTTCTACAGGAAGCCCACATATATTTGGTAATTGCTTTGTGATAGAAACAACGTTATGGGTCAGTGGAGAAAGGATAGTTTTCAATCAATGGTACTGACACTAGCGTTTGAGGTCATGAAATCAAAAATTGAATTCTTCCTCACACCATTTAAAATTTAGTTGTATAGCAGTTAATGACAAAACATAATCTATAAAACTTAAAACATAATATAGAACAGTATCTTTAGGTTACCAGTTAGAGATACCAGTTAGTTATGGTATCAGAGGATACCATAAATGAAAACCCAAAAATTGGGAGACAATGAGACAGTATCCAAAATACATAAAGAAACCCTACAAGTCTATTAAAAATGCACATAGAAAACATGGCAAAAGCCATATAAAGGCACATCACAGAAAAGTAATCATAAACATCAAATTCATACACGACATCATGCTCAACCTCACAATTAGGGAACAGACGGTAGCTACACTTCTGGTGAGCATAGCATAATGTATGTAGACTTGCTGAATCACTATGTTGTACAGCTGAAACTAATGTAACATTGTGGGTCAACTATAATAAATCAAAATAGGAGTTAAAAATGAGTCTGAGGAAGGCAAATTAAAATCACCATAAAACACATTTTCATACCCACAGAAATGGCAAATATGAGAGGCTGACAGTGTTGAGTATTGGTAAGAACCAAAGCAAGTGGAATGGTATTAATGATGACAGGAATACCAATTGCTTCAAGCATTTTGGAAAAGAAATTGACATTCTCTAGGAAAGTTAACCTGGAATCCAGTCGTTCAACATGGAATATTTACTTCGAGAACTCCAGCACATGTGAACAGAGACAAAAGTACTTCTGAAAGGACCAAGTATTTATAGAAACAGTCCCAATGTACATTAGCAAAAGAATCAATAAACTGTGCTATGTTCATGTTGTGCTGATGTACAACAACAAGCATGAATGTACCGACACTTAAAGAACAGTAAGAATGAATTTCTGGAACACAGCCTCTTTTAATAAAATTAAAAGGCAAATCATAGATGGTTTGTACAATGTAATTCCCCTTTAGAACCATGAAAACTTGAACATTATGTTGTTTTGGTATACACTGACAAAGTAAAAGTCAAAAGGCAAAGGAATGTTAAACAGAAAATTTCTTCTGAGCAGAAAAAATAGGGAATGGAATTCAGGAGGATTAAAAGGATAATCTCGGGGGGAATGATAACCAAAACAAGATTTTGGCAGGGTATGCCTTTGAATGAACATTTCTTATACTTTACACATGTTTACATATGTTTTTGCTTTACTATGTATTTGAAAATATTTTAATACATAACCAATAACAGCATGTCTGTCTTTCTCTCTCTGTCTCTCTCTCTCTCACACACACACACACCCCGCTAAAGAGTTGGAACAAAATCATTTCTACTTAACTATAAAACACCTTAGAGTAAACTAAGGTAAATTGGATTATTTCTATAATGACTTTTGCCCATTTTTCTGGCTATGTGATAGGAACACAAGGAAAAAAAATACCTGAGGCCCCAACTGTTGAATATCTGAATTATTTCTGCTGTATTTCTGCCCCCCACCTAAAGATGGTAGGCAATACCAGAGAACTTGAGTGGTGTGAGAGGCATATAGAATATGGAGGAGTTTTAGCAGCCATTTACAACAAGATTTGTTGTTACACATTTAACATTCACTCACATCACTTGATCAACTGCCATGCTCAGCAAATCAGTGTTCTGATTATTCTTTTTACTACCTAATTAAGATGGAGCCTCCATTAATTAGGAAAACTTCTTTCCTTTTAAGAGCAATCTAAAGATGACAGAAGTGGCTGACACTAGGAACTCGAGATAATCAACAAGGACCAGTATGGATGTGACCCAACCTTTTCATTTTCAAAATAATACAGAACTTTGGAACTAAAAGCTCCTTAGAAGACTGTCTATTTCTACCTCTTATTTTGCCGTGGTCACACTGAATCTGAATGTGCTCTTTAGGAACAGAGTTGGCACTGTCAAAAGCTCCTACTTCTTTGACACATACCATGATGACAAGCCTTATAAAGCTTCGAGGCACACTCTGCTGACTGGTCAGGGACAGACTCCTGTGCCTTTCATTCGGGAGCAGGAAAGTACACTGATGGATAAAGATTCTCACAATAACAAAAATAAAAGGATTGTTGGGGCGCCTGGGTGGCTCAGTGGGTTAAGTGTCTGGCTTCAGCTCAGGTCATGGTCTCCAGGTCCTGGGATCGAGCCCTGTGTCAGGCTCCCTGCTCAGCAGGGAGTCTGCTTCTCCCCCTCCCCCCCTGCTCATGTGTGTGCGCACTCACTCGCATGCACTCTCGCTCTCTCCCTCTCCCTCTGCTCTTGAATAGAAAAAAGGACTGTCTGCTTTATGAAAGTTTAATGGTACTTGCTAGGGCCAGTAAATAAAGGAATAGCAATGGTTTCCCAAAGAAGGAACTGCAATTTCAATTCAGCGGGAGAGTACATAATTACTATTGTAAACATATCATTCTGAAAGGACCTATAACGCTGTTCTACCAAAACCACTTAGAGCTAAATTCTGAACTCTACTAATGTTTCAGAGTGCTTATTATCATCAGTGAGGTACAGGGTAAAAAACGAAGGCTATCAATAGGCAGAAATTACTAAAGATCCGTATGGATTTTAGCTTTTATTATAATGAATGGTTCTTCAGAGATCAAAACAAATGCCAAGTGTTATATGAGCCCTTTGTCATGATTTATGATTCATGTAATGGCTGGCCTAGTTGAACCCATTGGCTTGGCAAGAATTTAGCATTATTGTAGTGTTGCAGCCACATAAAAAGTGATTGCTCAGGTCTTAGCAGTGTTGTATTATGGAATAAGTGAATATATTTTTAGAACTTAATGCTGCATTGCAATGTCAGTTGAAAATCCAGCTTATAAAACCACAAAGCTCAAGGTGAAGGAAAATATATTTTCTTTTTTTTTTAGCTGTTTGTTTATTTTTTTTAAAGATTTTATTTATTTATTTGAGAGAGCGAGAATGAGAGAGAGAGAGAGAGAGCACATGAGAGGGGGAGGGTCAGAGGGAGAAGCAGACTCCCCACCGAGCAGGGAGCCCGATGCAGGACTCGATCCCAGGACTCCAGGATCATGACCTGAGCCGAAGGCAGTCGCTTAACAACTGAGCCACCCAGGCGCCCTATATTGAGTTTCTTAAAAGAATATGGAAAAGTAAATTATAAAATGCATATTACTGACAGTAATAGGCTTTGTACTTGTCACAAGTAATACATTTATTAGCATGGCCTCAATTTAGGATAGCAAATCTCAAGCAAACATGTAATTTACTCAGCCTGATCAATCAGCACCTAAGTTAGAAGCAGAAAAATTTATTCCTAGTAGAGACCTATCACATGAAATAATAGAAATGAATACATTTCTGTTTTATTTTTTAAATTTTCTTAAGATTTTATTTTATTATTATGTTCAGTTAGCCACCATAGAGTACATCATTAGTTTCTGATGTAGTGTTCAATGATTCATTAGTTGTGTATAACACCCAGTGCTCATCACACGTGCCATTTTTTAAAATTTTTTTAATTTTATTATGTTATGTTAACCACCATACAGTACATCATTAGTTTTTGATGTAGTGTTCCATGATTCGTTGTTTGCATATAATACCTAGTGCTCCATTCAGTACGTGCCCTCTTTAATACCCATCACCAGGCTAACCCTTCCCACTATTTCAAATAATTCCTGTATTTCTTTGTATAAGAAATTCTCTATTTTTGTTCACAGAAATTACTCTGTGTTGGGGGTTAGGAGTCAAGATTTTTTTCTCCAATCTGTTATGTTATTTGGGTAAGTCACTTTGCCTTCTTTGGCCTGCTTCAGTTTTCTGATTTAGAAACTGGAAAGAATGAATTTATTCTTCCAAAATTGGCTTCCATCCGCATCAGCAGTATCTAAGGCATTTCTTGAAAACCCTCATCTTCAGGTTTTAATTGGTTTGAGGCAAGCCCTACAGATCTGCATTCTCTTAAAAGAAATTTCCCCAGATGATGCTGATCCATAAACAGCTCCATAAGTTAATAAGCTACGTGATTTCAAGGGTCTTTTTTGGCTCTGTGATTCAATAAAATATGCTTGCTGGTAAAGGTTACAATTCGGAAGACATTCATTTTAGAATTATAAAAAAAACTGATTGCAGTTAAATTAACCCTAACATTGAAACTATGCTGAAGAAAATGCTTTGAAAATCTAGGAACATTCAGTTCTGGGATATGGCTCAAGCTCATTAGTATGATGTACTATATGTACACACATAGGGCCAATTAGTAGACATGTTTATGATGTGAGAGATTTAATCCACATTGTGAACAAAGCAATAAATCCATGTTTTATATACTACTTTTGGGATCAATCTCCATTTATAAAGACACATTTTACTGAGATAATCTATTTTTATGAACATCTTTTTAAATGGGAGATTCTTAGTGACCATTCGATTTTTACTAAGATGCCTTTCCATGCCCCATCCCCCAAAACACATACAAATTAGCTGCAAAACTTATCTTTAAGATTTTAAACTAATTGATTTTCCATATGGAATTACTTGGTATAAATCAACCGATAGAATATTGGAAACTAAGAGTAATTTGAGAATATTAAGACTTCTCACTGATAATATTGATTATGATTAGGCCACTGAGCCAACTGTCTATGGAGACTAGTCCTATCTGCATTAAGAGTAACTTTCTCACTCACAATGACCATGAAATATTCATTGAATTCTTCTAAGAGCAGTTCATATTATTCACACATATTTTATAGGTAAGCTAAAATACAATGTTCACATCACCCAGGATGTGCCAACTCTGGCAACTCTAGCTCTTATTGGAGTTTTAGATGTAGATCAAGCATCCATAATCACTGGAAGTCCACATTCAAGTCCTGCCAGAGGCCGGCAACAGCATCTGCACAAAGGCCAATGGAAACATCTGAGCTACACTGACTGTGGCTCATCTATTCAGAGGTTAGCAGAGCAGCTGAGTAACTGTGTTGGAAACCTACCTTTTCTTCATCCAAAATGTTGGCCGAAGAGATGCAGATTAACGCTTTAAAAAGGCAGCAAGATTTGAAATAATAAAACCACTAAGTCTTTGCTTTTGTAATCTTCCTTGATTTTTCCTCACTGTTCTCCCTTAAGTTTTAATTACGTTTTATAACATTTGGTTATCATTTTGTGTACTTAATCATTGAATATTATATAAAAGAATTAGTATTATCTAGGACTGTGTTCTAACCAAGAAGTGGCATCTCCAGGACCTACCATGTTGGGGGCAGCAGTCGTGACAGACGCTGAAGAGAGTTTGAAACCGAGGAAGTGTCAGACCTGGACCTTTTTTCTTGGAGATTCTTTGGTGCTAAAACCTTGGGGAATTCTGTATTTTGCTTTGTTTTAATAAAAAACGTAATCATTCAGGCATTATTTCTTTTAAGAAGGAAGAGAAACTACCAGAGAGCTTTGGCAAAAAAAGTTAAAAATAAAGGAAATAGAAAAGGAAACAATGATAGAACAGATTTAAATTTCAGAAAGATCACCCTGGAGGCAGTGTGAAGAATGAATTGGAGAGGGTGACAACTGAAGGACAGAGATTTGGGACCAAGTTTCCTCCTGCCACTAAATCAGTGATGGTGGGGGTAGAAATGCAGATGGGAGGGATTTTAAGGAGATAGCAGCCATTGCTAGACCCGATGTATTTGGCATGCAGAAGATCGTTTTCTAATCTTCTACTTCGGGCAAATGAGTAGATGGTGGAGCAACTGACCAAGAGAAAAATACTGGAGGAGCAGGAGGGGGAGATTTTGGTGTGATGATAAGTTTATGTTCAAGTTTGAGATGCCTATTGCTTTTCAGTCTTTTGGCTAAGATCAAGTGTAAAGTCTGAAATGCCTACATCCTTGTGGAAATAGTGAATAGTCAGTTTTATATGTGGTCAATTAGCAGACAGACTCCATGAGGGACACCTGGGTAGGGGACACCTTCAGAAGTCCTCAGCATAGGTGACTGGAGAGGTTAACATTTTATCCAAGAAACAGGTAGACTGTGAAGGATCTGCTAGTATTGACAACAGTAATTGTTGGCAATGTTAATTGGAGACCATGGTAAAACAAACAAAAACATCCACTTAATATTGAGTGAAAAGTCAAATTTCGGGGTTGAAAAGTAATTTCTAAGTGAGGAGTTGGGGAGACAAATGGGGGCCACTCTTTTAGGAAATTTGGAAAAGGAAAGAGACAAAGGATCTAACAGGTTTGATATAGGACTCTTACCAAGATTAATGGGCTAAAAAGTAAATAAAGTAGGTTTTAAAACAGGGGTGGGGGGAACAAAATAAGAGGTACTACCTAATATGAGATAGGAGGCAAAGGCATTCTAACTCTGAGGAATACATTAGTCTTGGACAGGATGAGAAAGCTCTTTCAGTGAAATAGAACTAAAAAGGACAAGAATGAAAATAGATGCCAGGAAATTTGGAGAATGAGAGAGGGACAGAGTTTTAAATATTATAAAAGTTGTGATTCTTTAAAAATATAATTCTATTTACTATTGTATTTTTAATACAAAACCTCTAATACACAAAATAATTTAAAATACTAATACAAATAAGGACACAAAATTAATTTTCCCCTTCTCTCCTACAAGGAGACCCCAGGTCTTGATGCATTGGGAAGATCATAAATGTTAATTATGCTTTAGGTTTCATCTCCATCAGTTCTTTCCTCTTTTAATCCTGAGCTGTTTACTCTCACGCCCCAATGTTTTTCCAAATAGTCATCGTCTACACCACTGAGTTTTTACATTTTCCAAACATCTCCCCCAAATATCTTATTTCTTTCCACTAGGCTTAAGTTACATCAAGGCAAGAGCCACATTCCACTCATCCTTAGAACTCCACAACAGAAATACAGAACTTTAAACAATGTAGATCAGCACAATGCAATAGAACAGTCTGTGATGATGGAACTATTTCACTACATCATCTACTATAGTAGCTATTTGCTACTGTGCCTATCAAGCAGGTGAACTATGAAGCTAAAGAATTAGATTCTTCATTGTAATTAAAATTAGAATGTGGATAGTGGCTTCTGTATTAAACAGTACAGTTGTAAATAATTTGCGTAGTGTCTGAATTAATTTTCACTTGGCTTTCAGTTTTCTTTTTGAAGTTGTCTTTCTGGGCGCCTGGGTGGCTCAGTCATTAAGTGTCTGCCTTCGGCTCAGGGTCATGATCCCAGGGTCCTGGGATCAAGGCCCTCATCGGGCTTCCTGCTCGGTGGGAAGCCTGCTTCTCCCTCTCCCACTCCCCCTGCTTGTGTTCCCACTCTCGCTGTCTCTCTCTCTCTCTCTCTCTGTGTCAAGTAAATAAATAAAAGTCTTAAAAAAAAAAAAAAAGAGTTGTCTTTCAGGGCTCCCAGTAGATGACAGGGAGCAAATTGGAGGAGAGATGACAAAGGAATGAGAAAAAGTTGAATCAGACAAAGGAATCTCCAAAAATCTTAGTATTCATTAACACGTGTTCATACAATCCTAATCTTTCAACTGATGTTCACAATGATCCTGAATCATCTAAGGATGGGATCAGTGCCAGGAGCATGTGTAAGCTCAAGCTTAATTTTCTGAACAATTCCAGGAGACAGAAAGTTATCTCTATGTTTTATTTATTCATTTTTTAAATCTGAAATTTAAGTAATTTTTAAAAAAGGTTGCTAAATGGTAAAACTAGAATTTAAGCCCAATCAATACCAAAGCCCATGATCTTTGCTCTCACCATGATGCCTAATATTTAAATTATATTCATCACGCTCAGTTATGTATGTTAAGAACATACATACATTTACACAAAGTATTTTAGAAAAAATTCTCAATTGAATAGTTAAAACTTGAAGCAAATCACTGTAGTATGTAAAGGGGTAACTCTTCAGCTAATTAAAAAAATATTTGTTCTCCAAGTGACTCATGGTCTAATGATTCTGGGTAGAAAAATGATACCATATTCATTTTATAAGTCAGGACAGATGTAGTGAAACATTCGAACACTACATTTTCTCTAATAAGGCATACATTCATTTTTAATATAGCATTTAAAAAAAATTGCCACATTTTAAGAGGAAAAACAAAACCCGTGCCTTGCAGAGATAGATTCTTTTCCATTACCTCCGAAGAATAAAATTATAAAATTTATCCTTACCTTTCAGTTTGTTGTAAATGTACGGTATATTTCTGTGGTCCTTCACAACAAACTTCTCTACAATTTCTTCAGTTGTTTAGGTCCCAAGTGAAATATCTATATATCATTATTTTTCAAAACATTCTTAATATTTATTTAAGAAATACATTACAACTAGATTTTCAAGGACTCCTAAGACTCAAAGAAATGTGATGTCTTTAAGACGTGGTGCCGTCAAGGATGCACTTACTGCCTCCCAATGTCTATAAATAAGCTATGGTTTCTTTAAAGACCCACAAAGTGAGACTTTATTTGTTGTTATTAGTAATCTGAATTAATTAAAGGTTACCTTTGTTAGGAATGGAATCCAGCTACTTAAAAATTTAAGTATTTTTCAAATATATATTTTTTATACTAGGATTCTCATTTGCCTTCAGTAGTCTTTCTCATTCTTTTTACTTTTGTTCCATATTCTCCTTCTGAATTATAATCATGTATTCTATTCTGGATGAAATACCCTCATTTTCCTCTAAAATGTGGCTGGTAAACAAAATCATGTAAGAGTATACATATGAGGCAAGCTGAGATCTCTTTCATCTATGACTTTTCTTTTAAAGTTTTCCATGGCTTTACTGAACTGTGGGTTGCCATGGCTGTCATTGTCTCAGCTAAACTTAGACCCCAATTTAGATAATCATAGGATAAAACCCAAAGTGATGTACTGTTTCAAAAAAAACACAAAAAACAAAAACTACTGCTACCCCTTCATACAGACAAGGGTGGCAGAGACACACTGCCTTTAACATTCAGCCAGTTGTCTCAGGGTTGGACTCTGTTATTTCAGTTGTCAGTGTAAACGTAACTATAGAGAAGCAAATTAGGAATTAAAAAAAAAAAGTTTCCTCAAGCAAAAATGCCTTATTAGGGAAAAAAATCTTTTTACAAAATGCATCAATATAATCAAGAATGTATGACATGTGTTTTATCTAAGAGAATCATGCTGGAGAATTTAGCATTCTTTATCCCAACCCGACAGATAAGATTCAATTCACATTTATTGAATCAGATTAGAAAAATTTGTTGTAAATGATTTATCTTAATAAAGCATGCTATATACTAGTCCTCATTCTTGCTTCAAAGACAAACAAGAGAAAAATGACAGAAGAATCTAAACATCCCACAGTCTTGAAGCAATCCTTTCCAGTTGGAAAACCCCTCGGTGATTGCCCATACCTTCTGGTAATTCCACACAGCAAACCACACAATTAGGAATAAACAAATTATGTAAAATAGAATTTATATAGGTCTTATCATTTTAATTAACTATGCAGCATTTCCTTAACACGTTTACACTAAAGGACTACAAAATTAAGGCGTTGGGTGTAATTCCAAACAAGTCACTGACCAACAAGGCAAAAACTAACCTCTATCTCTCTCTCTCTCTCTCTTTCTCTCTCTCTCTCTCTTTCTCTTTTTCTTTCTCTCTTTCTCTCTATCTTTCTATTTCTATCTTTCTTTCTTTCTCCCTTTCTCTTTCTTTCTCTATTTCTCTCTCTCTTTCTATCTTTCTCTCTCTCTATCTCTTTCTTTCATTAACATATAATGTATTATTTGTTTCAGAGGTACAGGTCTGTGATTCAACAGTCTTACCCAATTCACGGCATCACCATAGCACATACCCTCCCCAGTGTCCATCACCCACCCACCCCATCCCTCCCACACCCCTCCACTCCAGCAACCCTGTTTGTTTCTTGAGATTAAGAGTCTCTTATGGTTTTTCTCCCTCTCTAGTTTCATCTTGTTTCATTTTTCCCTCCCTTCCCCTATGATTCTCTGTCTTGTTTCTCAAGTTCCTCATAGCAATGAGATCATATGATACTTGTTTCTCTGACTGACTTATTTAGCTTAGCATCATACCCTCTAGTTCCAACCATGTCGTTGCAAATGGCAAGATTTCATTTTTTGATGGCTGCATAATATTCCATTTATTATATATATATATATATAATACACACACACACACACACCACATCTTTATCCATTCATCCGTTGATGGACATCTTTCCATAGTTTGGCTATCGTGGACATTGCTGCTATAAACATTGGGGTGCAGATCACTACATTTGTATCTTTGGGGTAAATACCCAGTAGTGCAATTGCTGGGTCATAGGATAGCTCTATTTTCAACTTTTTGAGGAACCTCCATACTGTTTTCCAGAGTGGCTGCACCAGCTTATATTCCCACCAACAGTGTAGGAGGGTTCCCCTTTCTCCGCATCCCCGCCAACATCTGTCGTTTCCTGACTTATTAATTTTAGCCATTCTGACTGGTGTGAGGTGGTATCTCACTGAGATTTTAATTTGGATTTCCCTGATGCTGATTGATGCTGAGCACTTTTTCATGTGTCTGTTGGCCATTTGGATGTCTTCTTTGGAAAAAATGTCTGTTCATGTCTTCCGCCCATTTCTTGATTGGATTATTTGTTCTTTGGGTGTTGAGTTTGATAAGTTCTTTATAGATTTTGGATACTAGCCCTTTATCTGATACATCATTTGCAAATATCTTCTCCCATTCTGTCGGTTGTCTTTTGGTTTTGTGGACTGTTTCTTTTGCTGTGCAAAAGTTTTTATCTTGATGAAGTCCCCATAGTTCATTTTTGCCCTTGTTTCCCTTGTCTTTGGCGATGTGTCTAGGAAGAAGTTGCTGTGGCCGAGGTCAAAAGTGTTGCTGCCTGTGTTCTCCTCAAGGATTTTGATGGATTCCTGTCTCACACTTAGGTCTTTCATCCATTTTGAGTCTATTTTTGTGTATGGTGTAAGGAAATGGTCCATTTTCAGTCTTCTGCATGTGGCTGTCCAATTTTTCCAACACCATTTGTTGAAGAGACTGTCTTTTTTTCTACTGGACATTCTTTCCTTCTTTGTCGAAGATTAGTTGACCATGGAGTTGAGGGTCCATTTCTGGGCTCTCTATTCTGTTCCGTTGATCTATGTGTCTGTTTTTGTGCCAGTACCATACTGTCTTGATGATTGCAGCTTTGTAATAGAGCTTGAAGTCTGGAATTGTGATGCCCCAGCTTTGCTTTGCTTTTTCAACATTGCTCTGGCTATCCGGGTCTTTTCTGGTTCCATACAAATTTTAGGATTATTTGTTCCAGCTCTGTGAAAAAAAGTGGATGATATTTTGATAGGGATTGCATTGAATGTGTAGATTGCTCTAGGTAGCATAGACATCTTTCCAATATTTGTTCTTCCAATCCATGAGCATGGAACGTTTTTCCATTTCTGTGTGTCTTCCTCAATTTCTTTCATGAGTATTCTATAGTTTTCTGAGTACAGATCCTTTGTATCTTTCTTCTGTTTTAAAGACTTTTGTTTTTAATTTGACAGAGAGACAGCAAGAGAGGGAACACAAGCAGGCAGAGTGGGAGAGGGATAAGCAGGCTTCCTGCTGAGCAGGGAGCCTGATGTGGGGCTGGATCCCAGGACCCCGGGATCTTGACCTGAGCCGAAGGCAGACACTTAATGACTGAGCCATCCAAGTGCCCCAAACCTGTATCTGTCAACAGAATAGCTTTCCTGATTCACTAGTTATTGAGCCTCTAGGTAATCCTATACCAAGTCATTAGCAACCACTTCATGCTCTTAACGAGCCTGGGGAATAAGCAAATGTGAATTCAAAGAAACTCAGCTGGTATTTAATATGGCATGATAGACTGTGTGTGCTCTAAAATATACATGCACCATGGATGGTGTAGGTACCCTCTGGCCGGCTGGTGTGCCCACCTCCCAAGTGCTTTGGGAATTGACTCTTAGTGCCTCATAGTTGTCACTTGCTTGAGAAACTGCCCTCCCAAGTTTAACTGGCATAGGGTTACAAGACACTGCCCCCCTACCTCAAGGATGTAATTAGGGTGTAATTTGTGTTCCTGAGTCACCCTCCATCACAGCAAAGGTTCCAATGGAGACCCCATCCTTGCTCAGCCTTTTTCCTTTGCCTTTTCCTGCTTCTCTCACTCCTGTGGGCCGGAGATCACTTTCCAAATAAATCACATTCATTAAATCCCCATCACATATTCTGCTTCCAAGGAACTCTCATTTAAGACACATCATTCAGACTTTAAACTGGCTATAAGAAAAAAAAGGAAAAAAGGCAAATTGAACGAATGACATGAAAGAAAAATGGGAAAAGAAAATTTTATTAGCGTGTTTTAAATGAAGCTGCAACATTGAACATAATCCAGTTTCAATTTACCACTTATTTTCTATATATTTGAGACCATTCCCTACCTTTAAAACTGAAATTATACAGTTTATAAATAATTTTATAATAAGCTACAAATGTATAGCTGTAATGTATTATTTAGATAATGGAAGGGTGGAAAAAAGGTTTCCCTACTATCTCTCTCTTTTTTTTAAAGATTTTATTTATTTATTTGACAGAGAGAGACAGCGAGAGAGGGAACACAAGCAGGGGGAGAGGGAGAGGGAGAAGCAGGCTCCCTGATGCGGGGCTGGATCCCAGGACCCTGGGACTATGACCTGAGTCAAAGGCAGACGCTTAACGATTGAGCCACCCAGGCACCCCACCTACTATCTCTTTAATGGAGTTTTCTTAACAAGAGAAAACAAAACCCTTTCTAAACAAGTCTACCAGTTTGTTGAGATTTTTTTTTTCCTTTCCTTTTCTTCTTTCTTCACAGCACTGAGACCTAGGAAGAACTCCTTTTCAATGTAAAAAAAACAAAAAAAACAAAAAAAACAAAACTCAGTAATATCATCGCCAATGTTTAAAAAAAAAATCAGTATTTTTCTCAGAACATTTTTTATTGGGACATTTCCTGATTGTATTTAGATTGAACATTCCAAAGGCAGGGACCTCTGTGTCCTTAGTGCCATTCATACTGATACATAGTCTGCATATATTAATTTTCTATTAGTTCAGTGGGGAGGTCGGCCTAGAGCATTAGAACCATATAGGAGTGGCAGTGTTCACAATGGTTAAGACTGTGGGCCTTTGGTATCTGACAAAAGCTTAAGTCTTACTTCCATCCCTTGGTAACTATGCAAATTTGTTGCTTACAGTCTTGAAATCTTTTTTTAATCTTTAAAAAATCCATGTAAAAGTATTCATCCCATAGCTTCTATGGGAATCTAATGAGATAACATTTAGCATGGTAAATGCTAAATCAATATTAGAGTTAGTAGAAATAGGGGTATTATAGCCTAAAATTTAGACTCCATATATAAATCTACTCCCAAGAGTTCCTAATAATGAATTCACGGTCACTTAAATAATACATTTGAAACAGCATACATGATATTGCTATTATTGTCATAATAGTTATGAGCTGATCATCAGAAGACAGTTTCCAGAGTAATCAACAGAGCTTTTTTTCCTAAGGACTCCCCCTCCTCAAAAAAAAACAACCCACAGTAAATTGATGGTCTGTAAAAGGATAGCTGAGAGCCAGCATTAACACCATCTTGTTTGATTATCAAAGATACCTAAGATTCAGTAAGAACTAGTTCCTAAGCAAAGGACTTGATCAAAGGATAGATTCTAAATTGGACCAACATGAAAATAAATATCTGTCGGTTTTAGCCATTGTTCCCATTGCTGCTCTTTAACTGTACTACCCACACATTCTTTCAATGGAAAATTCACCTCATGTTCTTCACGCAAATGAGAAACTGTAATTATTACAAGGCATCTTTTTTTAGTGTGACAATTTCTTAAGCATCTCGGAAGAGAATTTACATTCGAGAGTCGAGTTTAGCACTTGGATAAAAAACCGACTATGTTTTAAAGTATAAGGTGTATAGTTGAGGTTGAAACATAGCAATGGCAAAAAAAAAGAGACAATAAAAACTGTCAATACTCATGAAATGGAGTAACCAGGAAAAACAAAACAAAGACACTAGTACCTGAGAGATTCAGACTACTGAAAATTGCTTTTTAATTCCATTGCAAATTAACCAGATATAATTTTATGCACTCTTCACAAAATTTCTTGGTCATTCTTAAATGCACATTATACATCTATACCTTTGGATTCCCTATTTTTGTCTTGTATAGATTTAACTCAAAAGCCACATTGAAACTCATCTCCTTCATTACCTATTTAAAGATCTTCATTAGGCATATTTTAGGGTCATAATTTATTAAACTTGAAAGATATTAAAGTTGAAATTTTCAGAAATGGAGAAATGTTCTGTATCTTATGTAAAATCATTGTTAAATATCTTATTGTTATTCAAAATTCTTCATAAAAGAATAATTTCCTTTTAGATATTAACCACAAAATATCTTACTCTCCTGATGAATTAATGTTTCCTTTTATTAAAGAACATACTATATAACCCATCATACCAAAGTACTGATGAAAGGAAAAGAGTATTGACTTTATAATCAAATGGATTCATGTCCCCATTCATATAGCAATTCTTAGTTCCTTCAAAATTCAACTGGGCAAAATCCATTAAGTTTCAGGGCTGTGAATAACACCCTATGGGTGGTGGACACTCAGGGCCCAAGGTTCTGAAGAGAACTCAGAGAAGATGAGTATGAAATGAAAGAAGGCTGTTGGACTCCTAAAATTTTACAGGCAGAAAACAGGCTGATAAAAATACTCAGCTGCTAACACATGATATACTTGGACGACAAAGGAAAAGTGCCTCTGAGTGCAGAGGACAGATACTTTACCCAGTAATTTTTTTAAATGACAGATAAGCATATTGAAGATGTTCAATATCCTTAGTCACTAAGTAAATGCAAATTAAATCCAATGAGATACAACTGCCACCAAAACGTCTATAATTAAAAAGTCAGAAGATACAGCTAGTATTGATAAGGATGTTGACCAATCTGAACTTGTTCACATTGTGGTGGGAGCATAAAACAATTTACCATACAACCACAACTCCCACTTGTAGGTAACCAGTTCCCCAAAATGAAAACCTACGTCCCCAGAAAGTCATGTACTCAAATACTCATAGCAGCTGTATTCAAAATAGCACAAACTGGACACAACCTAAATGTCCATCCCCTGGAAAGATGGGACATGTTTTGTATCTCCTATTCAAAGAAAAATTACTCAACAAAATTAAAGAATGGAATCCCAATACACACATTGGTGAATCTCTAAAACATGCCAAGGAAGAGAAATCCGACATAAGGGAATAAATGTTCTATGAATCCATTTTATGAATTCAAGAAAGGTAAAACTATTGTGATTGGCAGGGGGAAAAAAATCCATGTTTGCCAGGGTTCAGGGGTTAGAATAAAGGGATTCAAGGGTAGTTCTTGGAGTGATATGCATGTTTTGGGTTATGACTAGGATGGTGGTTATAAGACTGCAAACTTTAAGCATAACTCATGAAATTGTAATTCTTGATTAGTGAGTTTTATTATATGTCACTAATGACATATGATTCATTATTCATATGTCAATGATTAAAAAACTCAAATTGACACCAAAACTTTTAATTATCTGCATAGTAACACTCTCACTAGCTTGAATTCTGATTTTTTTCCCCCTTAGAGGAAGAAAAAAGACTACATTGTAGCTACAATGCTCATAATTGCCCCTTAAAAATCTCAATATGTCCATCGTATTATCTTCCTCACCTTAGAATTATCGGTTTAGTTTCTATTGGAAGTAAGTGTACAGCAGATGAATATATGATAGGAGGAGGAAAACCATTCAGAGTTATTTTAATAGTCCAAATGAGAGATTATGGGGTTGTTTATAGTACAACAGTAGTTGGAATGGAAAGATGTGTTTTGATTCAGAAGACAATATATTGAGGAAAAATTGGCAGAAATTTTCATTTTCTTAGGTGGAAGTATGTTGTAATAAGAAATTTGAGTCAAATCCCAAATTTCTGTCTTCATCCAGTTGGTAGGTGGTGATAACATTCACCAAGTTGGGGCAGGGGGAGAATGTGCTAATCTGAACGGTAAAATGATGGGTTTGATTTTAGTCTCTCTTTTGAGGAGTTAAGGGGTACCTACTTAGAACTTTTCAGTAACAACTTGTAAGTACCAGTCTGAATTTGACAGCAGAGGTCAAGGATCAGGACAGAAATTTGAGAAGATACGAGTAAAGGTTCAACCTTGAGAGGAACGTAGTCCCTCAAAAGAATACACAGAGTGAAAAGAACAAGGTGTTGAAGTTGGATCTCTAGGTAAGACCAGTGTCTAAGAGGTACAAAGAGAAAGTGGGCTCCATAAAGGGCAGAAAAAAGGGAAATGTTTTGTGAGGTAGAAGTAGACCTGGAAAAGGCTGATGTCCATGGAACAGAGATTTTTAAGAGTGTATTAGGAAAGTTAACTCCCATATCAAACACACATTCCCCAATCTCAGTGGCTTCATTCTGCCCATGTTATAATTTCTTTCCCAGGGTATGAGAGGAGCATGGTGGTCCATTAACAGTCACTCAAGGATCAAGGCTTCCTCCATTTTTGAGGTTTTTTAAGAACACTCAGAAGATGTCACAGAGCCAAGATTATGGAAAACTTCACATCTACTTTAACAACCTTGCTCTGGAAGGGACACATAAACCTTCTACCCCATTTATTGGGATAAGCTAGCCAATGTAGCCACATCTAGAAGCAAGGGATCTGGGAAATACAGTGTAGCTCTGTGCTGTATATAACAGTGAGCACTAAAAATTACTGCCTGAAGAAATCAGAACTCATTAGTAGTGTGGCACATATATCCAGTAAGGAGAAGAAATGAAAAAGAAACTATGGGAGAGATGGACAGAGAGACAAGGAGAGAGGTAGGATTCAGAGAGCATTACATGGAAGACATTGGTGGAAGTGAAATGAAGTATAAATATGGAGAAAGTTCCACTCAGACAAGTTTACCAAGGTAATAACAATGTCATTAAAAAATATTTTTTAACATCGTTCCCGGGAGGATGGCTTGATGAGCAGAATAGGTTTTCTGTTTTCCATCTTTCTGGTTTCTTTTTCCCAGAAAGTTGGGAAAATTAATCACCCTGCCTCGTGATTTGGATGGAGTTTCTAAACAGTTTCTAAGATAGGGCCCAGTGGAAACCATAGACACATATCCCTGTTGTCTTTTGACCTTTCTCTCTCAACATGTCCTTTTCTATCAAATCATAGTATTTACAGGGTTAGGGACAAGCCATTAGGATTAACATGCAAAAAGGGGAAATTCATATTCCAACTGTTGCTGTCCTGTCCCACCAGAAGTTGTTTGTATCAATTATACGTATCAGTTGATACGAACGATACAGGAGCTACTAGACACAGAAATCTCCTTGCAGATTTCTCACGGCAACTCAGAATAAAGAGAATATTCACTAGGGTCTTATGAACCACATTAAATCATTGTTTGGTAAGTAAAAATGGTCAAATACTATTTCCCTTCCAATGATGGAAAAGAACTACATGGAAGAAGTTGCTTTACCCATGAAGTTCTAATAAAACAGAATGGATCATGGGCAGGAGGGTGCAGGCCTGTACACATCTTCCAAAGACTTTTCTGAGCTAGCTCATTCTATAACCAAAGCTAAACTAAGGTTGAATAGACAGTTATACACAAATCTAGCAAGAGTAAGCACTTAATGGATGTTCTCTTTAGCTCCCTAGAGATTTTGGGTGAGCTAGAGAGAATGTATTCCTTTCCAGTCTTAGGGAAAGTATGTTCATACAACTATCAAGTTAATCATAATTAAAATTTGCTTCTTTTTCAAAGTATCCCCTTAGCCAATCTAAACTAACTTAAATAGAAGTAAAATTTTTATTGATAAAATGGCTTTAATATTTATAAAAACGCTTAATAAATTACATATTTTGTCTGCCAGAATCCCTTTTCATGGTTATTTACTTGCCTTCATATGCAGGAAAGTCTAACATTTATCCTTGGCATATATCCTGCCAAGTCATTCTTTCTTAAGTCATGTGGCCCAAATGACGTATGTTAAGACATTTATAATAGTTACATTAAATTTTAAAGTGCTCTTTTGAGTCAGAATGACACAAGAAACCAATATCACCAGCAGTTGGTGAAATTTAACAGATGGCTGTCACTTGTTTCTACATTATTCTATTTCTGTTCCTTTCCCTTTGCTTAAAAATTTTTTTTAAAATATATTTCTTTAGAGTAACAGAACCCACAGTTTAGAGCCAAAGGACATATAATCAACTCTTATGTTCCATTCTCTTCCCTAGAGTAGGTAACAGTGATCTGAGCGGGGAAGTCAGAATAGAAGGAACATCTTAAAGCGAGTTCTACCAGGCGGCTTCCAGAAAAAAAGGATAAAAAACAAAAACAAAAACAATCCAAGCAATTAAATCGAAGAACAACAACAACAAAAAAAGCCTCTTTCTTGCCATTACAGGGGTGGCTTTACAGTTTTCCTAAGCCTTCAAGTCTAGCAAGGTTTACTTTATTTCAATTCAAATAACATTCATCCTTTATCAAAGAAAAGCAAAGAGAAATTCAAAATGCTGAGTAAAATTTGCACACAATCTTTTTGCTGCTCTGAAAGTAAATATTTGTAGCATTATAAAGCATGCTACAAAATCCTGTAACTGAAATAAGAGACTCTAAATGGCATCTTTCTTCTAACTGCCTAAATAGCTGGCTCTTGGACAGAAGTTTGGCTGAAGTACTTTCCTGGACACCATGTTTCCCTTGAATGATTCAAGGAATTTGCCCAGTGTGAGATAACATCTGTTGCCAAGGTATGTGGAATGCATCTACTCTAATTGCTCTTCCAACAGGGGAACTGGGCACTTTATTAGAATGAAAAAAAACACAATTTTGAAACACTGCATGACATAATGGTATCCTGCATAAGAGCTGAAAAGGGTAATGAACTAATAGCGGACTTGTTGGTTGGAAAGTTAAAAGTGAGTTGAAGAGTTTGAATACCAGGAATATTTTTATTTTTTTAACGATTTTATTTATTCATGTGAAAGAGACAGACAGACAGAGAGCATGAGCAGGGGAGAGAGGCAGAGGGAGAAACAGACTCCCTGCTGAGCTGGGAGCCTGACGTGGTGTTCAATCCCAGGACCCTGGGATCACGACCTGAGCTGAGAGCAGACGCTTAACAATCTGAGCCACCCAGGCGTCCGTGAATATCAGGAATATTTTAAAGTCAAAATTAGTTTTAACTTTTGTTCTTTTAAGATTTACTAATGCTAACGCTGTAAAATGTTTATTCTAGGGAGCTAGAATAAATGCAATCTGGGTCTTCATGCTTCTTTAAGTCCTACATAGAGATTTAATGAGATTTGAACTCAAATTACAGCTATTTCATAAAGAGTCTTCTTCTTCCAGGATCATTCTCTTTTTTGACCATGGTTAGTGCTTTTATGTTTTATAGTTGCTCCCTAAACCCACAATTGCCGTACTGGGGATTCCATTCCTGCTTATCACACTTCGACAATTTCTGGATGTGTTCTGATCCCTCAAATATGGATCTCAGCTTCCCATTCCCCCACTGTATTTGAGCAAGAAATTCATATGCCTTCATCAAATCAGGGATTGGACGTAGAAAGGTAAGTTAACTAGAGAAGTATGGCTGGAGCTAGAGGAAAGGAGGGTTTATCACGGTAGTAATGAGAAAGGAGAGGGAGGAAAAGATGAAAGAGGCTACAGATAAATTGGACAGAATCCGGTGAAAAGATTAAGCAGGGAGATATCAAACAGACCTTCAGCTTAGAAAGATCATTTTGGCAGCTCTGTGAAAAATGGTTCAGATTGATGCAAAAATCAAAGGAAGGGAAAGAGAATTTCGTGAAGGTGATTCATGTGGGAAATCAGAGGACCTAAAAAAATGGTACTGATAATGGTGATGAGAAAAACTAGAAGGATTCAGAGACATTTATAAGACAATAGTTCATGTCACTAAATTAGAAATAAGACTATTGTAGTTGTATATCTGGACCAAATTATCTGCATTAAAAAAAATTAAGACACTTATACCCTTAACAAATAATTCCCCAAAGATTAGGAAATGGATTTCTTAAAAGAAAAATTGAGAAAGACTTGTTTAACTTTGAGGATCCAAATTTGAATATTTTTCTAATTATCAAAAATTCTCAAAGTCTGTTCCTTATCAGGAACTTTAAGCTCAGAAATGGGACTTTAGGTTATATTCCAGTTTACTTATTTTCTCTTCAGTTGGATCAGATGTGCTTAATTTCGGTCACACATTCTTTAGTTCTTGAATTTCCAGTTAGTTGATTTTGAGCAGAATCAAATACAACAACTTAGTTTTATCTTTTCTATCCAGTCACTATTTTATACCATTTACACTGGTCACATTTTTATTATGATTTTCATGACTTCCACTGGTTCATTGGGAAGCCACTACGACATCTGAAACCTGGGGCTGGTAGGAATGTAGAACAAGTAGAGACCAAGAGGAGATCCCCTCAGGGGTGAAAAGTACCCGGGGGGCGGGGGGGGTTGTAGTTTGGCCTCAAAGAGACTGTGAACTTGGTCATGAAGAGGGTAATCAAGAAGTCCAAGTCTAAACATAAAACACCTGCCACCAGGAAAAATTGGGGGATGTTTGTAGGCAAAGATTAAAGAGACCGGAAAGTTGACATTGGCAAGGGCAACTGGAATGTTCAAATCCAAATATCTCCATAAATTGCCTCATGGAGTCAAGTCCTGTGAGTAAGGAACAGAATCAAGGATTCCAAGGTACTACCTCTTTCCTGAGTGTATTGCAACTTGATCATTTATCACACTCTAATTGAGACACCAGTATTTCTCTCCTTGACAATTGCCTTTTAACTAACTTGTCTCTTGTCCCACCTACAGTTTACCGTCCATAGAGCAGAAAGATCCATTAAAATATAGATAAGATCATGTCACATCCTTGCTCAAAATCAACAGTTTACCATCACAATGACAACAGAATGTGAACTCCTCCTCCTGGCCTACAAGGATCCTGCACTTTCTCCTAGAAAGAGAAGTTTGTATCTGTCTTGGAGCCCGGGTCTTGCTGGTCCCCTCAACCCAGAAAGCTCTTTCCCCAGATGGAGATGTGGCTTAATCTCCTAGGATAGCCCTTTCTTGACCACCTCATTTAATATTTCCATCCCTTAGCCCAGCTCCCATAGCCACTCTATACCTTTATCCTTTTTTTATTTTTCTTTATAGCAAACATCTCCACCAGAACTTGTATTATACCTGTTTCCTTCTCCCCCACTAAGATCTATGATGAGCAGGCAATTTGTTGAAGCTACTGGGGTATCTCCCAGAGACATAAAAGTTTGCCTAGAAAATGAGAAGTGCTCAATACTTATTTGTTGAATTAGCCAATGAAGGAGAAAAAGAGATACATGAATTTGATACAACTCAGGGAAGGAGACCTGGAGGACTCTGGCCAAATCCTATTGACGACTCCTGTATTTGCTAAGTTCAGAGCACTAGAAGGAAGCAAAGGGTGAAAGCCAACCCAGCAGCTGTCAGGGAGCCATGACATCATGACTCATTCCAATTCCTAGATAGGTGTTAGAGCCGAGGCTGTAAACACACTTCCTTTATTAGTCAAGGTGACTAAGGACTAGGGGCAGGTTTGGGCTCCCCAGGCTGTCAGGGTGAGCAAGGGGTTAGGGTAGGTGCAAATATTAGTTTGGCTGTTAGAAATGCTGATGGCAGAAGCAGAGGAGCAAGAAGTCTAACAGTTATGAAAGCAGAATCCCTCTGATTTTCCCAGCATTATCCCTGCTCTTCAGTATTCTAGGTGTTTTCGAAACCATTATTGACAAAAGAGCACTTTCAATAGTTCTCACATCCCTAGAAAATAAGAGCACATCAAAGGGAGAACAGTCTACTGTGTTCTGGAAATGATGGTGCTACACAGTGACTGGCTGAAACCAGGGGCTGGGGCTGCATATTGGATCAGATCAGTTGGAGAAACATGGCCTATTTACTCACACTAACAAAGAAATAGTTGAAAGACTCGGTTACACTCAAAAACATACACGTTGTTTCAGCCTAGATTTATCTCCAGTTTTGGGGGGGATTTTCTTTTTCTAGTCTCAGAAAGAATGATTACTTATTATAGAAGAGTGGGATTTCTAGCTTTAAGAAATAGTATCAGTTGTAGGACTATTTCAAGTGGTCCATATTTAAAAGACCCTACATGCAACCCCCCCCCCCACCACTTTACAAAAATGTTAGAAACCTGCTTGCTAATCCTATCTGGCTCCAAGCTGTGTCATGAAACTGATCAAGCTTAACTCACCAAAGTGCATGTCCCTTAATGAAGGCAGTGAGGCTTAAGATGGATTCCTCCCCTATTAAAAGCATTATTTAAAATCTCTCCTCAAAGTATTAACAAAAACGTGTTTTCCTCATCGCTCTAAATATTTCTGTAGAGCTAAAGAATGTCCCATGGTAACAAGGAAGTTGCCCACCATAAATAATAGAAAATTAAATACAGGCAGCTTTTTAAAAGGCAGGAACAAAGGGCGGGGGGAAAGAAGAGAAATGGGTGTAACTATTAGAAGCCAAATCAATACCAGGGGCTCTGCTATCTTTTCTATGAGAATTTGCAGAAGTGTAAAATACTGGGAATTTCTCATACTTTAGGAACACACGTGCAGAGAAAAGATGTGAGGAAATGGAGGACAAGTGGAACTAGGAAACCTGGGGGTTCGGCGAAGACTGGCTCCCACAGAGATCTGGATTCACTTTTCCCACCTACCCCAACATTAGCTCATAAACCTTTCCAAAGCTTAGTTTTTGGTTTTGTTTTACTTCTCTATTTTTGATTGCTGTTCTATATTTATCTCCTTATGATTATATAAATTTTATTTTTTAATTTTTATTTTTAATTGTTATATTACTATTTCCTTCTTTCTTATTTCTAGACTCAAGCTTTTTCCAGATTACTTTGAACTCTTACTTTATCTGTTCACAGAACTCTTGGTGCTGGCTTGGGTATTATAAATAAGTTAAATAATTTTCTAAGAACTCAACCTCTTAATTGTATAGATTCCCAGTATCTCTACATACATTTTTGCCTACTGTACTTATCACTTTCTAAGAAGTATATGTTGGTATCTCCAACTTTAATTGTTGGTTTATATGTGTCTTGGGTAATTTTGTCAGTTGCTTTGTATAATTTGTTGAGTGCATATATGTTCACATTGACCATGTATCCTGATTCATCCCCCCCCTTTAGCACTGTATAAAACCTTTCTTGCGTTACTAATTTAGCATAGTAAGTAAAAGCACAACCTATAAAGCCCAACATCCTGAGTCCAAATCCTGGTTCTATCACCAACTTTTCAAAGAGCATAATTTTTTAAGAATAATTTGTTTTTTTCTGCCCATGATTAATCTAACTTAATTTTTCATATATCAAATTGCTGGGTGATCAGGGCACTTGTTTCACTTAATTTCTGTATTATCTGTAACATGGGTATCAGTGCTTTTCTCATAAGATGACTGCAAATATTAAATGAGGTATCGCAGATACAGGTTTACCACGATACTTATTAAGTAGAACTGTCTCTACTCACCTATTCACCTGAAACATCCTGATCCATTGTGTGAGTTGTAACTCACTTTCACGGGGAACACCTCTCCCCCAGGATAAGTGGCAATTCTTTCCTGTGAAACCTATTCCCTGAATATGTTTCAGTAATAGTTCTGTGACTATGTGTCTTATTCTCCTTAAGAGACTGAAAGATCTATAAGGAAAATTCCAATTCTTCCTTATATTTTATCTCAAAAACCTAGCAAAATGTCATTCAGATTCTTTAGGGCACACATTGTTTTAGAATAAATAAACAGTCTGATTAATCTAGAATGCATTATCGAAGAACTTTCTGCAATAATGGAAATGTTCCAGGTCTATGTTGCCCAATAGGAGAGCCAAGAGCCACCTAAGGCTATTCAACACTTGCAATGTGGTTATTCAAGAATTGAACTTTATTTTTATTTAACTCATTTCAATTTAAGTCATCACATGTAGCAAGAGGCTACTGTATTAGTTCAGGTTTTCAAACTTTAGATTGTAATCTGTGTAGATTAGTAAACTCTCCAAAAGCTTCTCACCTCACTCAGAGTCAAAGACCAAGTCCTTATAATAACCTACAGGATTGGAGTCCCCAACCATAAATCCCCTCTGACCTTCACCTCCTACTTCCTCTATGGCAGCCATGTTGGCCTCCCCGCTGTCACCCTCTCATGCCCAGATCCTTCAGTGTTCACTCCCTTCCTTAAGGCTTCCCTCAGAGACCTCTGTTTCCCACCCTGGATTCCTTCTGGTCTCTATTCAAATGACAGCTTCTGAAAAAAGCCTGGCCGCTGTATCAACAATTTCTTCCTTCTCTCCCATACAATATCCCTCTTCCAACTTTTTTTCCTCAATAGGACTTCTCAGTGTCTGATGTACTCTATTACATTGTTTGTGGTCTACCACCATCAACTAGAATTATACTAACAGGAAAAGGGATCGTTTTTATGTTATGTTCATTACTATATCCCCCAGCTGCTAACATAATGCTTTACACGTGAGTGTTCAATTAGTATTTGTTGAATAGGTACGCTGACAAAATTATGAAGGCTTTTTAAAATTAAGGGCACCTGGGTGGCTCAGTCGACTGAGCATCTGACTTCGGCTTAGGTCGCGGTCTCAGCGGGGTCCTGGGATGGAGCCCCTCATGGGCTTCCGAGCTCAGTGGGAAGTCAGCTTCCTTTCCCTATCCCTCTGAACCTCCCGCCGCTCATGCTCTAATAAGTAAATAAAATCTTTAAAAGTTTTAAAAAGAGGGCACCTGGGTGGCTCAGTCGTTAAGCGTCTGCCTTTGGCTCAGATCATGGTCCCAGAGACCTGGGATCAAGCCCCACATCGGGCTCCCTGCTTGGTAGGAAGCCTGATTCTCCCTCTCCCACTCACCCTGCTTGTGTTCTCTTTCTCCCTGTGTCTCTGTCAAAATAAATAAATAAAATCTTAAAAAAAATTTTTTTTTAAATGAGACATAATTTTACCTTAACACCACTTACTCCTTGAGTCTGCCCAAAATTTGCCATCCAAATTCAATGAGTTGAGCTTATATCAATTTCCTAATTCTAAAACAACTAGAAACCTTCCAAAATGGCATGAACAAATTGAAAGTACAGTGAGACTGATTTATATGGCCCTAACCTATTATACTTAAAGACTTTGTTTGTACTGAAACTGTTCTATAGCCTTCTGGAAACGCAGAAGAGGAACTGAAATGAGTTTGGTTTTGTAGATGTACATTTGTTGTTGTCTAAGCAAACAATTTAGGGTCAATGTTCTCTTGAATTTTACAGTTACTGCCTGCATGCCTTTAAAATGCTATGACTATCACTGCAGAGATAGCCTGAGTTCCGTGAACACTCACCACTGAACACAATGTTCAGCTTTCATGGTATGAAGGGTTTTTTCTCTTCCAGCGGCTGAGTTCGTACGTCTTTCACCTTAACCCCCCCCACCCCTTCCCCTTGAAACCTGCTCCTAATTCACATACAAAAGACATTAAGAACAGTAAGATACATCCACTTCTCCTGCTATTATTCTCATCCAAATGTTTAGGAAAAATTCAAATATCCAGATGGTTCAAGAGCTGTGTTATTCAGATTTTGGCTGATTCAGGCCTCTGCAAGTATGGCTTCTGTTACTGTCCTGGATTGCTAACATCCATTTGGGCTCATTAAGTCCAAACACCTGGTTTAGAGACTATATGGAACCCTTGAAGTATATGCATGGAAGGAAAAAAGAAAAAAGGACAGTATCTTGAGTGTTGTCCAAATCTTACAGACATTCAACCAAATAAGTAGAAAAGATAAATATGAAAAGAGCTCCAAGTGATTATTTACCCCATCCATTACCTATGGTTTAAGAATATATTCTAAGCTTTTGATTGTTGAGTACACTTACATAGCATTGAAAAAGATCTCAGATACTCTAACAGGATATTAATTGAGATTTTAGAATTTTCTGATTAATAAAAAGTATTTTAAAAGAACAAAAGGACTAGTAAATAGTCCCTTTGATAGTATTGTTGATAGTATTTTTATTTTATCACAACAGCATACATTAGAATTACCTATGTGTATTGCCGTCCCAAAATACATCACCCTAGCATATTATTTTGGGCAAATGCAGGGAGAGGCTTTCTCTGAACTCCTCTCATCTGCCGAAAGACAGACTCTTCAAAAGCAACTCAGTTGTCACAGATGACCCTCCCCAGGACTTTCATCAATCACGGAGGATTGACTATTACCACCAGAGAGGAGAGAAGTCAACACCACACGCAGACAAACTTCGTCACAAATTATCATACCTCCCATCAGTTCTTCTAAGCCCATTCATCTTTTAAATAATCCTCTACTCTCCCCTAAAAGCCCTATATCCCTCCTCTTCTTTCTCTGTTACGACAGTTTTTCAGCCTGAAACAATAAGCCTCCCTCTTCTACTTCTAAGGGTGCCTGTGATTAGATTGGACCCACCTGCGTGGTCCAGGACACCCTCATCTGAAGATAGCTAATTAGCAACCTCATGTCATCTGTAAGCTGAATTCCCCTTTCCCATGTAGTTGAACCCATTCACAGGTTCTGGATCTCAGAGAGTTATTCATTTTTCCCTGGGTGTCACCCATGCATACGTGCGCTTGTTTTTCTCTTACTAGTCTTTTATTACAGGGTCTCAGCTAAGAACTTAGGAAGAGGGACACTCGTTTTTTCCCCTTCAGTACACACACGCACCTCACAAATACATATTCCCAGAAACATGTGAATGATGAAACGTTTTTCTTTAGGTTACGCTTCAGTACTTCCAGTTCTAGGTACACCCACCCATTGGGCCCTTTTTTATATCTGTTGCCTCTTAAAAGGTACTGGGGGGCCCTAAATTTCAAACAGCTGTGTTTAGTGAATTCTAAAAATCACTTCTGATCTACTGGGTCGCTGAGTCATTAGTGAGGAGCAAACCAGAGCTACAACCTTTCTCCAGAAAGGGCATGTATTAATTTCAATTTCTGCCATATCAAGTTACTGTAAATGTAGTCGCTTAACCAATACCACTTATTAATCAGTTCCAGAGGTCAGAAGTCCAACACAGGTCTTACTGGGCTAGAGTCAAGGAGCATGCAGAACGAGGTCCCCTTCTGGAGACTTCAGGATACAACCCATTTTCTTACCTTTCCAGCTTCTAGAGGCCCCCACACGTTTGGTTCATGGTCCTTTTGCTCCATCTCCAAAGGCAGCAGCATTACCCTGAGCTCTTCTCACTCGGCCACCTTTCTGGTTCTTTCTACTCACTGCCCTCTTAGGCTTTTAAGGGCTCCTGTGATGAGGTTGGGCCCATCTGGACAATCCAGGAAACCTCATCTCAAGGTCAGCTAATGAGCAATCTTCTTCCTTCCATACCCTAAATTCCCCGTTGCCATGTAATTGGACATATGCACAGATTCTGGACAGAGGATGTGAGCATCTTTGGGGATGGTTATTTTGCCTACCACAGGGCAGGCAAAACTCATCTTATTGTCCAACCAGGAATGCCAATAGCCTGTATTGTTCCCAGTGTATGTATCTTCTAGAGCTGGATTTGATTGACTGTAATCTTAAGATGTGAATGGCTGCTGGTTATGGTAAGGGGCTGGGAGATGAGAGAGAAAAAAGCGTCTAAAGAGGAATAACAGAGAGAAAGGAAAAGTAGAGAAAACTACTAGGAGAGGTTCGATTGAAAAGCAGAGGAACCAGAGAGATAAGGGGGAAATGCTGTTCACCTGGAGGAGGAGGAGAAAGAGAAGAGAAATCTCTATTGAAAAACTCACCCAAAACAGGAAGCAAATACTCCATCTCTGTTCTCAGTTTTTCCTTTAAACCAAATTCCGTTAGTGACCCAGAACTTGGATTTATCAGGTTCCAATGAATTCTTAATAAAGGAAAACAATGCTAACTTTTTTCCTTTTTTACATGTTCTTTCTTTACTCCTTCCATAAGAAATGTTTTTTTTTTTTTTTAAGATTTTATTTATTTATTCATGAGAGGCAGAGAGGGAGAGAGAGAAGCAGAGGGAGAAGCAGGCAGAGCAGGGAGCCCGATGCGGGACTCGATCCCAGGACCCTGGGATCATGACCTGAGCCGAAGGCAGATGCTTAACCATCTGAGCCACCCAGGCGCCCAGAAATGGTTGCATTTTAACATTTTATGGAAATGTTATAATGTTTTTTATAGAAAAAGAAACTTCAGCTGGGCTGAGCTATTCAGTTTAGCTGTTCTCCTAAATCCATGACAAAGTTGCTTACTGTGGCCCCCTCCCAATGGCTGGCTCATGAGGGCAGAGACAGTGTTTTATCAACCACTACAAGCCAGTTTCTGGCACATTGGAAACACCTCAAAATATTAATTAATACAATCAACAAAACAACCAGTTGCCTTCCTCAGGTGTTCTGGTCTGTTAATCTAACCTTCCGAATGCATCAATCAAACTAAACGAGAGCACAGCTCGACCCCGAACCAGAAGGGAAAAAAAGAGAAAGATCATAAGGATGAACATGATGTGGACTTGATTCCTTCCATTTTCCCATTAGATCTAAGATGCTTTTTTATTTTAACTCAGAAATCACTACAGGAAAACTAGATGTTTTCTTCCTTTCCAAGTATTTCAGCCTGGAAATATGATTTGTAGCTACATATTTATTTTAACAAAATCACACTACAGCAAAGTGGCTGGGGCACCCTGTACAGTTTATAAAGGGAGATTTTACATGTCTGTGATGAACAGACTTATTGGTTGGAACACTGCTCTTTTTTTTTTTTTTTAAGATTTTATTTATTTATTTGAGAGAATGAGAGAGAGGCGCACACACAGGGGCACATGTGGGACTGGGGGTAGCTGTGGGTGAAGGGACAGAGAGAATTTCAAGCAGACTCTTCGCTGAGCACATACCTCCCATCAGTTCTTCAACTGGGGCCCGACCTTGGGACCCTTAGATCAAGACCTGAGCCAAAATAAGAGTCAGCAGCTTAACCCCCTGAGCTACCCAGGTGCCCCAGAATACTACTCTCTTCTGTTTCTACATGATGATAACATTTGGAGGGACTGTCCTTTTCCAGGTCCCTTGCTTTGCTATTGAGATCCTATATCCCACTTGATGAATTCTACTTGCAAGACTAGCCAAAAGCAAAACACATTGTACAAAGTAACACTTTGGTGCTGTGACAAAGAGAAACTTCTGAACTCTCCTCTCTGTTCTCAGCCCTCTGTGGCCTCAGGCTACCAAGGAAAGTACCACAACCAGCCTCTACTACCTTCCGTGCCACTCCTCACGGAGCCTTCCTCTCCTCGGCTTCCCATGGTCACGCGCACGCGCACGCTGCCACGCCTTCAGGTGTGAGGGTAATCTGAATGTCTAACTCTTTGCCAGAGTTAATTTACACCTTTTTTTTTAAAGCCGAAGCGTATATGCAGATGGCTAAAAATCAAGTAATTTAGAGGAACTCATAATAAAAAGCATGTTTCCTATTTGAATTCCTCTTTTCTAAAAAATGTTCCTCTTTTTAGAAGCAGATTTTTAAATCATCCTCGTTCTTGGCTGCTTACACTGTGATTTCTTTTTTTTACTGTTTATAAATATTATCAATTTATTTCATGCTTTAATCTCTAAGAATGTATCTTCTACTACTTCATATCACTCTTCTTCTTTCCAATATAATTCAGTTATCTCTATTTCCGCTATAATTTAAATTATAAATTTAAATTATAAATTTATATTAAATTTAAATTATAAATTTATAGTATTTATAAATTATAATTTCTAATATTTATAAATTATACATTTAAATTATAAATTTATAATATTAAATTATAAACATTATAAACATTATAAAAATTATAAACACTATAAACATTATAAAGCAAAAGCACCAGAATGATGGTGCTGCTACTGCTGCTGAAGTCATGAAAAAATCATGTTCTGAAGATGAGTTAATGGCATGAAAAAAAGATTCACCACCTAAAATTAAGTGAAAACTAAAAAGTATGTATTTATAAAGAAGTAGATTCAAATTCTATAAAACATGTAGATTCTATAATAAAATTATAGAAATGAAATATACAATAATAGAGTTAATAAGGTTCATCTCAGGGAAATAGGATTATAGATAAGTTTTATTTTCTTCTTTGTATTTTTCTAAAATTTCTGTAATCAATATATATCACTTTTAAAATTAAAAAACTCAGGGGGAAAATATCTCCTCGTTAAGTAAAAGAAAAGAATCCCTAATAGTGGAACAGCTACAGTGGAATGGGCCAGTGTACCCTCATGTCAGGCCATGCCCCTCCAGTTATGTGAATTCAGGGATGCCTATCCTACCCAAACCCTCCTTTCCCACTTAAAATATGCCAACTGGTGGCAGTCCAGAGATTTCAATTATTATAAAAATGCAGGACAGCATCAGAACTTTTTAAAATGAAAATGCAACAGTTTTAATTAAGTGCATAATACATATGTATGAGTGCATTGTCTTTTGAAATAGAAGACAGCTGCTTGGTATGGGTTTGAAATCCCATTTAAAAATGTTTAATCCGATGCTAATGATCTAAAGAGAAAAGGAAGTAGCAGGCAATAGCGTTTTACTTTAATATTAAATGTGTTTCTAGCCAGTGGAGTCCTTACTATTCCAGTATTAATTAAAAACATTTTCTCTTACAGTAGCATCATTTTTTGTGGCCGTGTCTCCCCTCTCTAGAAGTATACCAGATTACGTTCCACGAAGAACTCTTTGTACAGTCCTGAATTTAAGGAATTCTGTGTTCTTCCCAATACTCAAGATTATGTAATCTAACGAACACAGTTGGGGATATTTTGCACCAAGTACAGGGAGAGTGAGACTGGCTGAGCTGTGTTCTCTCCAGCCCCCAGGAAATTACAGCTGACCAGGCCACACCCTGTTCCTGCCTACACATACCTCCTCCTCCATCTGGGCACAGATAACTTACGCAGCATTTCTCAGATCTGCTTCCATCAGCCTACGTCTTTCCATTCAACTTCTGGCAGGTCGGCCAACTGCCCCAGGGTCAGCCTGGCTCTTTCCCACTCGCAGAAAGCAGACTGATGGTAAACCCCTCTGCCTGTGTGTGCCTGAGACCCTCAATGTGTGGCCACACGAGCCTGTCTAGGAGCTGGCATCTGTTTCTCCGAGTGAGGAATTCGTGACTTGCTCCTTGTTTTGTCTGCCAGGATGCTCCCCCCACGTTTCTTCTCCCCAGCCAGAGAAGCCGGGAAGAAATGACTGTCTCTCTTTGTTTCACCGCTCATTAAGTCTAGGTCCCCGGCAAAGCCAGAGACAGTCTCCTTGCCAGGCCCTAACTGGAGGTTTCTGCTGCCCTGTCACCTCATTCCTCCACTAAAGGCCGGGGCAATATCAACGAATCCATTAGTGTATAAATTAGCATCTCTGCTACCTGGCTTCAAAGGCCGGGGCAATATCAACGAATCCATTAGTGTATAAATTAGCATCTCTGCTACCTGGCTTCAAACTGGGTTTTGGCTCCTCCTTTTTAGCTTTGTGGCCTCGATCCAGGAACTTAACAGTTCTGTGCCTCAGTTTCCTTATCTATAAAACAGATAATAGTACCTAAGTCACGGTCATACTAAGGATTAAATTAGATAACATATATGAAGTGCTAAAAACAGTGCCTTGTCTTCAGTAAGATCTATATAAGTGTACCTGTTATTATGACTATAGAAGGCACACAGAAATTTCACACACACACACACACACACACACACACACACACACACACAAATATACTTTTAAAAATCCTTGTCCAATCAGATGGGAAATGGGAGGACTTATTTAGTGAGAAAGTAAAACTTAGGCAGGGCTTGCTGCTCCCTAGCTAACCCTCCCCAAACCACAGCAGACCTTAGTGACAAGTGATTTGTTACTAAATAACAGCAACTGTAGGAAGAGCCCAGATCATTCTGACCCAAAGGTAACTTTAAGGCCAGTGACTCCTAGACTAGCTTGCACTCAAGTCAAAGAGTTAGAGATTCCTTAGGGCCTGTCCTCATATATGAGGACCCCTCGCCCCAGGACCACAGAGATCCAGACAAAATTCCAGAACTGACTCAGAATAAAAACCGTGTTAAGCGATTTGTTCATTTGGCAGAAAGCCTTTATCTCCAGAACTTCAGGTCAGCCCACAGGCAGGGGTCTGGCACAAACAAGCTCATTTGAAAAGTAATAGCTAGAGTAAGTGTTTTAGATGAAGACTTGATGATTCATTAGACTCCATCCATTCCTCTGACTCAATTCTGAATAAGTGTACTAGCAGGTGGTGATACAGATACTGGAAATGGCTAGGCTCTTGGCTATATTCCAACAGCAGTACTATAATTTCATGCCTACAGCAAACCTTTCTGCAAATTACACCCACACTATAATCAGCTGCTGAGGCCTTTTGTGACTATTTATAAAGGGCACCCTTTAATTCACCCTTATAATTTATCTGGTAGCATTTGCTGGAAGTTTTAACAGCTACACAGTGCAAAGCCACTTCTATTAAGTGTAAGGTCTCTTTTCTAAGTGCAGAGTACACCACATAGCCATGAAATGGTAATTAGTACAGCTGCCACCAAGTTCTGGGGTGAAATTGTAACAATCCTTCACTTTTTGGCGATTGCAAACATTTTGGAAGTGCCACAGAGAGAATCTGTATTGTGTGGTCTCTACCTGTCCACACCTCCACACCCCCCCCCAAAAAAAAACATAGAGAAATATGCAACCTTAAAGCAGTAGTTTGAGATTCCCCATTGACCAGTCCAACTTCTCCTCAGAGAGGTGCATGAGACTCATCAAAGATGCTCTAGAGCAACATTTATGTGCATGCGAGTGATCTTGCCAAAATTCACACTGTGGGCCTATAGAACTGGGATGTGCCTGAGATTCTGCCTTCCAACAAGCTCTCAGGTCAGGCCAGAGCAGACCCCACTCTGAGTCGTAAGAGAGTTGGTGTCAGGGATGGGAAGATTTCGGGGAAACTGTGGGTCTACACTGACACAAGTATGAAGATTGTGTCATTGAACCTTTATGGACATCGGTAAAGCTGATTATTGTATTCCCGGTCTTGACTGCCTTCTCATTGTTTTTACCATCATCATCATTGTCATTGCAAATAGGGAAATCGTCACCATAAGTAGATTCCTAAAAATAGATCCATGAATAAACAGAGGGTTTGAAGTTGCCCGAATGACATAACTGTGGGTAGTTTTGGAGCTCGTGATTAAACTAAGAACCAAAAAACTAATCTTCACTCAGATTTAAAAAAAAGGAAATCCACTGTTGGTCTTTGGGACAGTCAGCCTTTTATTCCCCAAGTTTCTCATCAAGAAAGTAAAAGAATTTAATTAATTGATCCACAAGTTACTTTCTAGGTCTAAAATATTATGATTCCATAAATATGATCCTTTAAATTCATGTTGATACCCGTCACATTTAAAACTAATACATGTTATACTGCATGCAAAATAGTACCTTTAGCCATCCAAAAAAAAAAAAAAACCACAAAAAACCCTGAAACAAATATATCATCTTATCACTCCTACTGATATTCAATCACAGTAACAACATTTGTGAAGTGAGCAATCTCAAATATTTAAAGAGAAAAATGCTTGGAATCAAAGACAAATTACTTGTCTACCAATAGATCCAGGATTTCCTTTGTGTTATCACTTTAAAATTTTCATATGGAAACTCTGTTTTCAAAGTACATTTATTGCATATCAATAATATCATATAACTAAAATGATCTCTGACTTTTTAAAAAACTCAAATCATATTTATGAATGTTTCCCTAATTGATTCAGATGTAATTCAGAATATTTACGATAAAACCTTTATTTAATGAATATAACCTCCCCCAATTCATAGCACCTACCAAACACATATCTCTTTCCAACTGTGTATATAATTCTTCTCTAATAGTTTTCTTTGATTTGCTAAGAAGCCCTCTGTCTTGGGGGATGCTATTTGAGAAACAGAAATAAAATTGATTATCATGAAAGATTCTATGTAGTCAACTTTTGATTGTTTAGTGCTATCTAGTGTATATATTTCCAGATTTTATCTTCACTCACTTTGCCTTTCTGAGTTAACCATCTCTTTATTTCTAAGGTGGGAAAAGATAGGAAGAAAAGAGGGAAATAGTGTCTAAATGTTAACAGCTCTTTGGTCTTTATACTGTATGAGAGCCTGTAAGGATAAAAGGTAAACATAACAATTAAAGATGATCACATTTACTTGCACAAATTTTGCTTATTTTGATTTTTTTCCTAGTCATTATTTTCACTGAGGCAAAGGAGAACATTTTTATAATAATTAATAATGGAGAAAGATTTTAAAAATGAACAATTAGAGGTCATTTTTATTCTCTAAAATATCACCATTTTACAGAAGAAAACATAAATCTCCAAGGGGTTTAATAAATCACCCACGGTTGCAAAGCTAATAAGTGACAGACCCAACATTCAAAATCTGATCTTCCTGACTCTAAAACCCATACTTTTTCAATGCTTCATATGCATCCCTCAAACTTTTGGCCCAAATAGATGGCTTCCTAGAGCACATAATGCAATGTGAAAGGCCCTACCTGACAGAAACTAAGAAGTAGGTCTATTCTGTACGGAAAATTACAAAATAAAAACAAAAATATTATTTTCCCATTTATTTAGGTATTTGTTTAAAAAGAGAGCAATATATGCTTTAGAAGGAAAGAGATGGTAAGAATGTGAAACAATAGATTTTCTTAAAAAAAAAAAAATGCCTGAGGGGCACCTGGATGGCTCAGTTCATTAAGCTTCTGACTCTTGATTTTTGATTCAAGACTCTATCTCACCATCTGAGATAGAGATCCATGTCCGGCTCTGTGCTGAGTGTGGAGCCTGCTTGAGATTTTCTCTCTCCTTCCCTGCTCCACCCCATCTCTGCTCACGCACGCATGCTCTCTCTCTCTCTCTGAAAAAAAATATTAAAAATAATAAATAAATATCTTTTCTTAAAAAAAATGCTTGATATTTCCAAAATCTCATTCTCCAGAATATCAAGTTCAGGAGCATCTGAAAAGACACAGAGCAGAACAAGCATATCTACACAATATCTACCACACTATCCTTTTAATGTCAATGGGATTCCTCCGGTTACTGTTCTCCTTTTTGTCCAGAAATTCCAACCACTGTATTCTCTTTTCTTCTTCACCATAAATGTGTTTCATTGTATCAATTGACCCCAGAGAGCTAGGAAGGCACAGTCTTTGTTATTCAAGCACACGCTGAAATTTTTTCAGAGGGTCTGGTATTCCTTTCATTATAAGAACTTTATCCGGAGCCTTTCTCATAGTACACATACGCTCTGCATGATTTGCTTAACCAAGCTATAGCACCCAACAACTAGCCATTTTTACATTTAGCCATTTTATATTGTTACTCTGTTCTCGCAACATTTACTCCATAGCTGACTTCTGCTGTGTTTTAGTGTGACATGAAGAGTCATAACTCAAACTAATTAAATTGAAGTTTCATGTGGATGAAGAGTTCATAATTAACCTACGTGATGCTTTCTTGAAGGCAAAAACAAATACAAGGCAAAAATACACAGGCAAAACTGTCAGACTCATCAGGAACAATAAATACACCGCGTTTGTATAATATAATCCTATGACACATACGTTTCTCACAAATTAGATTCATTTGAAATTTCCTACTATTGATCAACGGTGATGTGCAGAAGCAACTGACTAGCTCATATTTTAACAATTGGCTTAAGGATCTGGTTTCTAGAAACATAGTGGATTTCAGTAGAAGGAACCCTTGTGTATTTTCCGCATTAAAATAGCTCTAGTTTCTTGATACATTTTTACCATCTATGAATCCACTTTGTAGTTTTGAAGGAGAATTTTTCAGCAAATTTCACATCACATCACACACCCACACCCACATCCACACCCACACACACACACATACACACACACACGAGCTACAATAATAACACCTTACCAAAAACTGATATTCAATACCCCAGGACAGTGGTAGGATATCCAAATAAACACATCTAAGAGTCAATAGTTTGGGCTCTTACATACCGTGATATGTTTATGGGAAACCATTGACTGACCATGTTTTCGGCATCAGAAATGATATATGATATAAATACAAGGATACATTAGTGGGGAGATGAGTTTAACCTGCCTCCCTGAGGATGACAAAAGCCATACTTACCCACTTGAATTGAAATCAAATGTAAATATAGATAACAGGGAGACTATTATCCAAGTGCAGGCAATAACCTACCTTATATAGATTTTATACTTATATACAAATTAGCCTCATTGATGTAGTTACCCGTTGTAATGAATGGTGCAACCCAGTGAGCCAATGATTCAATGCGGTAGGAGGTATCCACACCACCTTTACTGCATCCTGGATGAGGAGAATGAAATGTACTATTCTCATTTTTAATCATAAATATATATTTTTTTTCTTTCAGGGTGCTTATAAAAAATCTACTGATGGAGCTGAATTGCAGTTGAAAGCTATGACTACATCCATCTCTCTGATTCATTTCTCACTCTCATGATATATTTGGAAATTGTTCCTTTAGGATTTCCAGAACTTGTCAACCACTCTGCTCTTAAACTTGCCATTTTTACAAAGTACTTCTTAAAGGAGTTTTGAAGTGTTGTGTTTTCTCACCACTGTATTCCTTAAAGAGAGATGAATCTGACATTTTGAAAGCAAAATGAAAGACACATATTAGTTGTGTTTTGAAATATGACAAAGCATATTTTTTCTTTCACTCATATAATTCATTGAGATTGGTTTTAAATACAGAGTCATTTTTCTCCACAAGGAAATAAATTTTTTCTGTAAGTAAAAACTTTCCACTCATTTCAAGGTGATGTATAAGGGTCAGTTGCAACAATGATATCTCAAAAGTTTGTCTTTCTAACCAACAGAGTTTAAGAGCCAATAGGCAATTGAATTGATGCCTCAAAATGAAGAATCTCCCAGACCTTCCCAGGAAAGGCTAAATAATAGCAAGAGCAGTTTGATAGTCTGGGGAGGATGCTTGTCATTCTTGACTCCCTCCACTCTTTCACCTTTGTAGGCATTGCCACCAAATCTTTCTAAATATCTTGTGAATCTATTTGCTTCTCGACATCTGCACTACCACCACCCTCTCCAGGCCACCAACACATCTGCCCTGAAATACTTGAATAAGTGGTCTCCTTGCATGATAGCAGATCTATTTCCAAACTGTTCTCCACACCACAGCAGAGCAATCTCTTTAAAATCCAAATTGCAGAAAATTCACGCAACTCCCTATTGGCCTTAGGTTAGAATCCAAACACCCAAGCATAAAACCTAGATCTAAAGTCTTGCTACTGGCTACTCACTACCACATATTTACTCTCAAGTAATAAAATTCATCCTGCTGGGCCTGCATGCAGCATCGTGTCTCCCATTCAGTTTGGGCTGCAGATTAGAATCACTTAGAATGTTTTAAAGATCTCACTACCCACACTACATCCCACGTCAATTAAGTCAGGGTAGATCCATTTATTAGTATATTTTAAAACTACTCAGATGATTCCACCATACAGCCAAGATTGAGAATCATTGCAATACAGGAGCTACTTGACTGTTTTTTCGGATGGGGATCCATCTCCTGAATCCATCCCTCAGACTCCCTGCAACATTAATCAGAATCTCCATGGGGTCTTCTCTGAGCCTTATTTCTCTACCTTAGTAGCAGATTACTATGAGGAGCATTGTCAGGGAATGCTTTGTGGAAATTCAGAGGCTCAATTATTTGTTCATTGTTTTCTTAATCTGCCAAATTCTTTGAAAATAACACCTGCTAATTCTAAATTATACGGGATTTTCTGACATTTGGCAAAAAGTTTATACAAATTAAATATTTTTTTCTTTCAATGCAAACTATGTGGATGTCTACTAAATGTTAAATATAGAAATAATATGGCCCATTCCAGCCACTAAATGAGTTCTGGAGTAAAGCCTGAAAATCAAGTTGTTTTACATGTAAAATATGTTCTTCCACGCACACACCTTTTCTACTCCTTATCATCCAAATTCCCCAGAAAATGAAAGTTAACATGAACGATCCAAGTAATATCCACATCAGTTTTTAAGTGATTCAGTTCACTTACAAACTCAGTAGTTCCAAAAATAGATTTATTTCTCTTACTGATTTCTCTTTTTAGATAATAATAAACATACCACATGATAATAGCAAAGCGGTTTTTCCAAATCTTCCTGTGCACAGGAGACCTTACCCATACCCTTAAATGGTAGCCCTGGTTCAACATTGTCTGTGACTTTGGGCTTTGACTCTTCTAGGCCTCAGTTTCTTAATCACTAATTAATCACTAATCACTAATTGATCACGAAATAAAATGAGAATAAAGCTACAGGCTAGAATTCATAAGAATGTTGTAAGAAGTCAATGGAATAGGGGCACCTGGGTGGCTCAGTCGGTTAAGTGTCTGCCTTCGGCTCAGGTCATGATCCCGGAGTGTCAGGTTCAAGCCCCGCATTCAGTGGGGAGTCTGCTTCTCCCTCTGCCACTCCCCCTGCTCATGCTTTCTCTCTCAAACTCTCTCTCTCAAATGAGTAAATAAAATCTTAAAAAAAAAAAAAAGTCAATGGAATAGATGCATGTGCTTCCTGCAGGAGACAGATGCACAATCGGCAGTTATTGAAGAGACCTTAATAAAGGGTCATTTTACAAAAGTGTATGCAGCAAAAAGAAACCAATGAGGGATGGGAAAGCACACAAGAACTAATTAGAATAGGAAGGATTTACTACCCTTAGCCCAGGGAGATATGGGAAGGGTCTGTTTCTAGAATGAGCTGAGAGCTCTACCTGTGGAAGAGGAGCCCCGGTTATAGCCGCAGGGAGAAGAACATGGGTAGAGCCATTGCCAAACCTTAGCCTGATAGGAGGAAGCAGGGAGTAAACACCCTGTCTCTTTCTCCTCCCCTCCTCTGATCACCTGCTGGCAACCTGCACTGACCAACCCGAACCCAAATTCAGAATGGAGCCCCAGTAATGCATTCAGTAGAGGTCACCACCAAGGGCACAGAGCAGAATGGAGAACAGTGAATGATCTCGAAGAGCAATTGGAGAATAATGGGCACAGAGTGAAAGCAATTTTAACCTAACATTTGCTCAGTAAATTGTTTCTTAAAATGTGAAATGAAAACATAATATGACATTGAAGCTATCATTCTGTATGACACAGTAACAGTGGATGCATGCCATTATACATTTGTCAACCTCCATAAAATGTACAACAAAACCAGTTAACCCTAATGTAAACTATGGACTTTAGTTAGTAATAATGTATTAACATTGGCTCGCCAATTTTAACAAACATGCCACAATAACGCAAGATGTTAAAAATAGAAGAAACTGCTTTGTGCATGGAGGGGGAATAGGGGGACTCTGTGTGCTTCTTGGTCAATGTTTTGTAAACCTAAGACCACTCCAAAAAAATCTGTTAATTTTTTACGTGCCCTTTTCATTACCAACATCCATTGATGTCCAGTCATGTACCCAATTCTACCATGCTGCTACACCCCCAAAAATGAGGTGATACTGATATAACCACCCTATGGCACTGAGTTACAAGAGCTTTACTCCTAAGACTGGACAAGCAAAAATACTCCTGGGAAACCCTCAACTGCAGAGCTCATGGGGTCTTCCTTTTCTAAACTCTCCATTTGCCTCTTCCTTGTTTGGCTAATTCAGAAAGACAGAATTCTCCTTTGTTTCTCAGTGAAAGCTCTTAACAATATATTCCATATAATCATTGCTTTTGAAATGATTAATTTTTCTCTTAAAGCTGGGCAACTTTGCCTTCCTAATATTTTAAATATCTCCCTTTGAAGAGATTGGAGACACAATTAAGAAATGTCTTCATGGTGTAATAATAACCACAGATATCTCCTGCTGATAATTCTTTGTCTGGGTGAAAGAGGAAATAAAATATGATTTGGGGGAAAAAACCACATACAGACAAAATGACTAAAATATATTCAACTGAAAATCTTACCAGATTTTTTCTGAAATTTACTTTATTTCAACATGATTTACCAGGTTCTGATAGCAGGTGCACTGAAGTGCACATAGCCTACCAAAATAACAAAATTCTACACATTATACAATGAATATAAAGGTTTTGCCTTTTTTTATGTCTAACACACAAAACCATGGGTATTTGTGTGATCCTGTTAGTGTTTTCTTTATAAAAGTGTTTCCTTTTTCCGCATAATATTAAAGATGCTAGTTAACATTAGATCAGAAAAGAAATCAAATAGCAAATATCTTCAAAAAATAAAAATGAAAAAAAGCCTAATGTCCCAAAGATCCTAGACAAATGGTAATAGAATTTAGGGATAATTCCTGATGCTATAGGAACAGGTGCAGTTGTAAGGAAGAGGTAGCCAGCTATGTCTTCTCTAGAGCACAGAGTATGCTTTCCCATCTTCTACCATCTTCACAACAGGCCCCGGCTGAAACCCAACCTCCCTGCATCCCTGCCTCAGAGGAAGCCGCAAGTAAATGGTGTTGTTCAACCAGCCTGGCATCTGTCCTCCAAGGTTGGGGGCACGAGAGGGCACAGAACCACATTCCTCAGGGTGTCGTGGTCCAGAGATGCCACCCGAACCGTGGGGCACCTGCCTTGGAGACAGTCAACATAAATGAGGCCAGTTCATGCAGCTTAGGACTTCGATGATAAGACTAAGCCATTCGTCACAGAGCAGGGCATCAAATGTGTTTCCGGGCGTCCTCTCCACTCTCTCATGTGCCTAAATGCAAACATTGTAAAGATAAAAATGCCTCTCTTCCTGGTCTTACCTGCCGTGTTTGTGTGCGCGCCCCAGCCCTGGGAAGGCAGAGGGAAGAACTATCTCAGAGAGGAGCAGACCACTCTCTGGCTCGCAGCTGATGCCGGCAGTGCCTTCAGAAAGCTTGTTCTCGGAGGCATCTACCCAGCAACTTTTCTGGAAAAACCTCTCCCCAAACACTGACACTGAGCTGGTTTATCTAGCCCTGTGACTTCCCTGAGATCCAAAGCAGATTAAGTCTTCTCCGGGGTTTGAACACACATATACATATATGCTCTCTTCCCTTCCTGATATAATTTATAATTTATTTTAAAGTATATTTTGAAAACTCCACCCAGGATTAGCCCCTCTTGGCCAAAGAAGGCTGTAATTATAGTTGAGCCTTCTTAGAATCATTTAGGGAGTCTCGTACTATCTAAGGAAGTACACTTTTTTGGCCAGAGATGCATATTTTGTTAAATTAAGATGAACAACAACGTCTTAGTAGGTAATGGGTTTAGCAACGACTTCACAATTTGTTCTTGGCAAGATCTCCAAGGGCTCTGGGGCTCGTACCCCCTGAAAAGCAGTGAAGGGAAAGAATGCAGGATGCAGCAGGAAAACAGATTACAGCTCCCTCAAGTTAGAGGATGCTTCTTCCTCCTCTCTGGTAGCCAATGTTCATCTTTGTTCCCTTAGATCTTGAAAAATAATGAGGGAGGACTTCCAGCGGCAGCTTCGAAAAGCTATCAATTACTCTCTTTTCCCGTGGGAAGGGAAGAGAAAAGGAAGGAGGAAAAATTAATTTGTACATAAAATGAACACATGACGAAGTAAGGAAAAACATGCATACCCACTGTATAATCCCTCTTTGACATCTTATAACGAAAATAAAAGAGTAACCACCAGCAACAACACACGCTATATAAAATAGTAGGATAAAGAGAGAGAGGGAAAAACAGAGTCGTTATTATATACAGAGAGACCCGTGCACATGCGTGCGCATGCGCTCACACACACACGGCTTCTCCTCAAAGTCTTAGTGAGGTTTTAAGTTTTAATAACTTCAAAAGTATAAATGCTATAAAATTAAGTAACAGCATCATTTCAAAGCTTAATTATTTGCTTCTTTTACAATTATTTAGTTTGGTGAATTATGAATAATATATTTTTAACCTTTTGTTTCCATCAGCATTTGCCATCATATATATGTAAAAAGAGCAAAGATGAAAATACACACGGTGACAAGTCATGAGGCTCTAGCTAGCTGGCTTTTATAACTTCCTTCTTTCATGGTGAGCATAGTATAACATATAGAAATGTTTTGTTCCTTGTCTCAGCTAACATTTCTGGGCTGGTTGTTGTTCTTTGCCTGGTTGAGTGACCCAAATGTTATTTCTGAATTGTTCTTAGTAATCATGGCAGCAGCAGCAACAATGGTAGTCATAGAAAGAATGCCCCAGAATGTACAACAGAGATCTCTTCTCTCCTTGAAAATCAGGATCAACCCTCCAGACATTAAACTCTTCCCTTTGACCTTTAGGTCAATGGTGTGAGGATCTCAAAATGGTTCAGCAGGGGCACCCGGGTGGTGTAGTCATTTAAGTGTCGAATTCTTTGTTTTGGCTCAGGTCATGATCTCAGGGTTGTGATCTCAGGGTCATGAGATCAAGCCCCGCTTACAGCTCTGTGCTCAGAGTGGAGTCTGCTTAAGACTCTCTGTCCCTCCCCTTGCTCGTGTTTCCTCTCTCACTCTCTCTCTCTCAAATAAATCTTTAGAAAAATTTGTTCAGTGGAATTCTCAACTTCCAGGTGAATAGAACAATTTTTGTGAAAACTCAACTCACTAATCTAGCAGAGATCCAACATGACAGTGATGGGAAGCCAAATTGTTAGTGAATGCATCTTTGAGGAAATGGGGAAAGGGGCTGCCTCCACTCTGATGCCCTTAGACCATGTGTCCTGGTGATTGCAGAAACGGAATCATGTATTAGCTGCAGTTGTTATTAGAACATACAGTAAATTTTGTCCAATGTCCCTTCAGACTTGCAAGTTATGTGCATATATGGGCTGCATTGTTCTCCCAGCAGGTAACTGACTGTTTCTTCAATGCACCATTGCACCATTCCATCAGGTCAGCGGTTTCTGGATGACATAGTACATGGTAAGACCAGTGAGTCTCATGGACATGAGTCACTGCTTTTGCTGTAAGATGAGCTCTTTGGTCAGAAGCCATGTTATGTGGGATACCAACATAGAATAAAGTATCCAGTAAATATCCAGGAGGTAATGCTGGCAGAAGCATGTGGGTGGGGGAATACAATCCATAGCCAAAGTACATATATTTTCCAAAGGGAAAAATTTCTCCCCTTCCAGGATGGTAACGGTCCAATATAATCATTCTGCCACTGAGTCATTCATGAGGCGCACTAGGAAATGATGCTATATCAGGGGTTCAGATTTGCCCTGGGCCGTTTGTTGGTTAACCATTCAGCAGTGGTATTTGTCATATGAGATTTGTGGGGGAAAATCTTGTGTTGTTTAGATTCCATCTTTATTCTGGCAATTTTGTTCATAAGTCCAATGACCAAGTGCTGGAATGACTATGAAAAGAAGCAAATTGATTTCCACAGAATGGACTGTATTCAAATACTAAAGGCCTTTTCTGGGATGCCTTCATGAGCATTCACAGGTACCGTGTGTACTTCTGTACCATCAAGCTTCCTCTCTTGTTCCATTCAAGTCTGTAATTATCCAGCTTATCCATTAGTCTTTGCTCATGAACTAGTATCCATCCATCTTGCTGGCTGTTATCCCTTCAATGTAAATTTAAAAATAAAAGGTACTTCCTGGGACTCCTGGGTGGCTCAGTTGGTTAAGTGTCTGCCTTTGGCTCAGGTCATGATCCCAGGGTCCTGGGAGCGAGCCCTGCATCGCACTGGGCTTCCTGCTCAGCAAGGAGTCTGCTTCTCCCTCTCCCTTTGCCCCTCCCCATCCACTTGTGCTCTGTCTCTTGCTTTCTTTCTCTCTCAAATAAATAAACAAAATCTTTAAAAAATAAATTAGTTAAATAAAATAAAAATACAATGTACTTCTTAAAATTCTGCCCACTTGGAAAATTCTTTTCCTCACTGTTTTCCTGACACTCCTAAGTGGGGCTATAATAAAGTTGCTATGCACTTCAAACTGGTGGTGGCCTATCATCCAGAATTATCTCTAAACCAAATTTTACCTCAAGAACCGATGACATTTTTTCTGCTTCAGACAACTAGTCAGAGGAATCTATTGTCCACAGGTCCATTCATTAGAGTAGAAGGAAAAGTGACAATGAAGCAGACAGAGATGCTTCAGGAGTCTGAGTCACCTACTCAGACAACATGCTTGTGCTGACCTATTTGAACATGATGTTTTATATATATATATATATATATATATATATATATATATATATATAACTTCTACTTGATGATAAAATGAAGCTGGGCATGCTCTTAATCTTAGGACCAGATAACATCCAGTTTGAGACAGGAACCATAGGTAACCTGGTTGATTTACATTCTAGAGTGGGTCATCCTATCACTCTCGGGGCTGAGAAGCAAGCCAGGGGCTATTTCTTAAAAGGAAAACAATTAATGGTGAAAGGTAGTTCTTTAAAAAAAAAAAAAAAGGCTAGGGATATATGTTATCATTATACCTATCAGACATTGCCAGAATGTGCTAGAGAATACTCACTGAATTTGGTGGTTAATAAATTCTAAGTAGCAGAGCAACATGCCATTCAGTACAAACCAATGAGAGTGTTTTCTCCTCTTTTGGGCTCCACTCAAACCTGACAGCTTTAGGGTTACTTGGTAAGTGGATTAGAGCCTCCTGAAATGTGGTGCGTATTGCCTTTAGAATCAAGAGCCCCACCAAGAACTATGACTCTTTGTTATGATGGAAGTCTAAGGAACAGTAACATTTTTTTTTTTCCATTTTGGGTGGGATATCTTGATGTGCCCAATACATCCTCTTAAACTCCTAGAAAATCCACCAAGTTTACTGAATTTCCATGAGAATTTTCTCCACCCCTTGGTACACGTCTTAACAAGGCAATTGGTATGATATCATCAATACAGTGGATAATTGTAATATCCTGTGTGATGGCTTCCTGTAGAACATATTATGACAGAAAGAAAGAGCTGATATAGTCCTGAGGTAAGATTATAAAGATATCCTGCTAAATAGCTATATACTGAGTACTAGGGGCTGTGTTGATTTACTCTGATGATAATACTACATCTGAAAGAGCAACAAAAATTAGAGTCTCCACCTGATTAATTTCATGACAACTAATGGATATTCTACAAGATCCATTTATCTTTTGCACAAAACAAATATAGTCTTCTTCTATGGGTTAGAAAGCCCATGTGAAGACTCTGTCAGTAGCTGATTATATCTATTTCAATCATGCATTCAGACACTGGAATAATAATCACAGGATGTCAAAAGGACATTGGCCCAAACTCCATTTAATGCTTGATCACAGTAAACCGAAAATCTGACTCACTAAACCTAGAGATTTTATCAAATATCCAGATCAAGTACAGGTCATAAAAACCAAGTACAATTTACTAGGCTGCTCAGCTATCAAGACATAGACTCTCACAGTACATCCACTCTGCTCCACGTTCTGCCCTTTACAGTAATTGCACCTCCGTGTCTCTGGCGGTTGAATGCAGCCACCTGGCTTCCGGCATTTTGAGATCCTTTTACCCTTTAAAAACCAGGGAGTCCGTTTCAATGGCACTTTCTCTCATAGTCTAGACCAGCTTGCAAAGGACAGCTACCACACGCTCTCCAAAGACACTAGGGTTACTATCCCTCCAAACTTTAGTGAAGGGAGTAGTCTCTAAACTCTTCTCATGTTAACAATAAGGGCATACATGTGAGAGTTTCCCATGATTAATAGTCAACAGCATGCTTATGTCCTTAAGCTTTTAGATTCACTAGTCTGCATTATACTAAGTCCTGGCACTTCACACTTACCTAATTTAGGTCATTGATATGTTCAGATTTAAATCAACATACTGAGTAAACTCTTAGAGTCACTCCTAGCCATTTGCAGGAACACAGTTACTTCAGAATGTCCAGCAAGGGCACCCATTCTTTAATCTAACCTTGTATATATTTTTATTTGTTACTGTTTTTGTTTGGTTTTGTTTTGTCCTGCTATAAAACCCTTAGAATCATTTTTACCAGCATTCCTCTCCGGTTTCTATAAATATAAATTTGGAAAATACTGCTTTTGTTACTGAGTCTATGCCATCTCCTCCTGGATTAGACCTTGTAATCAACCCCCTCATCCTGTGCTGAGCTTCTAATTCCAGGTCTGAAAACAATGAAAGATAGTGGGGAGGGTCTTGAACAGAACTGGCATTTCCTTACAAGAGGATGCTTCATTGAGGTCATTTAGAATCATCAGGTGAAGTGAGGCTAATGTCCCCAGAGAGGCAAAGATGGGCCGCTTCTGATGGAAAGTAAAGATCGGTGGAAATAGGCAGTTTAAACTCCTCAGATTCATTGGAATCCATTGGACGTTTCCTATTTCAATTCTTAGGTGTTCTACTTCTTCCTAATCAATACCCTAACTTTTACATTGGAGGCAAAGCATTGTTAAAAGTCCATTTGTCTTGTAAATCTGCAACTCAGAAGATCAAATCTTATTTCTGGTTCTACATTTAGTAGCTTCATATCTATAAGTTACTAAAAATATATTCTTTTAAGAGCAGTCATAAAAGAATCTTGTGCCATTAGCACAATGGACACTTTATTTCCTATTTGCTATTGTTTTCTTTGGACTACCAGCGTTCCATTCTCCACTGACAATGGAGTCACATGACCTTCCAATGACCAATCCCAGGTTCCCACCTGTAAGAGCCTGTTTCCTGGATCATATTCTTATATCATATGTCGTATCAGATAGACTTTGCTCAGAAAAACAGAAAACATACTATTATAAGCAGAGATTCAATAGAGGAAATTAGAAACTTACAAAACAATTTGAAAATCGGGGTTGGAGGAGGTGGCAAGAATCTGCTTGATTCAAAGAAATCATGAAGTGAAAAATTACAAGAAACTACTGCTTATTTCCTAAGCTGCCATTAGCATCAAAGTGGGTGATCCAACAAGAAAACACTCAGAAAATGGTGGAAAATCTCCATCTGTTCTTTTCTAATCCTACAAACCTATTTACTGCTGCTCATTCAATAATGGTGCTTCCTTCCCTTCTTCCTGTTAGAAGACAAATCTCAGTTGGTTTCTAGCATTACTACACATCGGACTGATTTAATTGCAGACTATCTTTTCAAGGATGTTTATGTAGCAGATAGCCTTGGAAGACAGAAATAGTTTCTCCCTTCAGGGCAAAAGCCAGATAGGATTACTGCTTAGTTTAAAATATTCAGATGCCTTAAGCTCAGAGTTTCTCTCCTGTATCATCCAGCCCTCTGTGCATTGCCCTGTAGGATGTGTGTCTTGCAGAACTAACGCAAATGCTGATCATCTGGCTTCTACTGTTGTTCTGAATGATAAAGTCCTTCATCTCTGATTTGAGAGTTTCATATCCTCTACCAGCTCCTATAAAACACTGGCAGACTAATTTGTTAACTTGCAAGTGGGGTCATATTTCAGACCCTTCCAGTTCTTGACGCTAAACTGCATATCTCATAGGAGGATTTTTTGTTTTCTGCAATACAGGAAAATAGCATTAAAACAATCAAAGATAAATAAACGTGGCTGCCTAATCCCTAAAAAAAAAAAAAAAAAAATCACCCAACAACTTTTATTTAATACAATTGTAAAAAATACTTTAAATTTTGTTTTTTAGTTCATTTTTTCATATCTCATTATTTTTTATCTTTATTAAGTCCTCATTTATACATGTTCATTCACAATGTCTCATTTATATATTCATTGAACAATTGAATTCCTACTTTCTGCTAGGCTTTGAGTTTAAAATTATGACCAAAAACATACATTGTCTCTATTTCATTGGGATTTTTTTTTATTGTGTATGTTTTTTAGTTTCCTAAGTTGAATGCTTCCCACATTTTAAAACTAACTATGGATTTAGTTACCATTCATATTTTTTATCTGAAGTATCCTTATTTTCATAACTTTCTGAATTATGGCACTTCTCAGTACCAAGCTTTGGAGAGAAGAATTTGCAAAATAAAATCTGAGTCTTCTTTGCTTTCATTTCTGCGACTTGATAAAAGAACAGTCTGAAAAGTGTGCCACTGCTAAATGGGTGCTGATAACCTAATAGATACAATATCAAGTGACGTGGATGTTGCCCTTCCTGAAATGTAGATTTCCTGTCTTCAGAAAATGTAAGAATCATCCCAAAGTCTTAACTGTAAATGAGAGTGCCTAATTGTCTGGGGCTTTTACCTTTGCACTTTCATCTTCCTAAAGCATCATTTCCTTGAATCTTGATTCCTGTGCGGTCAAATTCCACTGGCATCAATCCATCTATCAGAGACATTATAAACTTTCACATGAATCCAACATTCTCTGCATAGTTCCTTAATTGGATCACTGTTGTCCCCTACATAGACTTTGGATACTGGCTAACTGCCACTGAATTTCTTCATAATTACATGTCCCTCTGCAACCCATGTGTAAACTAGCTTCTGTGTTATAGTTAAATTAATCACAGAGCCCTATCACCAAGGTAGATTCCTCAATATCATTACCATCTCCACCATCTTTTATTGGCTTAAAGACTATTTTTGGCTGCTTCAAAAAAAAACAAAAAACAAAAGTCAACCCCCCCAAAAAAATACCTTAATCTCTTTGCTTCCTGTTTTTCCTTCCCAGAGAGAATAGTTGAATTAATTTTAAAACATAATTTCAGAGATAAAAAGTTTCATCTCACTTCCAGCTGAAATCAATCAGAACAGCAGTTACCAACCAAATATAGGACAGCAGAATACCTAATTCTTCCTAAAGTCAGAAACTTTTGTTGTTGTTGTTTCTGAAACAGGAACTAAAGGTTTCCCACACTCTCTCCCACTTAACCTTTCAAAAATAAAATGATTTCTTCTGAAGATCCTGTGGAATCGCTCTCCTTAGCCTTTGTATATAGATGGTTCCCCTTGGCAAAGAAAATCCAGAGTCTGCTAGTTAAAGCAGTAAGAGCAGATTTTGCTCAGGAGCTATTGAACTCTGAGAAAGGAGACCTCAGTATAAAACTGGGCTCATTTTTGAATACAAGGAAAAGTGGGAATTTATAGCCAAGGAGCAGGTGGGGGCTCAGAGGATGGAAAATGACTAACAGAAAACAAGAAGCATAGGGGGATTCTAGCTAAACCAACCTACCAGGATTCTTGCCGAAGGCAGCCCAGAGTGCTTAGAGCTCACGTGGGGGCTGATGGAGGATGAGGAGTTTGGTCAGATAGCAAGGGTAATCAAGTATCCAAAGTGGGGGATTCTGACTAAAATGACTTGCCAGGACTCTTGTTAAAACTGGGCTTCTAGAGGACACACCCAAGGACAGGGTCTACTCTGGCTTGGAAGAAACTTACTAAAGTTTGGTAAATAAGAGAATCATCATAATTCTCTCCTCTTATTCAAGGGACGTTCTTCTTTCCTTTGAGCAGCCTAAGTCCACTTCTCATTTGATCTCCTTTTGTTCATTAAGGACCAACAGAAGCATCTTTGGAACTTGGTCATAAGGTATGTTTGCTGGATGGTGTTAGCAGTCCAGCATTCATGAAGGCAGTTTATGAAAATAAGAGAAATAAAAAGTCTCATAATTGGAAACCCAGTTTCTGAGTCCAGAGTATAGCCAGCCAGTCAAGGAGATTTCTAGATGCTGGGCTCGAGAATGGCAGTGGCAATCCAGTGGATTTCCTACTTTGCAGTTTGAATGTCCTTGGTGATGGCAGTGAGTTTTCCAGTGAACTTTCTGAGTTGCCCACGTAGCAGCAGGCATGAAGATTGGTCATCTGTGATCTGTTGTGGTGATTTCTTTGAAGTTCATGTCAAGTCCTCCAGCTTCCGCTTCCAGGCCTTCCAGAACAGGGCAGTTTTCAGTTTCAGTGACATCAAGACACAACAGTGGGAGAAGAATTAGAAACATTAGTTTAAAGAGTTGTAGCCAGATATCAGAGGAAACTGAAAGAATTGAGAACCCACAAGGGTGCACCATAGCTTTCCAATGAAACAGAATTCCTTTCTACAGTCACTCCCTTTTTTTTTATTTACAAAATAAGTCTAATCTCATTAGATTTGTCCTGAGCTTTTACATAAGTGAAGCAAGAAAGGTGATTGACCACATAAGCCTTTCTGAGCTTGCTTTGCTGTAATTTTTCATAATGAATATCAGATTAGACTTTTAAAAACCTCTCAAAGCTAGAAAGCCAAACCAAGGACTCTCACTTACCTAAGAAGAACACCTCAAAATGGCTCACAGCTATTCTCTGGAAAGCATGGCAGGGAAATTGAAGAACTAAGGCTTAAATTAGCAGGGGTTATGCCCTGCCCAATTTGTGGGAGAGTTCAAGGGACCTCCAGTAAGAGAAACTGCAGAAGGGGCTGGAGAAGGGTAGCTTCGTGAACTCTCAGAACTGACCATTGGTTTCCTTCCTGAACAAGGCTCTTATCCTGAGAGGAAATGCTTAGGATAGGAATAAGAATTGATTAGGCAAAAGACAAAAGAGATGAAGGAAGGCAATGGTCCAAAAGCTTGAGTGGAAACACTGAGCATGTGTGTGGATGTTTTGAACTTTATAGCACGACTGGGTGGATGAACCACAAGTGTTTGTGTCTATAGTACTTTCCTTTGGATCTGGTCCGATTCCCCAGAATATTCTCTTCCAATCTCCTGCCTGGTGGCTAAATGTTTGGCTATGAGTTCTGGGAGTTGAGTGGAGAAGGAAGGCAGGGGGTTTTAGCCCAGCCTACAACATGCGTCAAGTCACCATATCCCCTACTTTCTGTGTGATAACAACATTATCACTTATGCCATTTGATCCGCACTCCAAAGACCCTTGGTCTTACTTTTCCAGGAAATAAATCCCTTGTCTTCTGTCCAGTGAGTTAGTTGGGGGAGGTACTAGAGATTCAACTGGTTTTTGAACAGTTTTCCCCAATTTCCCTCATTTTAGCTTTTTACCCTTTACTCCTAGGCCCTGAGGCACATGGTGTCACCTATTCCTGGCATTTCTTTTAAAGATTTATTTATTTATTTGAGAGAGAGAGAGAGAGAGAGAGGGAGAGCGTGTGAGTGGGGGGAGGGGCAGAGGGAGAGAATCCCAAGCAGGATCCCCACTGAGCATGGAGCCCAATGTGGGACTCGATCTCATGACCCTGAGATCATGACCTAAGCCGAAACCAAGAGTCGGACACTTAACCAACTGAGCCTCCCAGGCGCCCTTATTCCTGGCACCTGTGATGATTCTCTGCTTTAAATCAAGGGGTTTTTCAGATTGCTCTGACTCCTGCTGCCTGACAGTTCCTCTTTCTCAGGACTGCTCAGTAAGTTACCACGGGTCCATCTGTTTCCCAGCCTGCAACATGCATTGCTGTTAGCTTTGTAAATGTCGTAGAGTTCCAGGTCCCTAAATCTCCGTTCTTTTATCCCAATTATACTGCTTAAGATCTGCATATTCCCCTGAGAAACTTTATTCGTCATTTGAGAGTATTCTCCCAGGAGTGGATCCCAGAGCGACCCATGGGAGGGACTGCCGCAAAAGGGTCATAGTTGTGCCAGGAGATACAGATCACTTTAGTCCCTGAGGTAGCCAGGTTGGGCCTGGAATGATCTCCAGAGACCCAGCCCTGAGTTCTATAGACAAAAGCCCCAGCAGAACAAGCCTGAAAAGTGTGCCCAAGGCCCGTGCAAGCAGTGAACAGCCAGCACTTAACTGATCAACAGTCAGGAAGGAAATCCTTTACCATCTGGACGTCCCATCGGCGGCCACTGTGGGTGTGGTTTCCATGGAACTGCCGCAAGGTGAGTGTCCCGGGTGTCCGAAGAGCATGGTCTGCAGACCAAGATTAGGGGTCAGATCTAAAACTGTCCTCACATCCATCAGAGCGTTCTGTTCATTTTGTAACCCAGGTGCATTTTTAGAGCCATCTAAGCTAGTGGCCAAGTTACAACAATGTATATGTATTCTGCAAAGGAGAGATTCGCCATTATATTGAAAGTCTTGATTTGAAAAAGTCTGAATGGATTTCAAATCTATTACAAATATCCCAAGAATTTTTATCATTATTTTATTAATAAAATAAGGAATACCTATAGGATCATTTAAATACAATTTCAATAGTTCCAAATCTTTAAATAGTTTTAAAATGTGTTTAAGTGATTTTTTGACCATCTGTGTGAACAAAGATTTTCCTTGGTGGAGACTATCAAGAATTTGAAAAGATCATTAAAAGGTCTCAAGAAGAAGCTGTGTGTAGCCCTTTCAAGCATAAACCCTAATTTGTTTTTAACAGATGTAAGCTCAAGTGTCTCCTTAAAAGTTTTCAACAGATATTATTTCCAAGGTGCATATACATTCAATATCTGAATTCCCCCCAAACTTTGTGCTTTATTTCCTTTCATATAAAAACTGTCCTGAATTTTCACCAAGCTCCATATGGAAGCCCTTGGCTCCCCTCACTTTATCTGTATCTTTGACTGGATCCCCGGGAAACGGATTGAGACAGAGAACTCCAGGCAGATTTCCTGGGAGAGGCCTTCTGTACGGAAGCATAGCCGGAGGCAGGACTGCCCAGAGGGAGCAGCTGACCCACAGGGCAGGGACATCGGAGGCATTGGTTGACCCCCTCAGAACTCTGTTGTTGTGATGACCCTCAGAATTGTCTCAGATTGATGTTGGGGGCTAGACCTATAAACCCCCATATCAGCCATTCATTATACCTGCTGGGCGGTGTGTAATCTCAGGTAAGACACCAAGTGACACGTGGGAAGCCCCCATCCCCACCAGCTTGCTGATGAGTAAGTCAGCCCAGGACCAGGCACCAAAGAATTTGCCACGCTGAGTGCTCGGGGAAGCGCTGAGTTATCATAAGGACTGACTTGACTTCTTAACCTTCGTCAGGCTTCTACTGAGCAGCATTCATTTGGATTACAGTTGATTCTTGAACAACATGGGGGTTAGGGGTGCCGAGTCCTCATCCCCACATAGTCAAAAATCTGCATATAACTTTGAGTCCTCAAAAACATAATTACTAAGAGCCTACGGTTGACCAGAAGCCTTACCGTTAATACAAACCGTTGATTAACAGGTGTTTTGTGTGTTATATGTATCATAGTCTGTGTTCTTCTAAAGTAAGCTTGAGAAAAGAAAATGTTATTAAGAAGATCATAAGGAAGAGAAAATCATTTACAGCACTGTAATGTATTTAGATAAAAAACAAATTCTTATATAAGTAGACCTGGCAGTTCAAACCCACGTTGTTTAAGGGTCAGCTTTCTTTATATCAGGCCTACTTTTCTTTTCTTTTTTTTTTTTTTTTTAAGATTCTATTTATTTATTAGAGAGAGAGAGAGCATGAGCCGGGGGAGAGGCAGAAGGAGAGGGGGAAGCAGGCTCCCCACAGAGCAAGGACCCTGACTCGGGACTTGATCCCAGGACCCTGAGATCATGACCTGAGCCAAAGGCAGACGCTCAACTGACTTAGCCACCCAGGCACCCCTTGGGCCCACTTTTCTGAACTACTCTACCTCCTGAGTCTTCATTGGCATTATGGATGATAGCCCTATGTATTTTTCATAGCACTTCTTACTATCTAATATTATAAATTAATTTATATGTTGTCACATCTTTGTTGCTACCATTAAAATGTAAAAATGTAAGATGTTGACAGCTTCATTCACTACTGGAACATTGGTATATAGCAAGCTCTCAATAAATATTCACTAGATGAGTGATAAAATAAATGAATGGTTGAATGCACTCCCTCTCCTTTTTCTTATCACTCTCTTTTTTACTTTACACACTGCTTCTCAGTATCTCATCCCGCTATAAAATACACTTGAGTGGCAATGCCACAAGGCCAAATCTAGTAACGCCTTTGGACGTCAAAGGAGTTCAGATTCTTGAACGATTACCTGGGGAGTTGCTGTCCAAAACTGTGCTGTTTACATCTGAAGGAATATCATTTCCTTGATTTCAACCTGTACTTGCCTCAAATTTTAAAAAGTGCTTTTTTTTTGGTATTATCATTTATATGCAAAAATAGAATTCTCAGTTCTGTAGAAAATGAAGTTCCCCGTGTCCATACGTTTTTCAACTGGGTAATTGCTACCTTCTCTTGAGTATATTTAGAACTGAGGAACACAGGCGCAAGAATATTTTCCATCTCTTATCTCTTTCAGGATGTTGGCTTACTCTGATAATTCTCTGGTTCTCTTTGTAGAGTTATAAATCTCCCTTCTGGGTGTTGATAACTTATCTGAAAATGCTATAGTACAATTTCTACCTTCTGAGTGAATTTTTTGCTACTAATCTGTTCAGAAATTATTTTATCTACTTCTGTGAAACTAGAGATAAATGGTCACAGCAGCTTTTTTTTTTCTTTCTGGTTTTTAATCAGACCATCAAAGCTAGCTCTTTTCTTCAGTTTTAAATTGTTTCCATTTTTCCATTTTTCTCCTGTAATCATCTGATTAGTTATTAACTTGAGGCCTCTCTTTCATAGTCCCTAATACATCCTAAGCCACTGCAAATTTTATGGGACTTGCAATAAATTTGGAGGCACAACCTTTTAATAATATAGCTCTAGGACATTCCCAATACCAAAAAACAAAACAAAACAAAACAAAACACATTTCTTCGGATTGACTGAAGGTATTTCTGTTGGCAAATCAATTACTCTATTTTCTGAATTTTTCCTTACGTCTTAATGTCCTTGTCTTTACATCCAAAATTATCATTTACCTACAAATTTTATTGTCTCCCTTTCACACAGTTGACAATCATTCCTATATACTGCTTTTTGTTGCTCTTACTTTCGAGGCCTTTCTTTCAAACAAAGGTAATCAGTCACATTTCCACTGTTCCAAACAGTTTAGGTCAATCAAGTTTCCAGATGGTAAAGCACCATTTACAAGAGGTAGTATCCTTTATAGAATTCAATGTTTTGATGTTGATCTCCCTATGAATACATTAATAAAGTCCTTAGAAAGAATCAACTGGGTTTGTCTCTGTCCTGATTCTGTTTAGATTTCCCTTCTCTTGTCTACAAGGTTTTCTGCATATATTTAGATCCCATGGAAATAGTTTATTTCCTAGTATTATGGAGAATTTCCACTCTCATAAAAACTACTCATTAACTGCAATAAATAGTAACTAGTAACATTTATTGCTGCTGTTTCAAGCATTGCTCCCAGTTTGTAAATCATTCAATGATTTCTTTTAGTCTTTTTTATGTTCCTTATAAAATATTATTATGATCTATTTTATGAATGAGAAAACTAAGATCAGATTAGTTCACAATTTTCCATCATCAAACCACTGGTATCTAGTGGAATCAGATTTCAAATCTTAGCTTATCTGTGATATTTCACTGCCTTAAATGTATGATCTTTAAAATATCAACTTCTCTTCTCCATTAAAGCCCCCTAGCCTTAATTCCACTGGTCTCGTGAATCCTATAACTCTGTCTGAATCTATGAATAAGAGCATGCAATGTAGTAGTTGCTGGAGATGTAAGTCTTTCTTGTAACTTTGTTCAGTGTGAGTATTCTCTGATATATAAGTGTGATCAGTGGGTAGAACGTGATTTTGGAGTGAAATTCCTAAGGGAAGAATTCTTTTTGAAAAATATTCCCACGTCACTTTTGCAGATTGCAAGCAAACTTCCCAAGGTAAAGAAATTGCTTGTCTTTGAGGCTAAGATTACTCCAGCTGAATAACATAAATTAACTTACAGTTAACCATCTCACGTCCTCTCTGTAGAAACTATCAATTCTTTACTGCCACCACCCCCACTTGCAAAAAATTCTGTATTCGGTGTTCATTTTCCAAGTTGCATTTATTCCAGAGTAACTTTCCTGGTGCCTTTTATCACTCCTACCCAATATAAATTCTTATTCATCCAAAGTGTCCTATCCAGACAAAATTCTATGAACTCCAATCTCAATATCCAATATTCCAATATTTCTGGTAAAATAATGACTTCTTCCAAGTTTGAGACAAACATTAAAAATAAAGCAGAACAACTACAACAACAAAAAGCAGAAAAATAAATCAAACTAAATGAAACAGAAAAGAAAAAGCATTGGAATTTTGGGTGAGGGGAGAGGAGTTTTTTAGGTTTATCTGGAAAAATTAAACAAATGAGTATTGTGAATCATACTAAGGAGTGAATTATGCTCTTGATATTAAAATTTATTTTAGGGATGCCCGGGTGGCTCAGTCAGTTAAGCGGCTGCCTTTGGGATCGAGTCCCGCATCGGGCTCCCTGCTCAGCGGGGAGCCTGCTTCTCCCTCTCCCGCTCCCCCTGCTTGTGCTCGCTTGCTCTCTCTCTCTCTCTGACAAATAAATAAATAAAATCTTTAAAAATAAATAAGTAAAATAAAATTTATCTTAAAGTTATAATAGTTATCATAGTGTGGTGGGACAGACAACAGCATAGCTCTAGAATCATTGTAGAATCTCAGTGTAAGATTTAAAATGTTGTAAATCTGTAGGAAAAGGATTCATTATGCTTAACATTGTGTTGAGAAAATAGACTATTTTGAAAAAAAACAAAAGGCCAATTCTCAGTTGACATTACATCCAAAAATATTTCTATTGAAACCTGAGAGAAAGTCTAAAGGTAACAACTGAAACTATGAAATACAAATATTTAAAAAATGGAAGAATAGAATTTTCTAGGAATAAAATCATTACAATACATGTAAAGATAATGATGATGGATTTGCCTACTACATAAAAATTTAAATCTTTAATATATCAAACACATTAAGGTATTCTATACTACTATTACATATAAATAATTAATGTAAGTCAGAAAGCAAAATGGGAAAATTTATGAATAAATATTTTATGGAAGTTATATAATCAACTAATTGGTATATAACAATCCAATTCATTATGAATCAGAGAAAGGCAGATAGAAGATTACCAGTGTACCATAATGGCCTATAAATGGGCAGCAAGCAAATTATAGTGCTGACTGTTATCCATCAACCACAGCTGTCATCACAAGGTAGCCAGTCACCTGACAACAAAAAAACGAGGTTAAATGCATTTGCCAAAAAAAGTGAACATACGCGAAAGTACATATTTCTGGTTCATATAACTTGTGGATCTACATCTCCATTATTCCTTAGGGTAGAATGAGGGCAGTTTCAAGACTGTTGAGTTCCACTTAGGACAGAGAGGCCCCGCATTTAAAACACCAAATATCAAGGGGCACCTGGGTGTCTCAGTTGGTTAACCTCAGGGATGTGAGTCCCATGTCGGGCTCCATGCTGGGCATGAAGCCTACTTAATAAAATAAAATAAATAAAATAAAATAAAATAAAATAAAATAAAATAAAATAAAATAAAAAATACCAAGTATCAAGCTTTGAGGTATACATGGTGTCTTTGTCTGTTCAGCTGCTACAACAGAAAACTATAGACTGAGTAGCTTATAAACAACTGAAATTTATCTTTCATCATTCTAGAGCTGGGAAGTCCGAGATCAAGGTGCCAGCAGATTCTGTGTCTCGTGGGGTCCTATTTTCTGGTTCATAGATGGCAGTCTTTTCTCTGTGTCGTCACATGGCAGAAGGGGTGAGTGATCTCTTTAGGGTCTCTTCTTAAAAGGGCACTAATCCCATTTATGAGGGCTCCACCTTCACCATCTAATCACCTCCCCAAAGCCTCATGTTCTAATGCTATCATCACATTTGGGACTAAGTTTCAACATAAGAATTTTGGGGCACAAACATTCAGTCAACAGCAGGTGGCAACTATTTACAGTTACTATGTATATTATATGCACATATGTAATGTATATTTATATTTAATAGTATTAGATCTAAAAACAATGATCAATCTTTTAAGATGCCAATAAGTGAGCCGCCTGGGTGGCTCAGTCAGTTGAGCTTTGACTCTTGGTTTTAGCTCATGTCATGATCTTAGAGTCGTGCAGTCAAGTCCCGTGTGTCAGGCTCTGCACTCAGAGGGGACTCTGCCAGAAATTCTCTCTCTCTATCCCTCTGTGTCTGCCCCTCCCCCACTCATGCACATGCACTCTCTCAAAAAACAAATAAATCTTTTAAAAACGATGCCTATATTTGAAAAATAAAGGGGGGAAATTGGAGGGGGAGACGAACCATGAGAGACTATGGACTCTGAGAAACAAACTGAGGGTTCTAGAGGGGAGGGGGTGCGGGGATGGGTTAGCCTCGTGATGGGTATTAAGGAGGGCATGTTCTGCATGGAGCACTGGGTGTTACACGCAAACAATGAATCATGGAACACTACATCAAAAACTAATGATGTAATGTATGGTGATTAACATAACATAATAAAATAAAATAAAAAAAGAAATAAAAGATGCCTATAATTGCTAGTATTTCATAAATGCATGCAAAATTAAAAAAAAAATTCTAGCTTCGGTCAAAACTCAAAGATACTAAATATCTTTATATATTATTTATAATGGAAAAAATCATACTTGAATTCATGTATGATTTTCCTTTACAACTGTAACATAAACATGATCCCAGCTCATGAATTTAATTTTTCTTCCTTAGCTTCTTTTCACATTTTAGTTGAGCCACAGAAATACAAGGCAATTACTATATATATATATTTTTAAACATTGTTTTTCCAGGTTGTACTTTTACCAGAATCTTTTGTTCCAAGTCATTGAATACATTTCATAAGAATGAGTCATTTCAAAATCAGATTTCTGGGATTATAAGCATAATGTGCATGTGTTTGGGGTCGGGGGGGGAGAAGAAAGAGAGAAATATTTTTCAAAAAAACAGATGAGTAAGTTAGCATAGCCCAAGGGCAGCAACATCTGATGTGGTGACAGGCTTTGCAGGCTTCACGTATTAATGCAGTTTCCATAGCAGCCACCACCTCACATGATAGTTCAAAATAATTTGTAATTGCCAGGAACTCTTAAAGGAAAACACACTCAACTCTGATATAATTTTAAAAACCAACTAAATAATTCTGAATCTAGATACTTGACGCAAACTCCACAGTGAAACTTTGTAGAAGCCACAACCTTAAGTCTCTATTTCTTCATTGTGTAGAGTGAGGAAAAAATACCGTGTCCTGCCTGCCTCACAGGATCAATGAATGGCAAAGATGAATGTGCTTCAGAAAGTGAAACGTGCCGGACAACTATGGGACACGATTTATAGAATGATGGACTGTTATAACTGGATGAAATGTTAGAGGTCACCTGGTCCCAGACCCTTGCTTCACAAATGCAGTAAAAAGTACTAGATTTGTCCACAGGATCACACTGTCATTTGTCATTTGTGTCCATACCCACTGCTCCTGGCCTTTACCCCACTCTGTCCCTGTAGTCAGCCACTGCTCTGTGAGATCCACCATCCTCTCTGATCCTACGCCCCGGTTGCTGTGATGGAAAGGAATCATTCCAGTCTGCAGAGGACACAGTCTGTACAGAGCTGGCTCACCATCAGTTGGCTATATAGAACCTCAGGTTTAACTTTTCTCACAGCTGAGAGTCTTACTCTGAATCTCATATTGAATCCCAAGCATAAGTGTCTCCTAGGCTCCTCCAAACTTTGTAATGTTTGAGAATGATCTCTGATATAACTGAGATTTTTAATAGAAATTTCAAGAGTCTAAAATTGTCTAGGCAATATGTAACTCAAAAAGGGGAGAAAATCTGTCTCCAAAAAGAGTTATTATCTGAGTATTCTCAATTGAAATAAGTTTGCATTTGTATAGTCAATTTTAATTGTGTATGGTATATTTTGGTTTGGGGGCAATCTCATGTACAGATCGGATTCAATGTTCAAATAAAGCTCTCTTTGAAGGAAGTTCCCCCCATTTGTTGATGAAAAACCTGATTTGCAGAGATATTAGTTAACCTTTCTGTTGTAACACTAATATTGGAGGCAAGATTTGAACCTAGGTTTTTTTGTTTTGCTTTGTTCTAATTAGTTCTAATTAGCTTTTCCAATACTCATTACATAATGTAAACAGCCAGAAATGCTATTGATCAGTCTCGCCTACTGGCTCAGTGTCACATGTCTGTGTGGCCTAGAATGGAAGAATCCTTACACAGAAGCCAAATTCCTACACAGCCTTCTGAGAGTTCCTAACCCATTCCTAACCCACGGCTTCTCTGCCCATTTCTTCTGATTTTAGCTGCTAACCTCAGTTGCTGTTTTCATTTTGCCTTCTCTGTGTAACTCATGATGGCTCAACTCTCGGCCATAATACTGATTACTGATACGACCTTCTTGATTTGATCCTATTGGCCCCTGAACAGACCTCATCTAGCCTGTGTGGCCACTAAATCTCTGCCAGTCACAATTTACTCTTTTTTTTTTTTTTTAAGATTTATTTATTTATTTAGAAGGAGGATTGGGGTTGAGGGGTTGAGGGAGAGGGAGAGAAAATCCTAACAGGCTCCATCAATCTCATGACCCTGAGATCAGGACCTGAGCCTAAACCAGATCGGATGCTCAACTGACTGTACCACCCAAGTGCCCCACAATTTACTCTTGATCAAACATTAGCTAATAATAGTTCACAAATTCACAAGAGGAATCAGAGATACTGTAGAGTTCTTCTTATCTTTTTCTAGAGCCACCAGGACTTGTTGAGGGAGAGACACTCATCAGGTCTCTTTTTCTGGGGTTCTGTACTCAGATGATGATTAAACCATAGGAGAAATCCAAAAACATATCTGGATCATGAGAAGCAAGCACCTCACTGACTCTGAGGGGGCCTGGGAGATGAATAGGAGGGAAACTGAAATCTAAAGGCATAGAGTTAAGTAGAGAAGCTGGTTGATATACACATCCATACGTATGATTTTTAAAGACCTCTTACCCTTACTGTATAACCTCCAGGAGTAGTCTGATTTCCTGTTCACTAATGTCTCTCTATTATCTAGCACAGTGACTAGCACTTAGGAGACATTCAATGGTTTATGTTCAGCATGAATAAACAAATGAATATATCCTTTGCAAGCAAATATGTGATAGATAATTAAAAGTAGGCTTCCTTATTTATAAATATAACTTTACTTAATTATACTCAATTCAGCTTATTTATGTGATGTTAGCATTCTCTTCTTATCCCTGCCCATTTGGAATTAGTTTTGTTTGTTGCGGGAAAAAAGAGAGTTGTCCTAACTTAGGAGAGAAAACCTGTTACAGATAGGGTATGAGTGAAATATTGACACCAGATTTCTCAGTGTATTGGCTTTTTCATTGCAGAAGTTTAGCAAATGATTCTATTTGCACAGTAATAGTTTCAATTTAGGAAGAACATGTGAAAACCAATAAATGCCTAAAGCTCTTAGCTGTAATATGGCTTTACAAAGGACTCCTTGGCAAACTTTTTTAAATCAGTAATTCAAAGAAATTATTTTATTTTATTCTTCAGGTAAAGTGACTGGACTAAAATTGATCTGGATACTTCAAAGTTTAAAAGTCTAGTAAAGTTTCCGATGAAGCTGAACAGCAGCGGGGGACTTGTGAAGACATTCTCCCACCTCCTAATATGATTGCTGCTACATCAGCCTTTGAGGGGCCTCTCCTCTTCTAGAAGTTCTTCAGATCAGAGGTGCGGCAGGCTTTTTAGGTTATTAGTTTGAATGTCCAAAGACTGTCTTGAAGTGACCGGTAGATATTAATCCATTCCCGTTGCAAAATAAGAATAGCTTGCCTTATTTTATACTTAAAAGGCAAGCAGTGAGCAAGTCACCGTTCTATGCTACTATGTATGTTATATGCTGGTGTTTTACACATGGTAGAAGTCAATAAATAATTAATGATTTATCCTCAGAAGTATTTTCAGTGCTTATAATTTACTTGACTTCTAGTAATAGGTAATACCCTGGCATTTATAGAATACAGCACAAATATTAGCATCTCTAACCTATAATAGATTCCAATGAGCTAGTTTACTTTGTAAATCCCTTTTTCATTATATGTCTCTATCCACAAACTATCACCACACCCCTCCCAACCTTCCCATACCTCATCTGTTCACAACCACTACCAACCCTTATTTGTCAGAAAGATACTATGCTAATATCCCTCTCAGTTAAAAGTACTTACATTTTAGAAATGGAAGGATTGTCTGAAGAATATCAACCCCATCCCCACCATTTTATACATTAGGATTCTGGGTCACAGAGAATGTCAGGTCACCCAGGTGATGGGTGAAGAAATCCCTGACAATCAGTTATCTATCTTCTTTCTGAAATATCAGTTTTTAATTTATCTATTCTTGTTGTTAGCTTTCCCCCTTTCTATGAAGAATACATCAAGAATACCATGTTGAAGAAAGTTCACAAATAAACTTTACCTTGTCTAGTTATTCTGTTGCCATTTCCTAACCCAAGAGCACAATCATTTAGAGAAATCACATCGACTCTGTCAATCCCCAGGACATGACTAGTTACTCACATAAGCTTGGCATATCTTGGAAAATCACTCAAACATTAATGGATAAGTCCAAGAATGCTTTGGCAAAGAGTGCAGGATTTAAATCTGCAGCCATTCAGAATACATGGCAAAGAACCAAGCATCTTGTATTCCAATTCCTTGGACTTTAAATGATCCTAATTAATGCTGCCGCCTGGGCTCCATGCTTCATGCTAATCAGACAAACTACACTCTTTAGGCAATAACATATCCAAGAGGGGAATACTCTTCAGTCTACCTCCAAACTTCATGACAGTTCAACAAATGTTGATGTTGATGATTGACTCATCCACGGAACTTGTAGAGGGGTGGTAACGGGTGTGGGCCCCAGAGTCTAACTACCTGAATCCTATGTCCTACTCACTAGCTTTGTAACTTGGACAAGTTACTTATTCATTGATTCTTAGTTTCCTTGTCTTTAAAATGGACCTAATAGTACCTCAGAGGATTATTGCAAGCAATAATGAGATATTTCAGGCAAAGTGCTTAGAAGTTACCTGACACAGAGGAAGCACTCAATAAATGTTACCCTTTGTTAATAATTCAGCAAAAATTTATTTTTCATGGATTTGAAACAAATGCCAAATTCTGTCCTTTTTCGGAAAAAAAACAATTCATTTATTTTCGGGAAAAAAAAAATAATGACAGTTTTTACAAGCACAGCTTAGGTCTAAGTTCCAGCCACTGCCCTGTTGTGAGATCCTAGCCAAGTAAGATAAGCTTCCTGTTTTTGTTTCCTGGTGTTTAAAATAAGTATCATAATACTTGCTACCTTGTGGCATGTTATGAGGTTTAGATGAGTCACTAGACATAAAGCACTAAGTTAGTAAATTGGCTGTTAGCACATTGTAAATATTTGCTATTATTCCGGATCTTATGTAGAAAGAAGGATACAGTTAGAACTACTCCAATCCACAGACTCACTTGAATGTGAGATAAAAAGGTTTGCCAGCCATTTCCATTATTCTTGGAATCAAAATATTTTCTATTTTTATTATGCCTAATAAAAATTCCTCTCTTTGACAGGAAATGGTGTGAGATGAGAATGCTGTAAGTCACGCTTTTTTTTTGTTTTGAAGTCTACTGTTGAATGACTAGTTTGGCTTTTCCAGGATTGTGTTAGATTGGTTAAATAAAGTACCACTCCCTACCACCACCCAATTCCCACCCAGATTCTCTGTGGATTTGTGAGTTGTAAGTGGAAGAGAATTAATTAAATTAAGAGAAGAGCGCACATGTCGAAAATTTTATTGTGCAAGCAAGAGGTCTGCTGGGAGGAATGTATCAGTCATCCTGGTTAAGAAACCTTCACAACAAGGGTGGCAATACTCCAGGCCACTAAAAGCAAATGGGCAAAGGTTGTTGTAATACTGACAAGAATGTGAATGAGCCGAGAAACACAGCAGGACTGAGAAGTCTAGGCTGACCCGTCCCTTAACCTCTTCTGCCAAGACACCTAGATTTTGTTGTTTTCTGGGTTTGGATTTCTGTTTCTTTAAAAGCTGTATCAGATAGTGTGTGTGTGTGTGTGTGTGTACAGAAAACATATAACTATACATAAATCTTAGAGAAAAGCAATAGCCCACTACACATGATAGTTTTCTCTGTCTTCCTGTTTCTTTATGTACTTTGTTACAGTAGCAAAGGTAATACGTATGGTTTTGCATAATGATTTTTATTCTTTAAATATGCTTTCACCTGATATCTTCTGAGAAATACTAGTAATGCTGCCCCCCCACCTTTGTGTAAAGCATGGCCCTGTCCACTTATTTTATTCATTTCCCAATACAGCTATTCCTGAGAGGAAGAGAGAGCTATTTCAAATATATTGAGTCCCTAACACCTTAGAGATTATTCAAATCCTTTCCTGCAGGAATGACAAGAAATCTGTGACCTCATGTTCACACTCTATTACAAGTAGACAAGGGAGAAAAAAAAATGAAAGGGAGAAAATAAGACAGCAAGCAGGCAGTAGGAATGATAAGTATTTCCTTCTTTCATTGCTGCCCAAGCTATATTCTACCCAAGATATTTCCCTGTTTGTCGTAAGAAATAGGAACTTTTTGTTTTCTCTTCCAAAGTGGAGACAAAATTCTCCCACAGATTGGGGTAACCAGCCACAAATTATGTATAGTCCATACCCATCCTTCCCCATTGCTTATGCATTCGCCTGTCACATGGTGACGCAGCACATCATTACGGCCATCTCTTTTCATAACATCTCTTTTTTTCTGGAACAATGCAACAGAAGAGTAATTACTTCTTTGACCAGTTAAGAAACCACCTCTATATACAGTATTTCCACTGGCTACTCTTCCAAGAGAAAATCTGTTACAAAACAGTAGTGAGTTCCTTGTGTTTGGGAACACTGTGTTGCCTGTGGACAGAACTGAATTAGCGCTAATGGGAATGAGGTCATGAGTTTAATTCTCACGAGGATTCTCTTTGTTCCACAGTTGTCCTAACCTTGCCTGGTTTGCTGGCTTGCAACAAGAAAATGAACCTCAGAGGGTCCCCTATGCCTCCATAATGGGTGTGAGTCACTAGAGCTGGACTTCCAAGGTTGTCAAGATGGGAGAGATTCAGGACACCTCCTGGGATCCCCAGACACACACACACACACACACACACACACGCACGCACGCACATGCGTGACAAAAAGTAATCCAGGCCCTTAAGAGGTCAGCACTGCCCAGTCCGTGGGCCAGGAAAAGCTTCCCCAAAGAAACTATACCTCAAGCACCAACCAAGAGGGACCCTTTCTGGGTCAGATTTTCATTGGAGCTGGAGTTTGGCCACTTTGAGGAACCCACAGTCGGCTGCTTCCTCTTCTCTACAGGAAGATCACAGGAGAATATGTAGACTCTGGGAAGATGTTAGCTTCTGCTTACTTCTCAGAGTCAAGGAGATCACAGACTTTTCAAGATTCCTTTTCTTTTTCTGTTTCTTGGTATCTGTTGGAAAAGTGTCTGTAGTATACAGATGGTCTTCTCCCTGTAAGGTGAGACATGAGGACTCTTTCCAGCATAAAGGAGAAATCAGAGGCTCCCCTGGAGGTAGAGCACCTAAAGCCGAGCTCCACTGAGAATAAAAAGGTAGTGACTTCCTCCTTTCCCCTCCAACACTGAGGAATGTTTGACTCACCTTCTGGGAGCCATTGTGCAGGAGGCACAAAAAGCCCCCTTCCCTCCTCACTGTCGGGATCCACATGGAGCCCATTTTGACTTTATCGTGGTGTGCCACTTTCCCCTCTTCTCCATTGGGAGATGGGAGGACACAGGAGCCACTTACATTTCACTGGATGAAGAATTCAAAATTTTATATTAAGAGTAAAAATATAAATGACGTTGTATACCAACAGTAACTCATAACATCAAAGGAAAAAGTTAGCATTAGTAGCCAAATGTAATCTGTGAGAGACTTTCCACTCTGCAAAAATAACGATACCAAGATTGTATATCTGTTCCCTTCCAAGTAAAGAGAGTGGTGAGTAACATTAAGCCTCGAAAAATGCAAAACCATAGCAACAGATTGTCTTGTGATTATCATTAGACATTTTATACCATGCGATCCAGATATCGCCAAATATTCCAGCATAGGTACATGTACTCACACACAAGCTCATGAATAGAATGAAACACGCACACACTCTGATTAACTCCTTGAAATGATCTGTGTAAGAGCCTTGCTTAGGGTACTAAGTTAAGCCACATGGTACATCACTTTGCCTCCTACTTCATATGTTTCAAGGGTGGTCTTTGGGCCACTGTCACTCAGGTACTATTTACTATGGTTATTCTTCCTCTTTAACACAAAACAAGGCCCAGGGACCGCAAATGACCCACCCTTTCATTCTGTTTATTACAGCTAAACTAGCTCAAAGAAAGAACTGTTAGATTTCCTAACCCTCACTCTTCAAGTTCACTGCAGCCTTCGAGGCAAATGAGATGCAAATGCTATGTGTTGAAAAAGAAGTTCAGGCCATGAGAGGTTTCAAATGCCCCTTCTGAGTCGAGGCGGCCAGTGAGGAGACAGGGGCACGGTGGAAGGACACCATGCCTTTCTTTGACTTAGATCATTGGATGACAGTTCGAAGTGTTGGGCAGCCTCACAGGATACCAAGTCCAACACCACGCTTTTGAAAAAGAATGGATAGAATGTGTACATGGAATCGATGGTATCCCTTCAGAGAAGGAGTACAAGTTAGAATCTGATGATTTCGTAGAATGCCTGCTTCAGCAGGAAATGATGAAACATCTGAGTGACATCAGGAGGCAGAGGGATGAACTAGTAAAGGAGGGGAGGGACACACCTCCACCTCCCCTCTTGGGTGAGGAGGATCCTAGGCCCCGAGCAGAGCTGCTGTTGATGGCTGCAGGCTGATTTTCACGTTACCGTTTCTCCACTTGAAAGTTCATTGACTGAAAACCTCTTTGTGAACATGTCTCAAAATAAAGGATTACTCTGTCCTATTTATACCACAAATAAATAAATGAATAAATAAATACAATGCCCATTTGGTCTGTCCACCTCATGGACATCTCATTTGGGGTCTGTCACCCCAAATCATAACAAGTATTGTAAAGCAAAATATCCCAAGCCCTGGACAGGTTGAATAAAACGGCTGGAAACTCAATTAAAAATATGAGTGGTTAAAAAAAAGAGAAAAGTAACACTGGGTAGGGGGTGTGGCAAGTAGGAGTGTGATGGAGACTCCTCAAAATTTTCATTCCTGCAGGAAAAAGTTCAATTGATAAATAAGAAGTTAAGATAATTTTTATTTTTTTTTAAAGATTTTATTTATTTATTTAAGAGAGAGAAGCACAATTGGTGGGGTGGTGCAGCAGAGGGAGAAGGAGAGAGAGAGAGAGAGAAGCCGACTCCCTGCTGAGCAGGGCTCAATCCCAGGACCCTGCGATTGTGACCCGAGCTGAAGGCCATGATACTTAATCGACTCAGCCACTCTGGCCCCCCCCAAGAAATTAAGATAATTTTTAAAAGACAAATTGATAAAGGACCATCTTCTATCACATTTCTTTAAGTTTTGAGAGCTGAAAAAGACAACTCCAATCCCTCCAGATAAATTGAATAAGACAAATCCCAAAGAAGTGAAATAATTTGTCCAAGGTAACACTGCAGTGTAGCTAAGTCTTAAACTCATCTCTCTGGACTCCCAGTGCAATAAATACCTTTTCCATTGACCTCTGCTGACAGTAAAGAAAAGGACTTTATCATGACTTGTGAGAAGAATCTTATGAAATCTCTGGTACAGTAAACCCACAATATATTTCCATATTAGTCGGCTTGGGGCTTGGATCCTATCACCACCAACTGCCGTGTGCTTTCCAAGGGCCCCAAAAAGTCCCTTCAGAAGATGATACACTTTTGAACATGACATCATCACCAGACAATAACAAAGATGAAGCAGATTTACCTTACCAGAATTTTGCAACAGCCATGATTCAGTGATTAAACATGCACAAAATTCTCCAGCATAAAATGATAACATATAATTTGCTAGTGAATGTTGCTTGAGGAGGGAGGTATGGGAAATTAAAAAGAGAATTTGGTTAAAAATTTAAGAGAGATGGTTTGAAATAAATGTTGTATTTATATTTTTGAGGAATTGTTTCCATATTTCTGTATAATACGATTGATCATGGAAAAGGAACATTATGGTGCTTAGTGAATACAGAGCCTGAAAAAAACACTTGTATTGTTCAAACTGGACTGGTATTTGTTATATATCTAATTTCTTCTACCTCATGGCATGGGGTGGGGCTAGATGTGTGCCACTAAAGCTTTGTTCTATTACTAAGCCAGAAAATTTTCAAGTAACTTAAGATGAATGATTTTTATTTCTCATTTTAAAAGAATCAGTATGAATGTTGTACTTAAAACATATGTATTTTATATTTTTTAGAATAGATTTTTATTACACTTACGCCACAGACTTCCGACATTGTTCCCTGGCCCCACTTTCATTAGATAGAGAAAGTACCCACTTTACTCCTCTAGAGGGTCATTTTATAGACTGGGAGTTGTGGGATTCCAGGGATAGTGAATTTCACTCAGGCAGCGGGTTGCGTGAATTCACCTGGAAAATATGAGCCATAACTTGTGGAGATTTAAGGGTCACGATAAAGAATGTATCAGGTTTCCACGATAAAATCACAGCTGGAAATGAGAGATAAAACCAAGATTAGTTGCTTAGCAGAGTTTGGGATGAAAAAAAAGGGGGGGCGGCAGGAAAACAAGATGAGCAGATCAAACGTCGTTGCCTCAGCTGGGAGAAGACTTATCTGACGGCCATGTTAATTAATGACAAGTGACTTACAAGGTCGCAATAGCTAAGATCGACTGACGTAATGATCTCTCACTACTAGGTGCGGTATTTCCAAGAACTGGACAGAGTGGCTCAGATCTTGGGAATTAATGTTTTTGAATAAATCCCAAAAGTCTTCAGTTGACAGTAAAGAGACTACAGAGAAGCCTGGGGACGTAGAAAAATCTAAGAGCCCAGAAAAAGTGTCATCATTCTCAAAGTCCTTTCCTAACAACGAGGAATCAAAGATAAACCACGAGAATTCACATACTAAGCAGCCCAAGCCCACTGAGAACCCCCAGCCAGCTGCTAAGCAGTCTGATCAGCCCATTGCTGCCTCTGAGTATTAGGACGTTGCTTCCAAGTATTTCCATCAGCAACTTCTGAAAGTTTACTGCATCTCCTAGCGTATTCTATACATAGCAAAGTTGCATCTGAATACTATTTTTTTTAAAGATTTTATTTTTTTATTTGACAGAGAGAGACACAGCGAGAGAGGGAACACAAGCAGGGGGAGTGGGAGAGGGAGAAGCAGGCTTCCCGTGGAGCAGGGAGCCCAGTGTGGGGCTCGATCCCAGGACCCTGGGATCATGACCTGAGCCGAAGGCAGACGCTTAGCTAAGGACTGAGCCACCCAGGTGCCCCTGAATACTATTTTGTTTTATGAGTAGTTTGGGCTAGTTATTTTTATACTCTGAACCTGTGCCTTAATCTGCAAGGTGGGGCCCATAATACTTATTCTACCTGGCTGTTTTGAAGTTTCATGTGGTAACATACATACCACTAATATAGGGCTTGGTATTGAGTGTGTGCCCGATAAATGATAGGTTCTACTGCCATTATTCTTTATCATGGAACCGAGCGTGTGATGATTCCAGCTCATTCTGTATCATAAATGCTGGCTTCCTCTCTGGGATTGATGGTAGAGGCCGCAAGGACATGGGTATAAAGTAGAGATTTTGCTCCCGAGGAATAGCAGGAATCATTCGAAATCTCGGTTCATGGATGCTCACAATCCCTATGATTTCGAACAGGCAGAGAAAGTGGCTTCCAAGTTATCCAGGGAATTTAAAAAATAGCTGCGTCTGGAAAAGAGCACACCCAAACTTTCAAAATGTACCGTTATGATGCTATCTTATTTATCCCATGTTTACTATGTTCTCTACCGAGAAACTACAGTACGCGACGTGTAGTAAACACGCAGGAAATTTTTGCTAAAGGGGTAGACATTCTCAATGAAAGTAAGCTTTGCTTATTTACAGGCAAAATGACCACCACTGTAGTGAGGTGTTCTCTGCTGTGCCTCTTCTGATGGCACCTCGGTCTCTGGACCAACCTGACTCTCAAAATGATCCTTATCCCATTTTGTTCTATTTTGAATGATGAAGTGTAGCTTGGTATCTAAGAGCTCCTGGAGCCATGTAGCCCGACAATATGGCACACCACTTAGTTGTCTCTAAACAGCAACATCATTATCAAGAGCAAGCACACTCTCCCAACACTCTCCTAACCTAGCATCCGCTCCTTGTGTCTTTATTATCATGAAAAACAAGCAGAGCTGCAGAGGAGAGGTATGTATTTTAATAGCATACCACAGCTCCCGCTTGGGAAATTCTACCATTGGTTGGGTGAGCATCCTTTCAAATGTGTCTCAGCAATCATTTGAAATGTCGTGCCGTCCACCGTGCCCTTTCACCATAATCACATTTATGTTCTTTGTGGTATTTGACTGACAATGCCAAGCATGACGGGACTTGGAAAAATGTATGTTGTAATGATCAGAACTTTATTTAATACAGCCACTTACAATAATTATCATATTTTCTTTCCTAGCCTTTGGTCGAAACTATAAACTCTTATGAGGCTCAACTTTCTTCACTTCTCAGTTCCTCTTTTAAGAAATCATGACATTTTGGGGCGCCTGGGTGGCTCAGGTGGTTAAGCGTCTGCCTTCGGCTCAGGTCATGATCCCAGGGTCCTGGGATCGAGCCCCGCATCGGGGTCCCCGCTCAGCAGGAAGCCTGCTTGCTTCTCCCTCTCCCACTCCCCCTGCTTGTGTTCCCTCTCTCGCTGTCTCTGTCTCTGTCTCTGTCAAATAAATAAATAAAATCTTTAAAAATAAAAGAAAGAAATCATGACATTTCATTTTTATGCTGTTGATGTAATATCAACCAAACGAATTTATTTGTTATATTTTCTCCTTGATGCTTGACTATCACTAGTGTTTAAATGGTTCATCACTACCACATTAAAAAATTGGCAAGGCTATGGGACTTTCATGTAATTTGTAGTCATGGTTACAGCCATGGGCTGTCTCACCTATCTCTGAATAACAGCTTGGTTTGTCTCTAGTTTATTATAAGAGTTACATAACGTACTAGTAAAATCATGTCCCCAAAACACAGCTGTATATCTATATAAAGATCAAAAGATTCCAGGCCAATATTAATTTTCTAAAGTCACATTTATTTCAAAGGTAAATAAATCAAAAATTAGAACAAGAAGCAAATCGAATGTATTTATTGCTAGCCAGACACAGACAAATGCTACATGACCTCATTTGGACGTGTAATATAAAAAAGTCCAACTCACAGTAAGAAAGCAGAATGGTGGGTATCAGGAGCTGGGGGTGGGGGAAATGAGATGTTGATCAAAGGGTATAAGCATTCAATTATGACATAAATAAGTTCTGGAGACCTGATGGGCAGCATGGTGATTATAGTTAATAGTATACTATGTACTTGGTATCTGCTAATAGGGCATAACTCAAGTTATAACTCGGCACCTATAAGCTCGACAGTGATGTATCTGTTAGACACGGTGGGAGGACCCTGGCTTCCATTTCCTTCAGGTGATACCGCGTTTCCCTTTTTCTCCAAGGCGAAACGTAATTGGTTACATCTGGTAGAGATGGTGGCATGGAATCGCAGAGAAAGGAAGAAAGAAACAAGACAGGCAATCCTGAAAACTGGTTCAGACAGTTCTGGGAGGGAGGGAGGGAAGGAAGGAAGGAAGGAAGGAAGGCCGGCTGCTGACCACAGGTATAAAGGGCATTGCTATCCCACTTCACATAGATAAAAGCAAGGTAAGAAAAAACCGTGTATTTGTTTGTTTTGTTTTTTGCTTTTTGATGGTTTGACAAACTGAAGGGCACAAACCCGGGGGCCCCTATGATAATCTTTCAGTAAACCACTTTTTTTCTTTAACATAAGCAGTGGTTGATATGCATAAAACAGGAAAAGAATTAACTGTCATTTGCTCCTGACGAGATCTGCTCTGAACCTAACCAGCAGCAGCTAGGCCCTAAGAAAAACTCCCGAAACCCAAACTCACTCAAGACTGACTTGTGACTGAAAACTAAACATTTAAACTGATAAATCCATCATTTTAAAGATAAAATTAAGCAATATTCCTCTTATGATGTAGTTCCTCATAGCCAGTGAGAGGTTCAAATTTCTCCTAAAGATTTGGTTTTCTGTATTGCCTCAAGTAGGTGCTAATCTTTTTTGTAATACCTGTAACTTTTTTAAAAAAAGATTATGAGAGAGAGAGAGAGAGAGAGAGAGAGAGAACATGCACATGCGCACGAGTGGGGGGTGGGGCAGGAGAGGGAGAATCTCAAGCTGACTCCAAGCTGAGCTCAGAGCCTGATGGGAGGCTTGATCCCAAGACCCTGAGATCATGAGCTGAGCTGAAACCAAGAGTCAGACACTTAACAGACTGAGCCACCCAAGGCACTCCTGTAATACTGTTAAGTGCTCAACTTTATTTACCAAATAAATCAGTCTACTATATCCTGTTACAAAGTATCCCTTGTCCCTCTCTTTTAAATTAAAAGGCTCATGAATAGTGGTTTGAGCACTGTTTCAATTGATAGCTTTGATAGTTATCTTCCTAAATTTTACCTGTAGGAAGTCATAGGTCAGATGTTGCAGTTTAATTTGCAACTGAATATCTTTATACAGGCTTATTAATTTAATAGTCAACATATATTTAATGAAAGTCTATTATGTATAAGAAGTTATGTCTGTAAAGTGTTTTGTCTCAGTACCAGTAGGAAAATAGAAAATTCACATTATTCTAATATTAATCCCAAGTATCATAATTAATAAATAAATATATTTCAAAATAAATAATCTTCAAGTCGATTTTTATTATTGATGGCTCAAGTTTCTACAAGTATCCCCCTTGAGTTTTCTCTGAGTTTCTAGTATTAGAGCCGTTTTTCTATTCTTTGTTTCCCTTTACAAATATCCCGTGATAGTGACTTTAATCATAACATTTTAACCTAATATAGCATCTGAAAACTTAAGAGACTTTTGAACATTTCAAAAAATTAGTGATATATTTTTTATACTCTTTTAATGCAGATTTCATTATGATTTTTAAAGTGATAAAAGCTTGTGGTAAAACAAAAACAAAAGTAATTAATACACAGAAAGGTAAAAGGCCTCACCTGCATAGCTCCTTTGTCTCTAAGAAGAGTTCACAGTCTGCTCTTAACTCTTCTATATGTACCCTTCAAGAAAATTTCTGTGGACATCCGAGCACATATATGTGGGTATTATAGGGGAGGTTAATGTTCTCCCCAACACTCTTAGGGTCTGAAAAGTAAACTGGCAAAAATTAATAGGTGAAAAACATACAGATTTATTTAACGTAAGTTTTACATTACATGAGAGCCTTCATAAGGAAATGAATACCTAAAGAAACAGTTCGACCTGAGGATATTTTTTTAAGATTTTATTTATTTATTTGAGAGAGAGAGAGACAGAGAGAGCACCAGTGGGGGGAGAGGCAGAGGCAGAGGGAGAAGGAGAAGCAGACTCCCCGCTGAGCAGGGAGCCTGACACGGGGCTCAATACCAGGACCCTGAGATCATGACCTGAGCTGAAGGCAGACCCTTAAAGGACTGAGCCACCCAGGCAATCCTCAAGCTGAGAATCCTCTGCTAGGCTTGAGGAAGTGTGTGCAATAGTGGAGGAAACTGGTAGATTAAGGAGTGACGTAATTGTAGCAAACTGGGGAAAACAGCAAGGCCCGTTTTTCAGGGTTCTTCCCAGCATCCTTTGTTGTCAGAGATACAGCTACTCTTTTCCTCTGGGTGTAGGGAGGGCACCTCTCCCACGAGGTCTTCATGGCCTGTTTCAGGGAAGAAGCGTGATGGAGAGGAGGTCAGAGTGATCTTTCTGCTTCTGCGGTTTTCTCAAAGTCCTTCAACTTCAGGTACTCAATACGCCAAGGTGTCATATGTCGGGGCAGCTTGTGCAAGAGTATATCGTCACAGTCATCTCTCCTTATGTAACAACATGGGGACAACTATTTTATTAAGACTTCTACAAAAATTATTTTGGCTTAACCAGGCCCCTACAAACGAACCTTTAGATTGGTGCCATTGTCTTGCAAATACCGGCAATACTGCATCACAGGACCTCCTATCTTTAAAATACTCAGGCAAATTCCTGGCAGGGGATTTTCTGGGCCAAATTTTATGTGCATTCTAAAATTTGATAGATATTGCCAAATGAGTATCTAAGAACGTTGAAACAATTTACATTTCTGCCATGACTGTACGAAAGGGTCTGTTTACCCAGACTCTCATCAACCCTGAGTATAATCAAAGTTTTGCCACTGCCATGAATTAAAAAAAAAAAAAAAAAGAATTATGTGCTCTTTTGACATTATTTTCCATTCTATATGCCTGTATTTCTTCAGCAAATGCCATATAACTAAAATCAGTGGTCAGATGCCTGATAAGTACATTAAAATGGCCCTGATGCTTTCCTTTACTGCTATCTTTAAGAAAGAGGGAAAATGCCAGAGGGAGGAAAAAGACCTAATTGCATTTGATGACGCCCAGGTCAAAAGATATTTGCCACATAGAATGTGGACACAAGCTCTAAAAAGTAAGCTCATCTTTTGTTCCACAAATGTACTGTAATATGCACTAGTCTAAATAAACTCTGTCTTGCAGAGCATTGAAGTTTTCAGCAGCAGTAATTTTCTACTTTGGGAAAAGCTTATGATGCGTGCAGAGTGCACATCTGAGTTCCCCAGATGTGGTCTAAATTACTCATATGCTAAGCCCTTTTATCTGCCTACTGCTGGGTCAATCGCCTGACATAGAAAAGAACAAAATGACATGAGTTTTCAAAGAATTTGAAATTGAATTGAGCTTATAGTCTGGCTTTGCCTTTGAAGACACTATTTAATGCAGTGAAGTTCTACTGAAAGTCTGAGATATTGTTTATTACTTTTTATAATATGTCCTAACCAATGAAAATAAAGTAAAAAAAAAAGAAAAAAACCTCTCATAGACATTAGGCCTAACAGATCAAAGTAATTTACTCAGTCTCTATTTAAAAATTAAAAAAATATTTGTGCCTACATCACAAGAGAATAGCAACCATAACAGAAACTTAAAAGCTCTTCATCAAAATACAGTTATTGCAATGGGTGGGTATTGAATCAGTATTCAAATTCAAATTTTGTTCAAATTTTTCAACACAGTTGATGTGTAAATAGCTCTATTATTTTGGCTACGTAGTGATTACATTAAGTTATTTATGAAATAACTACAAACTTGGTCATTTTTACATTCTAAATTTTTTATAGATGTATTATTCCAATTTTGAAAATGTAAAATTATTGGGATAGTTTGGTGAAATTCAAGAAGTTCCCACATTCTGGTGAAAGTGAAAGCAGAAACAGAGAAACATCTGTACAATTTAAAATTAAAATAAAAATATGTTTTCAAAAACATACAATTTAACAAAATTCATCGTCAATTTGGTCAAATTATTGGTTAATTAAGGCAGAATGTGGTTTGTTTCAAAGATTCTTTTAATAAATATAGCTGAGCAGTTTATCTGAGATGAAATCAATTCAAATTATGTAGATCCACAGTGTCCTTTGTATAATCAACTGAGTCATAAAGGTAATTGATGCTTCATTTTATAGAATTAAACTTTGACATTTGGTCTGGTTATCAGCTCCTCCTTCCTCAGCTTGATTCTGGGGTTTCATGTTTAGGCTCACACTGCTTTCCTATATATCTCTCTGATCTTTGTCTTTCTCACAAATTGTATCCTGCATATTAACGGAAGATTGATATTTTTTAAAAAGACTTCATTTTTAAGAGCAGTTTTAAGTTCACAAAAAAAATTAGGAAGAAGGTGCAGAGATTTCTCATATGCTCCCTGCACCATACAGGCATGTTCTCCTCCACTGTCAACATCACTCACCAGATTTGTGATGTTTTGTTACCAAGGCTGGACCTGCACTGACACATCATTATCCCTCAAAGCCCGTTAGGGTTCACTTTTGTTGCTGTACCTTCTATGGGTTTGAGAAAACGTATAATGACATATATCCATCGTTACAATATCCTAGAGAGTATTTACATTACCCTAAACCCTCTGTGCTCTGCTTATTCATCCCTCCCCTCCTTCTCTACCCCTGTCAACCATGATCTTTTTATTGCTTCCATAGTTTTGCCTTTCACAGACTGTCATAAAGTTGCAGTCGTTCAGGACATAGCATTTTTATTTTTATTTTTATTTTAGATTTTATTAATTTATTTGACAGAGAGAGAGAGCGAGAGAGGGAACACAAGCAGGGGGAGTGGGAGAGGGAGAAGCCGGCTTCCCGCTGAGCAGGGAGCCCGATGTGGGACTCGATCCCAGGACCATGGGTCCATGACCTGAGCCAAAGGCAGACGCTTAACGACTGAGCCACTCAGGCGTCCCAAGACATAGCATTTTTAGATCGGCTACTTTCACTTAGTAAATTTGTATTTAAGGTTCCTACATGTCTTTTCATAGCTTCATAGCTCATTTCTTTTTAGCATTGGATAATAGTCCATTGTCTGAATATTCCATCGTCTGAATAATATTCTACAATTTATCCGTTCACCTACAGGAGGACATTTTGTTGCTTCCAAGTTTTGGCAATTATGAATAAAACTGCTCTAACATCTATGTGCAGGTTTTTGTATGGTTGTAAGTTTCAGCTCCTTTGGGTAATGCTAAGGAGCATGGTTGCTGCATCTTGTAATAAGAGTATGTTTAATTTTATAGGAGACCATCCACCTGTTTTCCAAAATGGTTATATCATTTTGCATTCCCACCAGCAATGAATGAGAGTTCCTGCGGATCCCCATCCTCATCAGCCACCAAAGCCTCTGAGGCAGTGGCTAGAAAAAGGAAGGAAGAAGGAAGGAAGGAAGGAAGGAAGGAAGGAAGGAAGGAAGGAAGGAAGGAAGGAAGGATGGGAGGGAGGAAGGAAGGAAGGAGGAAGGAAAGGAGGAAGGAAGGAAGGAAGGGAGGGAGGGAGGGAGGGAGGGAGGGAGGAAATGTCACTAAGGGATATATGAGAAGTTAAGCTGGAAGTGTTTTAGATTAAAAAGGAGAAGAAGGAGAAGGCAGGGGAGGAGAAAGGAAGAGGAGTAGAGGGATAAGAAGAAACAGGAAGACAAGAAAGGCAGAAAGAAGAGGAAGGAAAAGGGAAGGAGAAGGGTAAAGGGGGCACATCTCTAAATTAGGCTTGGTACAAATCAACCTGAGCACGAAGTCTAAACATGAGAGCCTCTGATCCAGGTCTTTGATTGTCTAGATGTGTTAATTCATAAGAACACATTTTTGTGGGATTAAGAAGCATACATTTTTAAAAAGCTTTATTAAGGTATAATTGACATAATAACTTGGACAGTTGGGAGTATACAAGTTAATGAGTTGTTACCTGTAGAATTATCCATGAACTCATCAACAAAATCAAGTTAATGAATATATATGTCACCCTCAAAGTCTTGGTACCCCCTTGTAATTCATCACCCCTGCCCTCAAGCAACCAACGATTTGCTTTATATAGATTCATTTGCATTTTCCAGAATTTTATATAAACAAAATCATACAGCGCACACAATTGAGGCTTTCATTTGAAATCCTCACTCTTTGATTAATATAAACTCTTGTACGTATCAATAATTTATTCCTTTTTATTGCTGGATAGTATTCCATTGTGTGATTTGCTTTATGGACTCAACTGTTGATATTTGGGTTGTTTCCAGTTTGGGATTATAAAAAATAAAGCTGCTATGAACATTCTTGTACATGTATATTTATAGACATGAGCTTTTCTTTCTCTTGGGTTAAATACCTAGGACTTATATGACTGGATCATATAGTCGGTGTATGTTTAATATTTTTAAGAAACTGACAAACTGTCTTGCAAAGTGGCCATACTATTTTATATCCCCACCAGCACTGTATGTAGGTTCCATTTCCTCCACATACTCTCTAACACTTGATCAAACTTTAAAATTTAAAACATGCTAATAGATGATAGTGATATCTCGTGGTTTTAATATGCATTTCCTCAGTGGTTAAGGATAGTGAGCATACTTTCATGGGCTTATTTACTTCCTTTGGTGAAGTATCTTTTCAAACCGTTTTTTTTTTTAAGATTTTTTTTAAGATTTTATTTATTTATTCATGAGAGACAGAAAGAGAGAGAGAGAGGAGTATACAAATTAATGTATACTTGTATGTATATGTATACATATATGTATACTAATGCTCCCAAGGAGCAGGGAGCCCGCTGCAGGACTCGATCCCAGGACCCTGGGATCATGACCTGAGCTGAAGGCAGACGCTCAACCATCTGAGCCACCCAGGTGCCCTCTTTTCAAACCTTTTGACTATTTTTATTATTTGTCTTTGTCTTCTTATGATTGAGTTTTGAGAGCTCTCTATACATTCGAATACAAGTTGTTTATCAAATATATAATTCTTAGTAGTGTACATTTAAACAAATATTTGCCTGCCTCAAGTAGAAAAAAAAGAATATTTAGAGTATTTTGTATTTATTTAAAATAATACAAAACACACGAAAAGGACAACAATAAAATCAAAACTGTTGATTAGAAATCATATATAAATACAAATGGCTACATACATACATATGCCTGTGTGTATAAACAAATCAGAAGAAAACTCATTGACCCAGTAAGCTATGTCTACCATCAGAATAACATATGAAAGCAAGAAGTGAGAAGTTTTAGCAGTAAAAGCTTCCACATACCCTTGCTTTGATCTGGCCTTCTTCTCCTATTCCTACAACCGATCATGGATAGTTGCCTGCAGTTCACATCATTAGCTATTAATGACTTGGTTAAAATTTCCTATTGCTCAATCCACACGTCCTTCTAAAGATCCATTTTAAGCTGCTATTAAAGACCATGCAGGAAAAAGGTTGACTATTTATGGACCAACCTTGAATGTATTTTCTGGCAGCCTCAGCTGCCAGAAAGAGTTGCATCCGCTGTGGTTCCACGGTTTCGATGTTTAATCTCACTAACTAGTCTAGATGATAACTCACCATGCCATTGATAAGTGCACGTGGGTAAAGGCGAATCTAATCATGTAATGGGAAAACAGGAAGAAAGAACTGAGATAGTAGTCTGTTTCCTCCTTAAGCGACAAAACAGTATTTAAAAGATATAAATAACATAGTTGCTACCTAGCAATTTATTAATTCAGATCGTTTTACCATCATTTCTTTCTTACAATAAAAATAATAAAGCCAAAAGCTGTTATTAAGATAGAGAGATTTCATATGTGAATTCCATGATTTTATGGCTCTGGTTTGTGTTCCATTTTGCTTTTTTTTTTTTTTTTTTTAGTCATTTGAGAGAGAGAGAGAGAGCATGAGCAGGGGAGAGAGGCAGAGGCTCCCCATTGAGCAGGGAGTCTGATGTGGGGCTGGATCCCAGGACCCTGGGATCATGACCTGAGCCGAAGGCAGATGCTTAACTGTCTGAGCCACCCAGGCGCCCCTCCATTTTGCATCTTTATGCAAAATAGTGGGCAGTGATCAAATATACAAATAAAAGAGGCATAGAGAATTTTACGGCGCTGTTCACTCCTTCAGTCACCACTGTTGCTTGGCGTCTATAGTTCCGTCTGTCATCTTTACCAGTCACGCTTGTTTTGTAGTTCTCTTTTTTCAAGTTTTGGCTGTAAACCAAAGAAAAATTAATCTGATTTCTTGTTCTATTTCCTTTTTATTAAAATCTTGATATCAAAACCTTTTACAGTCACTCAAATATTACCTGACCACGTAAATAAGTAAACCAAATGCACACTTCTAAAAAAAAAAAATCCATAAAAAAAACAGAAATTGCACTATTGGGGTGTTCTCAGCAAGAGTAATACATCTTGACTACAATAGCACGTTCAATCACTTCCTTAATAAGTTTACCATTTGGAGAAGGACAGTATTTCATTTCAGAAAAACACATTTCACCTGTCCTTTGTTTTTGTTGTTTGAATTAAAAAATTGAGTCTCCACTTTGACAGCAGAAGTATCAAATATAAAAGCTGGAAGCAAACTTTAGAGTTGGTTAATCGAGCTGTTGAATCATGAAAGCTAAAATATGGAGTTCAAATAAGAAATTAAGATCTATAGAAGCTAAAGAATATTGTTCAACATCACAAAATCATATTCCTTTACCCAGAAAAACTAAAGTGAATATGAATCAATTTTGAAAGGCTGTATATTAGACTTTAGGCCCAAGCTCTGACCCTCTGTTTTATAAGTGAGAGCTTTATATAATAAATAGTTTTGATTAATGAATAATTAAGCCTTCCTGTAATGTGATCCAAAAACAGCTGATCTCATGGCAAAAGTTAATTTTACAGGAATCAATGTGTTCTTGAAAGAGGTCAGTGTCCTGCCCCTTGTCAATAAAGTACGCTTTGTTATGCAGCAATTATTTCTTTGAAGTTAAAAACTGTGATGCATAACTATTTGTGGTATGGATAGCTACACATTTATAGGGTCACCCTAAGATAAAAGTTTTACAACTGTGTTTTGCTAAGGGAAGAAGAGCAAGTTGCTGTTTATAGTAACACTCTGTAAATAGTCCATAAATATTTGTTGAAAGAATGACTCATTAAGAAACAAATTCAAGTGACAAGATGAAAATCTAAATTAGCCTTTAAGTTATTTGTGCCAGGATCAAACAAGCACATAAACTAGAGATAAGTTTGAACGTACTTTGAAGGTCTAGTCTTGAGTAAGATAGAGTGACTTGGAAGAGTGAATAAATATGATCAAAAATGACCTAATAAAACAGAAGAGTGTAGGAATAGTTCCATGTCATCTAGGACGCTAGGGTCCTAGTTGGGGGAATTTGCCCCTTGAGTGATCAATCCTTGGCATACAATGCCTACCTCATCTCTTGCTGTGTCTGCTCCAGGAAAATGTATTCATATGCTATTTTTTTATTTCCACTTTTATTGGTCTCATGACTAAGAAGAGATAACTTACTATATTACCAGTTGTCCAAAATTCATCCGTAATTTAAGCTTGGCTCTAAGTAAGAACTATTTATTTCTACTTGTTGGGTAAGAAAAAAAAACATTCATTTCTGACAGGGCTACTCACTTGGTCCCCAAACGATTCTTTCATTTCTTGAGAAGGTATTTTTCCTGTGCTTAGTGAACATGAACTTGGAGCTTCCTGGGCTCTGCCCACGGAATTACACTGTACCCTACTCGTCAGAGTCAGATTTCCAAAACTAATTATACTCAGCTCCCTCCTATTATTGAATGCTTCATCTCATGTGGGCCCTCATAATTTCTATAAAAGCATGCAATTATTTTTCCCCCAAATTTTTCTTTCCAGCCTCATGAGTTTCCTTACTTGGCCTGAGTGTCATGTACATTTGTCATTGTTATTACTAGACCAAAAGAAATGTAAATGTTTATGTACTCTATCTAAAAAATGTTTGTACAGGGGCGCCTGGGTGGCTCAGTTGGTTAAGCATCTGCCTTCAGCTCAGGTCATGATCCTGGTGTCCTGAGATTGAGTCCTGCATTAGGCTCCCTGCTCAGCGGGGAGCCTGCTTCTCCCTCTTCCTCTGCTGTTCCCCCTGCTTGTGCTCTCTCTCTCGTTCACTCTCTCTCGCTCAAATAAATAAAATCTTTAAAAAAATTTTAAAAATTAAAAATGTTTGTACACTATTTTGAACCTAACCAGAGAGAGTTTACTCCAAAAGCTCACAAGATTCAAGGGAGGGCTTTCCTTTCTTTCTTTCTTTTTTTTTTTTAAACTGGATTGTGCCCCTCTGAATTTCAAACTCTGTAACCTAGCACGGCAGTTCTCCAACTGTACTCTAAGGACATTTGATCTTTTGAGATATCTGCAAGATCAAAATCATGCATAGGTAAAAGACCCATTCAGTGTTCTAGATAAACCAACGGATTTTATGTTAAAAAGAAATGTTTATTGAAATCTTTTTAGATTCTACATTGCATCTAACCTTTAAGAAAATACACTTGTTAGCTTTTATGTAAAAACAGATTTATTCACAGATATAATTCATATACAATACAATTCAAACATTTAAGGTATACAGTTCAATGGCTTTTAGTACATTCCCAGATATGTGAAACCACCTCCCCAATTTTAGAATATTTTTATGAGCACAAAAAGGAATCTCATACCCTATGATGATCATCTCCCTATTGTCCCGTCTGCCCCAGCCCTGGCAATCACTAATGTACTTTCTGTGTCAAAGGATTTGCTTGTTGTAGACATTTCATATAAACGGAACCAGCCAATACTTGACCTTTTGTAATCTGACTTTTTTCACTTAGTACAGTGTTTTCAAGATTCACCCATGTTGTGGCATGCGTCAGTACTTCATTCCCTTTTATGGCCAAATAATATTCCATTATATAAATAGACCACATTTTGTTTATCCCTTCATACATTGATGGACATGTGGATTATTTCTACCTTTCAGATACCATGAATAATGTTGCGATAAACATTCATACACAAGTTTTTGTATGGACATGTGTTTCCATTTCTTGTGGGTATGTCACCAGGAGTGGATTGCTGGTTCATGTGGTAACTCGATGTATAAGTACTTGGGGAAACACAGAGTGTTTTTTAAAGTGGCTGCATCATTTTAGATTGCCACAAGCAGTATCTGAGGGTTCCAACTTCTCCACATTGTCATCAGAACTTGTTGTTATGTGTCTTTTTAATTATAGCTATCCTATTCGATGTGAAGAAATATCTCACTGTGATTTTGATTTTAATCTCCCTGATGACTAATGATGCCAATAATCTTTTTATGTGTTTATGATCATTTCCTCTATCTTCTTTGGAGACCTGTCTATTCAAATCATTTGCCCATTTTCTATTTATTCATTCATTTATTTATTTTATATGCATATATATATATATGCATGGTATATATACATGGTATATATAGATATAGATAAATACTGAGACAGTTCATGTATAAGTCTCTCTTGCTGTTCTACTGTTCTATCTTTGGCTGTTCAAAAGCTGTTCAGTCAGCCCTCAGTCCCTCAGTTCTTCTTCAGGAAGGATTTTTTTATTAATAGGTATAATTTGGAGTGCTCCATGGAGGAGGTGAGTCCAGGGTCTTCCTATATTGCCATCTTGGACCAGAACCACCTACTTTGCCATTTTTAAATCGTTAGTTTCTCTTTTATTATTTAGTTGTAAGAGTTCTTTATAGATTCTAGATTCAATTCCCTTATTAGATACATAATTTGCAAAGATTTCTCCCCGTGTGGCTTATCTTTTTACTTTCTTGGTAGTGTCCTTCAAAGAACAAAAGTTTTCAATCTTCATAGTCTAATATTTTGTTTTTCTTGTGTTGCTTATGCTTTTGATGTCATATATATGAATCCATGGCAAACCCAAAGTTAGGAAATTTTACCCTTAATTTTTTTAGACTTTTTAGGTTAGATCTTATATTTATGTCTTTGATCCATACCGAGTTAATTTTTTGTATATAGTATGACATAAGAGTCCAATTTCATTCTTTGGTATGTAGCTCTGCACTTGTCCCAGCACTATTTATTGAAAAGGCTATCCTTTCTCTCACTGAATGACCTTGACACTCTTGTTGAAAATCAGTTGACCATAGACACGTGGGCTTCTGTCTGGACTCTCAAATCCATTTCATTGACTTATATGCCTACCTTATACCAGTACCACACTATCTTTATTACTGTTACTTTGTAGTAAGTTTTGAACTCAAGAAGTGTGAGTCTTCCAACTTTATTTCTCAAGATTATTTTGGCTGCTTCGAGTCCCTTGCAATTTGATGCGAATCTTAGAATCAGCTTGTCAATTTTTACAAAGAAGCCAGCTGTGGTTCTGATAGGAATTGAGTTGAATCTGTAGATTAATTTGGGGAATATTGCCATCTTAACAATATTAAGTCTTCCCATCCACTCCTTAAGTTTTGTTGTAGTTCCAAAAACAAATATCCATAATTATCTGAAAAGGCTACTAAGAGACTCTTTCTGTTTCCAAATATTTATCTTGCAAGGTTAGATTTTCTTCATTATTTCAGTCAAAATAAGATGCTAAGTGCAGAAACATATATGAGAACCCAGCTGTCTTCTATAAAGCCAGGTATTAAAGAGATTTGCAAAAATGTAAAATTATCTCATTAGGTTTTTGTTTGGGGAAATTTAATTATTTTTCATAAAAATGTTATTGTAAAAGTAACTGGGTTCTTCTTACTTTCCAATTAGTTAATAAATATTTTTAAAATTTCCTAGCTTAAATTTGAACATGGTGTAAGTATCAAAGGATATATAACCCATATAACCAAAATCTCTTTGGAATCTTCAATAAAGGGATCCTAAGATCAAAATGTGAACAGCTGGTTTAATACATTATGTCTTTTATTGTTGGGTCTGGTCTATTTTTTTGTGCATATCCTTTAACATTGACTATCCTATAACACAATCTTCACATCAATCGTAAAAAAAAAAAAAAACTTGAAGTTCTTGCAACGTATCAAGCTCTTCCAAATCTCTAAGCCTTCTCATCTGCCAGTGCTTCTACCTGGATGAATACCCCATTGCTTTCCCCCATCTTCCTTATATGTCAAAACTCCTTCAAAACTTGACTCAAGCCCCAAATTGTCCAAATCTGCCTTCTTTCCATGTGACCAATCTGCCTGCTCCTTAGATTTTTGTTTTACTCTCTATAGATATTGTAAACTGCCTAGAGTAGGAAACTCCATTGTATTAACTTTCATATACACAATTAGCACATTATAAGTGATAATTAACGTTTGCTAATATATAATCCTATAATACCACAGAAAATCATTATACTTACTAGAAACTAGGCCCATAGTCTATGTATTATTGAATGTTTTTTATAAAAAGAATAAACCATTGCAAGTATAATTATTTAGAATAAAAATTTCTAGGAAAAAAAGGACTACATAAAAACATAGGGATTTTTCATTCATGAAATATAATCGTCTGATGATTTGTTACCTAATAAAGATAAACTAGCTTAACTGAAATAAATTACTTTTTGGAAAAATAAAATTAAAAATAGTACCTTCATTCACTTAATGGTATTGAATTATTTGTTTAACATATGGGGTAGAGGGCACCCATAGCAACCTCCCCTTTAACAAAACATATATGAATACTTTGTTATACGGATTTTTCAGGAAAATTATATCTCTGTATAGTCATAAAATCTCCCTTTAGCATAGAACTTTTAAATTCTTCAATATTCGGTTACAATAAAACTGTAAATTCGCTTTTTAGCTACATGATATTTTGTGAACAAGTTCAATGAGGTCAAATAAATACCAAAGACGCCATTTTACCATGGCTTGCAATTATATAGATTCAGATGTCTAAGATTTGAATTTGTGATGGCAAAATTACAACAGGCAATAACGGGTATTATACCATAATTAGCCTATGACATGGGTGTTACATCTCTCTTTGGCATAATAATGAGATTTGATGCATCTCCTCCTTTATAAATTTCTGAGAAGTCATTGGGTAGAATACAGTTTGAACTTTGATGGTAAGGAAGTAGCCTCAGAAAACAGTCTTCGGAAAGTCAGTCTTCTAAAGGTCTCATCATCGTGCTATGGGAGACAGAGCAATAAAGCATTTTGATTGGTTGAAAATTGTTATCATGTTTCCGGAAATGCACTATGATTATGAGCCCTAGGAAAAGGAAGACTGGGGATATTGGGCCAGTGATTAGACAATTTAAAGTAACACATAAGGGAAAGAACAAGAAGGCTAATAAAGAAATGAAGATTTAGAAAGGAAAACAGGCTTCTGTGCCTCAGTTCTCACACATAAGAAGGGCTTCCTTCCTCTATTCATTTCTTAATCTGCATGTTAATGAAGAACAGGGGTTACACCAGCTTGTTACTTATCAAAATTAAAAATAAAAGAATGGAGTCGCCTAGAGTTTAGGCCCTAACTCTCCACTGATTGGGATAAATTATGAATTATAAAATCCCTCTTCAAGAAGATGGGAAAAAAGGAAAATGTGCTATTTTATCCTTTAATAATTCCTAGCTTTTAGACTGTCAGCTAGATAAAGAATTCTTAAAAGCAAGCTTGAAATTACACTTAGGCACGGTAGAGAATAGACAGTAGTCTACATGAAATTATTTTGGGGGTACTTGGGGATCTCCCCGAAAACATTTTCTCTATATACTTCATAATGTCTGAAATATTTTTCACAAAAAGCACTCTTCATTTCATAATTAATTAGGGGCAAATAGCATAATGCCCATATCTTTTGGAAAGATGGAATATTGCATAAAATTCATATGTTAAATAAAATAATATGAGATCCTTTGATAATTATAGGGAGGGGGTTTCTGTGATGAAGGATGCACAGAGGGAATCACAGCAGAGTATATACAATAAAGCCAAAGGAGGAAATTATTGGGAAAAAAACTCATGATTTTGTGCAGGCCCTACATAAAATTCTCGAGTTCTACAACATGCTAAGTGCTACTGAGAAGTAAGTCAAGTCTTTCTCTTAATGTTTTTTTAAGATTTTATTTATTTATTTGACAGAGATAGCGAGAGCAGGAACACAAGCAGGGGGAGTGGGAGAGGGAGATCTTTCTCTTGATTCTCTCATACTTGACTGGAGTATTTGAAAATAAGAGTGCACATCTAAAGGTCAGTCATGGATAATAATGTATTCAGGGTCTCGCTGTGGACCTTAGTATCTTTTCTCTGATGCATGGAGCTCACCCATTTTGGCATCTTGTCATGGAACACACTCAACCACCTTCATAAGAAGCTGAGAAGCATACAGGACATAGGAAATGGAAGCCAGTGGGTTCCCTATTGACAGTACTTTTGTATCCAGATCCTCACTAGAGACAGCAGCAGGTGATATCTTTTATCATTGGCTTTCAGGAGGGACACTGCTGTGAAGGAACATAATATGTACTCTTCAACCTAGTGACCGTAATACAGAAGGGACTTGCTGGCCTGAGATAGAGGAGGGTTGCTTGAAAGCCATGTTTCTCTACCTTTTTAAAAATGATTATTATTACCTTTTAGGTATTTGTTCCCTAACAACTTCCCGTGAAATTTTAACACCAGAGATATACTATATCTTTGTTGATGTGCTCTCTGCAAATCTGTGATTTAGACACAGAAAGAGTAAGTTGGTTTTTTCCTCCCCAAGAACCAATTTTTGCCCCATGGAGGAAAATATTGCTCCCATCGAGAATGTTTGTTTTAAAGTAATATCACTGAATGTTATTATTGCACGATGCAGGTCACAGTCTCTTTATCCTAATTTGTGAAACTAGAATAGGCCATTAAAATTTGTTTTCATCCTTAAAAAAAAAAAAGACTCAACACCATATTTATGAAACTACTGTGGAGAAATCATTTAAATTAAGCAATTAAGGAGAATGACTCAATTGGAGTTTTTCTGGCATGAAGTCAATTGCTGCGATGCTTTCACATCCTTCCCACTACTAGAACTTGAAAGAAAATGTCTCATGCCTTTAGAAATAATCTACATGTAATTAGTAAGATTTGTATTGCAAATACTCTGCACCCTTGTTGTATATCTTGTTTAGAATAAAGAATTGGAATTTCACAGAATCAGAGTAAACCAGAGGTAATCCTGCATCTAGGCTGGGATTGCACAGGGTTTGCGTGTTTAACCAAATTTATTTAAATGTTCTCCATAGTTATATTTATTCTACTACACGTTTGGAAAATAACATCAAGAAAAAGACTTTATATAACTTCTTGCATGTATGTGCAAACACACACATGCACACAAGAGTGTTCCATCCTCTCTTAGTAAATCATTTTATTTTTCTCTGAAATAACAAGTCTTACTTTCAATACCATGTAATGGTTTGTGCCCTTTACAAGGTAAACAAGTTCTTATCCACAGTTTTGCTTGGGAAGGGAAAAAGTAGGAAGCCTGCATCTTCTGTCCAGTGCTGCTCACCCTGTGCATTTATAATGTGTCTCTCAGCTGCCCCAAGGTGAAAATACACAGCTTTATGCCTTCATAAATGTATTCCCTCTGGCTTTTCAAAGAGACTAGAAATAAGTTGGGTATGCAGCACCCGTACTAATGAAAAAAATGCTCAAGTTCCTTACCTGAAACTTGAAAGGGAAGAAATCTGAAATGGGAATGAATGATTTCATCAAATTTTCAAACTGCTGTCTACTGATAGACTCAAAGCAGATACTCAACTATGTGCAGTTAAGCTAGGAATTCAGGCAAGCGTGGTTGAAATTCCACCCGCACTAGTCACTAGCTGTGTGCCCTTGGAAAAGTTTGCCTCATTTTCCTAGGCTTGGATGTTAATTTTATACGACTATGATAATAAGAGTGCAAACCTCAAAGGATGTCTGTGAGGATTGCAGAGTACAAACGACCAGGAAAATACCCTGCACATTGCAAGCATTCCAAGAGTACTTGCTATTGGTAATCATAATATTATCCTATTTCTCCTGGTTATTCTTGGATTATCCCCAAAAGCACCTAGCAGAGTGCCCTGTACACAAAGACATAGTAAATGCATGTGTTCATGAATTAATGAGTGTAATTATGATACAACTTTACACGATAATTTCTTCCTTCTTCCTCTAATTTTCTTCTTTAAAGACAAAAAGTCATGACTGTCACTATATCTGGAAGTACAGAGATTATTTTCATAATTATTTCTTTGACTACAGATCGACTATTCTATAGAGTGCTAAAAATCTCCACATTTAATGATGATTATCAAAAATAAAAATTTTCTACAGCTCAGATGCCAACTCATGTGTTTAACTATTTAAAATTAAGATCTTGGGGGGCACCTGGGTGGCTCAGTCGGCTGAGCATTTGCCTTCAGCTCAGGTCATGATCTCAGAGTCCTGGGATCGAGCCCCATGTCGTGCTCCCTGCTCAGCAGGAAGCCTGCTTCTCTTTCTGCCTGCCACTCCCCCTGCTGTGCTCTCTGTCTCTGTCCCTCTCTCAAATAAATAAATAAAATCTTAAAATTAAGATCTTGGGATGGGAGTGAAATAAAACAGGTAATACAGATTTCTGTTATGACATTCTACAACTTCAATTTTTATGAATTTTATAATCCAGGAAATTGATAAATTAATTGGTTTTATGTCTCCCTGAAAATAGACTGCAGACTTAAAATGATGATTCTCAAAATGGACAGATGAATTGCTAGGGGACCATGTTAAAATGTGGATCCTAATTTAGTATATCTGGAATGAGGCCAGAGATTCTGCAAGCATGTATGAGATGCTATCTGCAAACCACAGTTTGAAAAACGAAGATCTAAGATTTTAAGGTATTCCATGTCACTCAAGGTGAGGAATAAATAAAATTGTTTTGAGCCACTAAGAGAAGATAAATTATAATAAAAAAAATGTAATTTTATCATCTCTTTGCTCCACAGAGCAAATTTTAAGCTCTTTCCACTTCTATCATTAACTATAAAAATAAAAAATGATGTTTTACCAATGGAGATTATAACAGATAAGTAGAAACAAGTGACAACTAACTGTGACTGGAAGACTTTTTTTTTTAGCATTCAGTAACAAGCCTGACAAAAACCCCAAAAAGCTGTACTTGAAAAAGATTACTCAACTGTCAGTTTTTAACAAAAACAACAGCAACAAAAAAAAACAGGAAAAACAAGGAGGAGTTGAATATTTAAAATCATGATTAATATTAGAGGGCAAAGAAAAAGTGGGAAATTATTTGCAATGTGTATGAAGGACAAAAAGTCTTCTTAATATACAAAGAGTTCCTAGATATAAAAAGGTATCATTTAAAAATGGGCAAATGCTTTGAACTGGTCACCCAGAGAAGAATGTGTTTAGATATAAAAATGCAACCATACTAGTAATCAAAGAATTGCAAATTTAAAATATAATGCTATTTTTCAGCTGTTAAAATGTGAGACTAAATCTTTTCGTTCCCATTTTTGTTGAAGATACAGTAAAATGGATGCTCTTACACAATACATTTTGGTAATGTTTTTTGTTGTTTTGTTTTGTGTTTTTTATTGTTGTTTTTTATTAAATTTTTAAATTTTAATTCCACTATTGGAATTACCTGTGCTTTCTTAATCCCCATCCCCTATTTCACCCATCCCTCCCCTCCCACCTTCCCTCTGGTGATCATCAGTTTGTGCTCTATAGTTAAGAGTCTGTTTCTTGGTTTCCCTCTCTCTCTCTCTCTCTCTCTCTCTCGCTCTCGCTCTCGCTCTCACTCTCGCTTTTTTCCCCCTTTGCTTATTTTTTTTTGCTTGTTTGTTTTGTTTCTTAAATTTCACATGAGTGAAATCATATGGTATTTGTTTTTCTCTGACTTATTTCACTTAGCATTGTACTCTCTAGCTGTAATGTTTTAAAACCATTCAGTGATCTGTATCAAGGACCTTAAAATATTCATACACCGATTCATACACTAAAATATTCATACCTGAAGTTTATTGAGGAGTATACAATATTTGCTATTCAAAAGTAGAGGCTCTCTCTCCTTAGTCCTGCCTGGATGTGAAGAGACTAATTCCTAGTCTTGGTATTTGAGGTATTCTTCTACATTCATGCTCTATTTGATTTTCTGAAAGCAAAATAACATCCCCAAAGACTAGTCTGCTGAAGGTGGTCTTAGGATCAGGAATGATTCACTTGTCCGGCTTCACATCCTTTCAGTCCACCTTTTTGCTATGGCCATTGCTGCAGGAATCGGCTGCATGTAGATGGAACCTGACACTATCTTGCTCCCTCTCTACTCAGTTTGTCTCTTTTTCTGACCTGGAGCTTCCTTGCCGCCACCCTGTGGGACACCTCCATGAACCTACCCATTCAGTCTTTCTGTTGCTTGTGCAAGCCTGGATATGTGAGGGAGTTAATCTCCCATGGGATAACCTTAGGTTGATGGCAAACGAAAAACAAAATTTCCATCAAAGATGCTGAGCTACCCACTGCAACTGTGGGAATTCCCAATCTATAAGCAGCAGAAAAAAACGCCAAACCTTATATATGGCAACACCCCTAATGAGGCCCAGCCATTCACTTTATGGCATGTTGATCACACTGCACCACCCTTACCTTGGAGGAGCAACAATTATCTCTTCCAGAATTGAAGTAATCTCTGGATAGGAGTTTGCCTTTCCTGCCTAAAGTGCCTCTACTAAGAATACAACTCAGAAACTTAGAAAGTGTCTGATTGACTTACGTGTGATCCTTCATAACATAACCTCAGACCAAGTGGCCCACTCTAAGAGAGAAGATAGGACACTGAGGGCCTCACTGTGGGATTCACTGGTCCTGCCATACAATATGCCAGCTTGGAAGCTGCTAGCCTAATAGAATTTTGGAACACCTATTAAAAAAAACAAAACAAAAACAGAACAACAGCTTAGGGCATCCTCTAGATGAGACATATATGTACTGGACTAATACCTGATATGCAGTGCTAGGACACCAATACCCAGACTACCTGAGTCCAAGAAACAAGGAGGGTAAGTAGGATGAGTTCACAGCATCACTTCATCCAGTGATGATTTTGTGGAATTTCTACTCCCTGACCCTACAAATTTAGCTTCTGCTGGACTAGAAGGCATAGTGGCAAATGGGATTGGGGAAGAGAGGCAACAAGGCAAAGATTCTCTCTGTGAACACAGTAAGAGTTCTATTAAGGCTAAAGCTTTTCAGGTTATCTCATACCAGTGGAACAGGAGGCCAGGAAGGACATTACCATAGCATTGAATATGATCCTAAATACCTTAAGGAGGGGTTGCTGCCACACAGTGTGGGAATACAGGAATCTAACCAGAACCCAGGAGGTCACTGGAACATCTCTTGGTGTTTTCATGCTTACTGATAAATCTAGTGGGCAACTGTAATAAACCCAAACTGACAACATTAAAGCAAATAGGAGGTCCAAATCCTTACAAATCAAGCCATCTAGACTGAAGTTCTAGCCAGTGGTGCGAAAAGTACAAAACCAGTGATAGAGGATGGAGAAAATAAATATCACCTGTACCTTTTCAATCAGTTGTAGCAGTGGGGATAGCACATTGTTCTGTTAACCTTTGCATATTAAGTCATTGCGTGTATCCTAGAAAATTTTTGGAAAATTAACATAAGTAATAATGGGTCGTCAGCCAATGTGATTATTGATTATAGTGATTGATAGTGATTGAGAGTAAATTAAACAGTGACGCATTTTAAAAATTAGGTAATGACGGGTAAATAATACACAGATTAATGAATAGAAGAGAGATTCCAGAGATATACTTAAAATTATGTCAATTTACTATATGATGAAGGCATTTCATGTAATTAGGGAAATGATAGACTTTTCAACAGATAATATTCAGGTAACTAAAGAGCATCCCTCCCTCCTGCCTTCATTATTTTTAAAATGTTAAACAGATGAAAGATGTAAATGTAGCTATAATCTAATAGAATGTATTAGCATTAGATTTCCTATGCATGTATATACTATTTTCTTCCATATGCATATGCACAAGTTGATCTGCTCATTGATATGCTCTGCATATTCCTTTCTCTAATCTTTTCCATTCCATTGACCCCACATGCTTTCCCCAGCCTCTCCTCAATGATTTTAAGTCCAGTCTGTCTTCTATGGCCTACTTTCCTTCTCAGCCCTGATTTTTTTTCTTTTATTTATTTCTTATATATTTCTTGCCTCTCGGGCGCCTGGGTGGCTCAGTTGGTTAAGCATTCGGCTCAGGTCATGATCCTGGGGTCCCGGGATCGGGTCCCGCATCGGGCTCCCTGCACAGCGGGGAGTCTGCTTCTCCCTCTGACCCTCTTCCCTCTCGTGCTCTCTATCTCTCATTCTCTCTCTCTCAAATAAATAAATAAAATCTTTAAAAGCAAAACAACATATATATATATATATTTATTGCCTCTCTGTACCTATTTTGTTTCATCAATAAAATAGTAATACCACTATCAAACTCAAGAGAGTATTTATGAGCATTAAATGAAATTAATGTGGGGAAACATGTTACATAAGTGATTAAGCACTAAAAAAAGTACATACTATTCATCTTTTGCTATGTAATACTTTGTTGTTTTATTGTCATTATTTCCTTTTATTATTTGTTGTACTGGTGTCAGTGTTATTTTAGTTATCATTTTGTGTACCTCCTATCTGCCTACATACTGTCTTTTTACTAGGTTGTCAGGGCTCTAAAAGATTCACTGTTCATCAGTGTATCTTCGACCAGCATACATAGCTGGCACTCTATACGTAAGAGATCAGCATCAATGATGTTGTTAGCGTAATAAATGCCGTTATACGATTGATTCTAATATTTGGATTTGAATAATTAACTGTTCTTTAAAGAATTTGAAATTTAAAAATTAAGAGATCAGAGCATAAATATTAATGCATAACAGACATGTGCTACATTAAGAACTCCACCAAAGGGGATATCTATCTATCTATACATACATATATATATATATACATATATATATATATATATATATATATATATATATATATA
>NW_027397074.1:8652013-8687250 GCF_003265705.2 Callorhinus ursinus | reverse complement strand
TATATATATATATATATATATATATATATATATATATATAAGGTAATTTTTAACATAATCTTTGTGGTAAAATTTGTGATAACAAGAATACCCAAAGATGATATATTACCATCAAGTATAAAATTGAAAAGAAAAAAAATTGCATTGTATCTACTACTGTTCAGTCAATACGTGTTTGTGCTGCCGTTAGTTAGTACCTACTGGCTGGTGTTCAACCATTATCAGCAAATTAGTAAATTGTATTCCTGATGCTACTTTTATTTTTTGCATAATGATATTAATTTAGCTCACATTGGCTGTCCTGATTGGAATTAGTTAGCACATCAGAACATTGTCAAGCATGGCAAATATTTGCCTTAACTCCTTTGCTTTCTTGTCTCTAAAAAATTAGAGGAATCATTGTGTGAAGAAGACCTGATAAGAAAATAAAATAATTCTGTTCAGTACAGGAGTAATCCCAGCCCCAGTCTCTTGATTTTCAGATCACTGGTGGATGTTCATGTATCAAGTTCAAGACTTCTTAGATGAGACACAAACAGATAAAATAGTTGTATCTCTATATTATAACTTATTAAAAGTTACTTATTAATACAATATTTATGTATAGACTTTACATCTTTATATATATATATATATTATGGAGTATAGGTGTTGAAATTAGTGAAAATTTTTAGCTAAGGAAAAAAAAGCATAATTAGAAGGTTAGATTATTTGAACAGGTATGTTAATTTTGGCTACCATAAGAAGTTGATCCTCAGGGCACCTGGGTGGTTCATTCCTTAAGCGCCTGCCTTCAACTCAGGTCATGATCCCAGGATCCTGGGATCGAGCCCCGCATTGGGCTCCCTGCTCAGTGGGAAGCCTGCTTCTCCCTCTCCCACTCCCCCTGTTTGTGTTCCCTCTCTTGCTGTGTCTCTCTCTGTCAAATAAATAAATAAAATCTTTAAAAAGAGAAGTTGATCCTCGATTATACTGTCATAATGAAACACTGTGCCGTATGCATTAAGGTGGAGTGTTGACAAATTAGTTCTTAAAAGCATTTTGATATGTTGGGTTTCCTCCATTTAACTCTTCTTCTAGGCTCTGCTCTAAAAATTTCAGTGAATTGCCATTCCTGGACTCACCTACTCTCTGGCTTACGGTTAGATCTGGTTCAAACAAAGGCACTGGAAAGAGATGAGAGGAAAGAAGGAGGTAGATTTCTTTCATTCTGAGATTTTGTTTGATTATGCCTATACTTTTTTTCTTAATGGTATGACTTCTGTCAGAGTGTTATTTCTATGGCTACACCTCCTATCAAGTTTTGACAACTCCATGGGACTAATTTCAAGATAGTAGGCTGAGGATGCACACCAAAATTTCTTGCCTCTCTTAAACACTGGCATTAGAGTTTATCAGTTTAAAACGGATTTTGTAAGAAGTTTATAAAAATATTATTTCAGACATTTCTATATTAAGAGAGACAAATATATGTCCTTCTCTCAGTAGAGCAATGAACAAAGGCTGCCACTACTTACTATACCAAAATTAGTGACATCACCGAGAAGGTGACTACACTGAAAGGTCATGGTGTCAGCAGGGGGTCATAATTAAGGGCAAAGGATCAACACATGACTAAGAAGCATCAATCATTTGAGAAAAGAGAGCAACACATTCATGAATCAAAGAATTTATACCTAATAACATCGAGATAATATAGACATAAAAAAGGAGTTGGAATGAGTATAGTTACAATTTACAAAGAGATAAATAAAAGAAATACACCCATGACACAAAAGTAAGTTGTTATTTAAAAAAAAACTTAGTTTGTGGTAAAAGAACTTAGAGATCAAAGAAATGCAAATTTGTTTGAAATTAATGAAAAAGAAACTCATTATAGGCAGGTTAAATAACAAACTGAACCTAGCTAAAGAACAATATAGCTCTTAAATATAAAAGTATAGATTTCCCCTAGGAACAATTGCTTAGTGTTTGCTAATTCAATGCTTACAGAAACTTTATAAAATATAACTGTAAGAATAACAAGAGTCAACCCTGGAAAGTGTCAAAGAGAAGTTCAGATGCATAAATCCAGAAGTTCAAAATTTTATTTAAATGGAATTCCAGATTAAAGTAATAGAGAAAATAAAAGAAAGCCAATATTTAAGGAAATAATAGGAAAGAATTTCTGAGAATTGTAGAAGTATGACTTCATATCCTGCAAAAGTCTGTGTAATGCAAAGCAAAATCAAAACAAATAAACAATTAAGGAACAAATTAAACTTCACACCTGAACACATTGTACAATAGCTTCAATATGTTAAGAATAAAGAGAAACCTCTAAAACCATCAAAAAGGAAAACAACAAAATAAAGGATAAAAATCAGTTTTCATCTGCTGTTTTATCAGGTTCATTAGATACAGGACATCAATAGAGCAATATTTTCAAAATACTGACTTCTTCAATTGCACACTAATTTATTTCAGATCAACCTTCCCACCAAGGCAAACTAAAAAACATGGATAAAATTTAAAATGGAAAAAAAAAAAAACCCGCCATATTTGAAAATGTTCGGTAAAGAGTTCATCAGCAGGCGTGGGGTGTTCAAACCTTTCACATGCCAAAGAACTCGCTCACTGCTGGTTCTTGAGAGATAATCTCTAAGCCCTTACAATATCCTGTTAGGAGTCTCTTGGCAGAACATGCCAGATAGTTTATGCTAACAATGTGAAATATGGTTAAAACTTGGGCCATACTATCGGTTTAACCTCTGGATTTGCAAGAAACTGAGTAACTCTATTTAGTATTAGAACCAGACCTCCCATCTTATTCTAGCATTTTTGACCTGCCTATATTACTCTATTCTTTCTTTGTTTCATAACTCTTATCTGGTCTACTTTTTCTGTTGTCTGTCTGCTGTCTACCCTACTATAATGCAAATTACACAAAAGCAAGGATTTTTGTTTGTTTTATTCGCTGATATGAACAACCAGAACAATGCCCAGCACTTGGCAAATCCTCAATAAAATATATTTTGGATGAATAAACGCTTACTAAAACATTCTTCATGATATCAAAATTTGCAATTAGCACCCTTAAATAGAATAAAGAGATAAAATATGGCATGCTCGTGAAATAGAATACTAAAAAGCAGTTAAAATGAGAAATACTTACATATTTTGACATTAAGAGATCACAAAAACCAAACATTGAGAAAAAAGGCAAGCTGAAATGTAACATGTGGTATCAGATCCCTTTTACGTAAAACCATACATCCTAGACAAACCAACGTAATATTCATTTTATGAGAGTGAATATACACATAGCCTGGTACATTCATAATTTCTTTCTGATAATAAACTTTGAGACACCAAACTCAAAACGGGATAAAGAATGAGCACTGAAGTTAATGATCAAATGGGACTTCAGCTTTAACCGTAAGGTTCTTGGTGTTATTTTTAACTATACACATGTGTTATGGACCCCATAATATAACTGCAAACGAAAACCTATGTAGAAAACAGACAGCTCTGGCTTGTGTGTGGAAAACAGATCTGAGTGAGAAGAGACGAAGGTTGAAGTGACCTCATGAGTTTCTCCTTTCTACAGCCCAGGAAATGATTGGGGCTTCGGAAGGCAGAGTGGGAGGCGGCAAAGAGAAATGCCTGCCTCTGACAAACTGAAAGATGCCTGTGCGTGCATCAAAGCAGACCCGTAAGCAGGCACACGTTTGTGGTTTCTTCTCTAACCCCCTCTGCCCACACTTACCACTTCCTCCTCCAAATTCCTGAATACATTCTAGATGTCTTCTGCTTTTGTCTTCTCCTGGTCCCTGGCATCTTGTTAAACACCCATTAAAAACTCTGTAAAATAAGTGTCTACTAAAAAGAGAGACAAGGAGGATGGAAGATGGAATGTGTGAAAGAGAAAGAAGAGAAAGGGAGAGGAGAGAAAATAAATCTGTTCAGGCCAACACATCAGCTTTGCTACTCTGTATACAATTGTGAAGACGTGTGACTTTTATTTTTTTTTTTTCTCTAAGTAATGAAATACCAATATTTAATACTAGCAGTTAAGAGAAAATTTATGTTCTGGCAGGGGAGCTCAAGTGAATATTAATGTTTAGATGCATCAAAGTAAGGCCAGCGAGCTTCTGGGTATGGAAGCATTACTTGCAGATCTCAGGCATCCTAACCTTTTTCCTCCCAGGTGGGAGTTGTCCCAAATAAAACTGACAGATTATCCTTCATAAATATTACTATCTTTGGGCTACTTCTCTGTATAAGGACTTAACTTTGTCCCACATATTTTCAGCATCAAATCCATACTCTTTCTCCTGGATTTTTTATCTCCTCTTTAGTCTAAACTTATGTGAACAATAATCCAAACTTACTTCCCTAAACTTACTGCTACCCACAACAATATCTACTTTTCTGTCAGAGAGTCTGAGCTTTGCCCTTTAATCTCTTTATGGCCTTTCGTTCGGAATAAGGCTGCTTTACCTTCCCACAGTGTTTTTTTTTTTTTTTTTTTCCTTCCCACCACTTAAATCTGTTACCATTAAAAAAAATTTCCCTTCTTAGTGTCTGCTGGCCCTTGGGGGGAGTGGGATAAATAAAGAGAAGGCAGAGATAGATCTGACTTCCAGAATTCCAAGAATTTAATTGATTCCATGATGACTGTCACCATCAAGGGATGGTACAATGTAGTTGGTGCTACAGGCCCACTGTAGCTTAAATGCACTCTTAGAAGGCATATAAGGTTAATTTTTTTCCATTGCTCTCACAGGTGAGCCCTCTTTAATTGCCTCTATAGTGTCTCATCTATGACAAGCCAAGTCAGCATTAGTCGCTCAAAACAGTTATCCGTAGGCAGGTTCTATATGCGGAGTGATCTTCAAGATACTAGGTATTTGTTGGTGATCACGATATGCCCAGCCCCTGTCCTTTTAGAGCTTTTATGTTAATGGCGAGAGAATTAACACATAAATACGATAATTTCAAGGTCCTAAATACTATCAAATAAACAGGATGATACGACAAATCGGACAAAGGTGAGGCAACTATAGACTGAGTCATCAGAGCAGGTTTTCTGATATCGTAAAATGTGAGCCTGGGCTTGATAAAAAGCCACAGCATTTCAAAGGCCTAGGAAAGAGAATTGGAGGTAGTAGAATCAACAAGAACGGAAATTTTATGGTTGAACGGATATAGTGTAGGTGGGTGATTAGCGAGAATGCAGTGTAGTGAGAAAAGAAGAGAATGGCACAGGGTCATGTAGGAAAGGAGGCAGGGACACGTCATCCGGGACCTTGAGGGCCAGTGTATGGAATTTGGATTTTGTCATAAGTAAAATGGAGGGCCACTAGAGGATTTTAGCAGGGAGTTGATAGTTTTCTGTCAAGATTGCTCCATGGAGAAGGGGGAAGAAAGAAGACAGCATACCAATTCTACTTTTGCTCGTACTTCGAGATAGGTTCTAGAAAAACATGAGTTTTAGAATACGGTGGCTTTTTGTCTCTGCTAACGATCACTACAATTTTTCTAGGTAGACGCTTGTTCTCTTGACATCTTCGCACTAAAGGTATTGCCTGCAGAGTACTCCATAGCCAATATCAGCAGAACGAACGACTACAAAACATTCGAAAGTTCTAGATACAAGCAGATAGAGCTTAAAATATATATATTCTAAGGCATATATATATTTTCTAACTTTCTAACAGGAAGTTCCAGTTGCTACGTGCTAGATTAGCTTGTTAGATGAGGAAGGAATAAGGCTGAAACAGTGCTTAATAACAAAGACATTAACCAGAGCAATTTTGTCTTTAAGTGGAGAACACAGAATAGATTTTCCAATTCTGACTTACTCCCTTTCAACTCCCTTTCAATAGAGATTCCCTTTGTTCTTCAAGGTTAAAGTTAAGTCTCGCCTCGTACATGAAGGTTTATCTGTATTTACAAATACTATCATACAATTTTATTGAGGTATTATTGATGTCCAACATTATAGTAGTTTCAGGTACACAGGGTAATGATTAGAGCCTTGTGTACACTGAAGAATTATCACCACATTAAGTCTAGCCACCGTCCACCACCATAAAACTTAGAGAAAATTTTTTTTCTTGTGTGAGTACTTTTAAGATCCGTTCTTCTAGCAGTTTTCAAATATGTAGTACAACACCATTGACTATGGTCACCATGCCTCACACCATGTCCCCATAACCTCTTCATTTCACAACTGGAAGTCTGTATCTCCTCACATCCTTTACCATTTTGCCTACACCCCAACCCCTCAGCCTCTGGCAGCCACCACTCTATTCTCCGTATTCATGAGTTTTGTTTGCTTTAGATGACAAATACAAGCGACACCAAATGGTATTTGTCTTTCTCTATCTGACGTATTTCACTCAGCACAACACCCTCGAGTTCCAAAGTTCCAACCCTGTTGCTGCAAATGGCAAGATTTTTTCTCCTTCTCCTTCTCCTCCTCCTTTTTTTGGCTGAGTTGTATTCTATTGCATATATATACCACATCTGCTTTATTCATCCATCTATAGAGGCGCAGATTGTTTTCGTATCTTGGCTCGTGCAAATAATGCTACAATGAACAAAGGGGTACGTATATCTTTTGGAATTCGTGTTTTTGTTTTCTTCTGATAAATACCCAGAAGTGAAATTCCTGGATCTTATGGTAGTTCTATTTTTAATTGTTTAAGGAATCTCCATACTGTTTTCTGTAGTGGTGGCACCAATTTACATTCTCACCAACAGTGCGTGAGGATTTCCTTATCACCATCTTGCCAACACTTGTTATTTCTTGTCTTTTTAATAATAGCTATTCAGATGCATGTAAGGTGATAGCTCATGGAGGTTTTGGGTTGCATTTCCCTGATGGTCAGTGATGCTGAGCATCTTTTCATGTGTCTGAGGGGCCATCTGTATGTCTTCTTTGGAAAAATGTCTAGTCTGGTCCTTCGCCTGTTTTTTAATCAGATTGTGTGTGTGTTTTGCTACTGTTATAAGAGTTCACTATGTATTTTAGGTATCAACCCTTTACTGGATATATGATTTGCAAATATATTCTCCCAGTTAGTGAGTTGCCTTTTCATTTTGTTGACAGTTTCCTTTGTTGTGCCGAAGCTTTTTAGTTTGATGAAGTCCAACTTGTTTATTTTGGCTTTTGTTGCCTTTGCTTTTGGAGTGAGATCCAAAAATATATCACCAGGACCAATGTCGAGAATCTGTCTATGCTTTCTTCTAGGAGTTTTATGGTTTCAGATCTTAATTTAAAGTTTTTAATCCACTTTGAGTTAATTTTTGTATACGGTATAGTGTTCAGTTTCATTCTTACATATGTGGCTGTCCAGTTTCCCAACAGCACTTGTTGAAGAGACTGTCATTTTCCCATTGCATATTTTTACTTCCTTTTTCATAAGTTAATTGACCATATATGAGACCATACATTGACCATATAGAGGGCTCAGATTTATTTCTGGGCTCTCTATTCTGCTTCATTAATCTATGTGTATGTTTATGTGTCAATACCATACTGTTTTGATTACTATAGCTTTGTAATTAATATAGTTTGAAATCAAGACGCATGATGTCTCCACCTTTGTTCTTCTTCAAGATCACTTTGGCTTTTAGGGGTCTTCTGTGGTTCCATACAAATTTTAGGATTGTTTATTCTATTTCTGTGGAAAATGTCACTGGAGTTTTGATAGGGATTGTATTGAAACTGTAGATCGCTTTGGGTAATATGGATATTTTAACAATATCAATTCTTCCAGTCTATGAGCATGGAATATCTTCCCATTTATTCATGTCTTCTTTAATGTCTTTTATCAATACCTTACAGTTTTCAGGGTACAGGTCTTTTACTTCCTTAGTTAAATTTGTTCCAAGTATTTTATTCATTTTGATGAAATTATAAATGGGACTGTTTTCTTAATTTCTCTTTCTGATAGTTTATTGTCAATGTATAGAAATGCAAGAGATTTTTGTATGCTGATGCTATACCTTACAACTTTACTGAGTTCGTTTGTGAGGTCTAACAGTTCTGGGGGGAGTCTTTAGGGTTTTCTATATGTAAGAAATGTCACCCAGAAATAATGACAGTTTTACTTCTCCCATTCCAATTTGGATGCCTTTTATTTCTTTGTCTTATCTAATTGTTCTGGCTAGGACTTGCACAACTCTGTTGAATAAAAGTGGTGAAGGTGGGCATCCTTGTCTTGTGCTCTTAAAGGAAAGCTTTCAGCTTTTTACCATTGAGTAGGATGTTAGCTGTGGTTTTGTTATACATGGGGTTTATTATGTTGAGGTATGTTCCCTCTCTACCCACTTTATTGAGATTTTTTATTATAAATGGATGTTGAATTCTGCCAAATGATTTTTCTGAATCTATTGAGATGATCATATTGTTTTTATCCTTTATTTTGTTAATGTGGTGTATCACGTTGATTGATTTGTGGATGCTGAACCATCCTTGCATCCCTAACATAAATCCCACTTGATCATCATGTATGATCCTCTAAATGTATTATTGAATTCAGTTTGCTAATATTTTGTTAAGGATTTTTGTACTTATGTTCGTCAGGGATATTGGCCTATATATATATTTTTTATGATGTCCTTCTCTGGTTTTGTTATCAGGGAAATGCTGGCCTCCTAAAATGAGTTTGGAAGTGTTTCCTCCTCTTCAATTTTTTAAGAGTTCGAAAAGAATATGTATTAAATGTTTAAATATTTGGAAGTATTTACCAGTGAATCCATCTGGTCCTGGAAAGTTTTTGATTCCTGATTCAGTCTCCTTACTAGAAATCAATGTACTCAGTTTTTCTATTGCTTCATGATTCAGTCTTAGAAAACTGTATATTTCTAGGAATTTATCCATTTCTTCAAGGTTGTTCAGTTTGTGGGCATATAATTGTTCATAGTAGTCTCTTATGATCCTTTGTATTACTGTGGTATCAGTTGTAACTTTTCTTTCATTTCTGATTTTATGTGCGTGTTCTCTCTTTTTTTCTTAGTGAGTCTACCTAAAGGCTTGTCAATTTTGTTTCTTTTCAAAGAATAAGCTTAGTTTCATTGATAGGTTCTACTGTCTTTTTAGTCTCCATTTCATTTATTTTTGCTCTGATCTTTGTTATTTCCTTGATTGTACTAATATGGCGGTTTAGTTCCTTCTCTATTTTTTTATAAGTGTAAAGACAGATTGTTTGAGACTTTTCTTGTTTCTTGAGTTAGGCCTGTATCAATATGAATCGCTTAGAATGCTTTTGCTGCAACTCATATATTTTGGTAAGTTGTATTTCCATCTTCATTTGTCTCAAGGTATTTTTTTATTTCTCCTTTTATTTCTTCTTTAACCCATTACTTGTTCCCAATAGCACGTTGTTTAATCCCCACATGTGTGTGATTTTTTCCAATTTTCCTCTTGTAATTGATTTGCAGTTTCAGACCATCATGGTGGGAAAAGATGCTTGATGTGTTTTTGATCTTCTCCAATTTACTGAGACTTATTTTGTGGCCTAACATGTGATCTATCCTGGGCAATGTTCCATGTGCACTTAAAAAGAATGTGTATTCTGCTTTTGGATGGAACGTCCTTTAAATATCTAAGTTCATTTGGTATAATGTGTTGTTTAAGGCCAATATTTCCATATTGATTTTCTGTCTGTATGATCTTTCCACTGATGTAAGTGGAAAATTAACGTTCTCTAATATTATTATACTATTGTCAGTTTCTCCCTTTATGTTTGTTAATAGTTGTTTTATATATTTAGGTGCTCCTGTGTTGGCTGCATAAATATTTACAAACATTATATTCTTTTGTTGGATTGACCACTTTATCATAATTTCATGCTCTTCATTATCTTGTGTTAGTCTTTGTTTTAAAGTCTATTTTGACTGATAGAGGTATGGCTACCTATTTTCTTTTCATTCCCATTTGCATGGAATATCTTCTTCCTTCCCTTCATTTTCAGTCTTTGTAATTTCTTACATTTGAATTGAGTCTCTTACAAGCAGCATATAGATGGGTCTTGTATTTTTAATCCTTTCAGCTACTCCAAGTCTTTTGATTGGAGCATTTAGTCCATTTATATTTAAAGTAATTATTACTAGGTAAGTACTTATTGCCATTTTGCCAATTGTTTCAGGCTGTTTTGTAGTTCCTCTCTGTTCCTTTCTTTTTCTCTTGCTTCTTCCTTTGTGGTTTGATTAGTTTCTTTAAGTTTAGGTATTTAGTTTCCTTTGCTATTATATTTTGTGTATCTATTACACGTTTTTATTGTTACCATAGGCTTCACAGAAACCGCTTATACATACAACAGTCTATTTTATGTTGATAGCAACTTAAGTTTGAACACATTCTAAAACTACATCTTTACTCCCCTCCTCAAACTTTGTTTTTGATGTCACATTTTACATCTTTTTATTTTGTGCATTTCTTAACATATTATAATTATAGTTATTTTTACTCTTTTTGTGTTTTAAACCTTCATAGCAGCTTCATCTATGATTAATCCACTACCCTTACTATATATTTACCTTTACCAGTATGATTTATATGTTAATATGTTTTCTTATTACTAATTAATGTCCCTTCTTCTTAGCTTAAAGAAGTCCCCTTAACATTTTTTGTAAGGCCAGTTTAGTGGTGATGAACTTCAGCTTTTCCTTGTCTGGGATATTTTTTAGCTCTCCTTCAATTCTGATAACTTTGTCAGGTAGAGTATTCTTGATTGGAAGTTTTTTTCATTTCAGCACTGTGATTATATTGTGCTACTGTTTTCTGGGCCATGAATTTTCAGCTGAAAAACTTGTTCATAGTCTTATAGGGGTTCTGTTGTATAAAATATGTTGTTTTTCTCTTGCTGTTTTTAAGATACTCTGACTTTGATATGTTAATCAAAATGTGTTTTGGTGTAGATATCTTTGTGTTCATCTATCTTAGTTGGTATTTTCTGAGATTTCTGGATCTGGATATTTGTTTCCTTTCCCAGGTTAGGGAAGTTTTCAACCATTATTTTTGCAAATAAGTTTTCTGCTCTCCTCTTCTCCTGGGGCTGCTATAGTGCAAATGTTATTATATTTGATGTTGTCCCATAAATCCCTTAAACTATCTTTACTTTTCAAAACTCTTTTTTTTTTCTTTTTTGCTGCTCTGTCTAGGTGAGTTTCACTCTCCCATATTCTGGATCACTGATCATTTTTTCTGCTTCATCTAGTCTGCTTTTGGACCCCGCTAGTGTATTTTTCAGTTCAGTTATTGTATTATCCTGCTCTATGACTTCTGTTTGGTACTTTCTTATATTTTCCCTCTCTTTGTTGAAGTTCCCACTGTGTTCATTCTTCTCCCAAGTTCAGTGAGTATATTTGTGATTTTCTTTGAACGCTTTATCAGGTAAATTACTTATCTCCATTTCATTAAAGTTGTTTTTGTTTTTTGAGGTTCTTTCTTTTTCTTTTGTTTGGAAAATATTCCTCTGTTCCTTCATTTTTCTTGACTTTCTGTGTTTGTTTCTATGTATTAGGCAAAACAACTACTTCTCCCAGTTTTGAAGGAGTGGCCTTGTATGGGCAATAAACCTGGTTTTTCAACCTTGCCCTAGCTCTTGTTTTTCTCTTGAAACTTTGTGATTGTCTAAGCAGCCTGATTTATTCTCAATAGGTCCCAGTTAATGAGAGTGTCAAGATTTGCCAGTGTTCCAAAGGAATCTCAGTCAGCACCTAGTTTCAGGCTGATCAGAAGCCAGAAACTTAGGCAGCAGCTTTTAAAGTATCTAAGTATGTACAGTCCTGTGGGTCTGCAATAGGAAACTTTGCTGGCCTCCATACCAGGAGACAAGGAAGATCTTCTGGGCAACAGTTGCAAAAATCAGGGCTTCAGATGAGACTATAAGCTCCTTTCTGGGAGGTATCGGTGAGCCGTGGTCAGGCTGAGTTAACATGCAAAGTTGGAGTCCCCTAACATTCATTTCCTGAGAGCACTTCCATAGCCTCCAGATGGGTGGCAAACCTGAAGTCTGCCCCTAAGGCTGAAACTCCAGGACTAGGCCTTCTTCACAGAAAGACTAAGGTGTGCTTCAGTCTGCTCTCTGTATAGTTTCTGGGAGTGGTTTCCTGCCAAGAACCCTCTTTCTGATTGTTACAGAGAGGGACCCAGGAACATTTGTCATTCAATTTAAATAACAGCAATAATTTATAGTTTTATGTGTTTGGCACTATTCTAACGTGTGTGTGTGTGTGTGTGTGTGTGTGTGTGTGTATAGAAAGAGAGAGAAAGAGAGAGAGAGAGAGAGAGACACTCACGCAATACTCAAAGACACCCTATAAACTTGGTATTATTACCCACGTTTTTGGACGAGAAGGGCTGAGGCACAGAGAAGGTAAATAATCTGTTGACGATTCCACAGATATTTCACAGGTATTTTGCATAAATGAAGCAAGAACAAGCAATTTTTCAATGAATATACCGATCTCCCCAAATATTTAGGAACTGACCCTGGTATCCTGATAGTACCATGACATAAATATACATTTTTGTGCTTTTGAAGCTCAATGAAATAATTTTACTTCACTAAAAGGAGTTTGTGTTATTCTCATTTCCCTTCCAAATCCTGTGACTCTAAGATGATTGCCTGCTTTTACGCAGATAGCAAAAATAGCCAACTGGAATGCCATGTAATTGCTGGAATTTTAATTGGCTGGGAAAGAGGAGCATAAAATAGTATTACAGTCATAGCCAGCCTCGATTTAAAGTTAGTGACTAAGTTTGTGATTATGAGGCTCTTTTGCAATGCATGTTGCTTCCTCAGAATCCTTCACCAGAGAACAATAGTCCTACATCTTTCCTTACCTAACCTAAAATTCCCACTACTAACATCACTTCTATGTTATGTCATTTTTTTTTATCAAATTTGTTCTGGTAAGAGACATAGAAATCATTATGCTTATCATGTTGCACCATGAAGTATTGATCAATTTTAACCACGAAATTACAACATGAGGGGCACCTAGGTGGCTCAGACAGTTAAGTGTCTGACTCATGATTTCGGCTCAAGTCATGATCTCATGGGTCATGAGACCGAGCCTCACATCAGGCCCCATGCTCGACACGGAGTCCGCTGGAGATTCTCTCTCTCCCTCTGCCCTACCCTTATTCATGCTCTCTCTCTTTTTCTCTCTGAAATGAATGAATGAATAAATAAATAAATAAATATTTTTTAAAAATTACAATACCAATGATTTTGTGCCAAATTACATACCGTCGCTCACTAGATTATGACATATACTTAGCAAAGTTTTAAGAGAGTGAAACATACAAAATTTGATTTGCCCGTTTTATTTTCTTCATAATATTAGAAGAAGTTTGCCACTTTTGGATTAATTCCGAGGAATACTCAGGTTCAGTGGGAGATCTTTTGAGTTCTGAGGTGGATGTAATATATCTGGAATGGGGTAAGAAGAGAGTCCTGTTCTGTCTCTCTTTACTGAAAATCGATCTGCAGTGATTGCTTTGCATTTTTACAAGTTTCTACTCACAGAAGCATGGAGAATCTGGCCACAAGATCATGAGATTAAACAGGCCAGTACAAAAGGGTAACAGAACAAAAGATGAAGGGAGGTGGGCAGTTTCATGAGGGTATACAAGCAAGAGATTTTAGCCATAGGTGGGCACCAAAATGAAGACCTCTGGCCTTGATTCAGTGTAGGGAGGTCAAGTGAGAGCATAGGGTTGGATTCTGGAAAAAAAAAAACAAAACAAAACACACACACTAGAATGGACTGTGTTAGAAAAGCCAAATGATTGCCACTGTTTTGTAACTATATATGAGGCATTTATTGTAAATTCTTTGTTAAAGAATCTCATTCTCCTGAGCTATCTTTCAATGTTGAAGAATTCCATTTGGAATAGTTCTCCTCATCTCTTTCTACCCATTAGACAAGAATGACTCATATGATTAGTGAGTTTGTGGAGAGGAAATAATCATGCTTAGCTCAGAATACATGGGGTCTCTGTCTTTCAGATGTACCTATTTTTGGAAAGAGCTGCTATCTGATCTCTTCTCAAACATGTGGTAAGTGGTCTGCCCCTACGAAGGGGTGCTGAGGTCATTTCACTCAGTTGATGACTAAAAGTGTGAATTTACTTCCTGAGTGAAATTGTAGAAAACCTGTACGGGCCACACATTGAGGTCACATCATCCAATTCAGCCTTCATCAGTAATAACATTAGTATTAATTTTCCATTTGTCCTTTATGTCTTACTTCTCAGAGGTTGGCCTTATATTTGAGAAATAAAAGGGATGTGACTTATTGGCTCCCTAAAACCCCAATCCGTATGTCAATTCCTTAAATCTTGTAATATTATTAGTATTAGTTTTCATCGCTACCATAACAAATTACCACAAATGCAACACCTTTAAACAACACAAATTTATTTATTTATTTTTAAAGATTTTATTTATTTATCAGAGAGAGCGAGAGCACAAGCAGGGGGAGTGGCAGGCAGAGGGAGAAGCAGGCTCCCCGCTGAGCAAGGAGCCTGAGGCCCAACTCCCTCCCAGGGCCCTGAGATCATGACCTGAGCCAAAGGCAGATGCTTAACCAACCGAGCCACCCAGGCGCCCTTAAACAACACAAATTTATCTTCTCATAGTTTCCGTAGGTCAGTTGCATAGCACAGTGTGGCTGAATTCTACTCAGTGCCTCAGTGGGCTGAAATCAAAGTATTGGCTGGGACTACTTTGCAAAGATAACTGATGACTTTCCATGCAGCCCCCTCCGTCTTCAAGCCAGCACATCAAACTTCTTGTGCTTTGAATCTCTGACTTGCTCTTCTTCCTTTTTCTTTCGCTTTTAAGGCTTCATACAAGTACACTGGACCAACCTAGGTGATTCAGGATAATTTCCTGATCTTAAACTCAACATATTAGTAAACTTAATTACACCTACAAAGTTTCTTTTGCCATGTAAAATAACATTCATAGGGAGCAAAAATCATGAGGGCCAAATGTCTGCTTACCACAGTTAGATAATAACATTTCCTTTTGTAAAGTGAGAAAGTTGAGATTTAGAAAGGATAAAGAACTTGCCATAAGTCACAGATAATAAATGACAAAACTAGAATGAGAGGCCAAATATGTTTGTGTTCAGGCTCAGGGCTTCCCTTGACCGTGAAATTCCTCCATTCCTACCCATAGTTCACCTTGGACAAATGATGAAACTTATTTCTAATGCAACACAGCTTGGTGGCGGGGTGGGGGGGGGGTACGTTTTTCTTTATGCCAGAAAAGAGAAAGACATGCTCATAGTGCTTCAAAATCCCTCTTCCCTTCACCTTGGTTTTTCTGGTTATACTCTCATCTCACAAATGTCCCCCCTTCCTAACAAATGAGAAATGGTTGGAGAGAAAATAATTGAAGGTACATTTAAAAAGAAAAGAAAATACAAGAGGAAGAGGTACAACCAGAGAAACAGAGAGAGAGAAGGGAAAAGAAATTCTTGAAAAAGAAAACAAGGGAACAGGCAGAAATGACACTAAAGTATTCAGAATAAGGACGCCTGCGTGGCTCCGTCAGTTAAGCGTCTGCCTTCGGCTCAGGTCGTAATCCCAGGGTCCTGGGATCGAGCCCCGCATCGGGCTCTCTGCTCAGCGGGGAGCCTGCTTCTCCCTCTGCCTGCCGCTCCCCCTGCTTGTGTGCTTTCTCTCTCTCTCTCTGACTAATTAATTAATTAATTAAATTTCAAAAAATAGAGTACTCAGAATTAAATAACTCGCTGTAATCTAGGATAATGGTTTATATACTGAGAGATTAATGAAAATTTTTACCCACTATTCTTTTTACATTCTTAAGAAAAGCCTGCACATTTGTGACAATGACAAGCCCCAAACAAACATATAATCTAGCATTAAACAGCTCAAAAGAGTCTTTAACTGCTTTGGTGTGGAAACAATTTGAGGCCAGAATTCCAGCATTAGGTCACTTCATTCCACTTTGCCTCTCGTCCTCCTACTTAACAACTATCTCCAGTGCCGACCCTTCTCCCCCTCCCATAGGTTTTTTAATTTTTTTTAAGATTTTATTAATTTATTAGAGAGAGGGAGAGAGCACAAGCAGGGGGAGCAACAGGCAGAGGGAGAGGGAGAGGGAGAAGCAGGCTCCCCTCCAGGCAGAAATCTCAACACGGGGCTCGACCCCAGGACCCCGGGATCATGACCCGAGCCAAAGGCAGACGCTTAACCGACTGAGCCACCCAGGCGCTCCGTCTCCTACACGTATTTTTGTTGTAGCTTTGCTCTGTCCTCCTTCCTCCCCTGCTAAGCCCCCACAACCTACTTTTCTTATCACATCTTTTTCATTTTGTCTCCTGAAACCCCTATTTCGAAATGTACTCTCAACCTTTTGTTTTGTTTTGTTTTTTAAGCAGAATGTTCTCTTTGCAAGCAGATCTCCCAAAATATCAGTTCCTTTGAGCACTTACTATGTGAAAGACACTATTCTAGGACTGAGGAAACAAAAATATAAAAGGACATGGTCACTCTCTTTGTACATTTTACAGCCTGGCTTTAGGTAGATAAGTAGATAGTGTTAAAGTCAATAAGAGATGACACCATGATACTCTTGCCTTCCATTTCTATTTCAAATCATCTACCCTCTAACAAAATCTCTTTAAGATGCATGCTTTGCCAACATATTACATCTGCCCTCAATTCTACCCAGATATAATCCTAAGTTTCCCCAGTCAACTCATTTCTCTTTCCCCTTCAGGAGATTTTCCAAATTTTTACCTTCTTCCCGAAGAGCGTCACTCCACTGCTGTCTACCTCATTCTCCCAGGTACTTGTAGTTCCTATTCCCCATGTAAAAATAACTTTAACTTGTACCCTTTCTTCTGTTTTCCTCTTGTCATAGTGGAGGAAGTGTCTCTCCACACCCTCTTCCCTCATTCAAGGCTAATTCTCCCCCCTGTCCTTTAGATTCTGCTTTGTGCTCCTCAGAGACTGTGATTCATCATCCATTGCTGGTTTCCTCTTTGTACCACATTCAAACACTGACATGTCCCACCCGTCTTGATCAAAAAGCTTGCCCTTGGTTCCCTACTACTCCCTAGTAATTAGAGTACTTCTCTATCCTATATTTTACCATACACCTTCTTGAAGAAGTATTATTCACTATTATCATCCCTACATCAGGTCCAATTTAACTTAAAACCCAAGGCAAGGTAGCTAATGCTTCACCGAAAAGCTACAACAGATGTGACTTTACCCCTAGACGCAAACACACAGAAAAAAGTAACATTTCTTATTTTCTTTCAATCAGATTAAATACAATCCTAAGTCTCCAGCCAGCCAGGATGTTGAGAAACCCAATCTTTGCTTCCAAAGAACCCTCTACTACCCATGTTCACAGTGAACTGAGAGGTTTATGGGATGCCTAAAAACAAAGGCTCTACTCATATAATCACCTGCTGAATACCAGTCACTGGCCTCACCTCCCACCACTTCCCTGCTTGCCCTTTGCCCTTGTCTTATGAGTTACTTTTCTAATATCTTTTACTGCATGCAAGCCCTCAGCAATCCTGTCTTCTATTCAGAGATTACTCTTTTCTCTCTTCTTGGAATCTCTCCTTGGATTTCTCCTGTTTATTCTTCAGAACTGAACTCAAGTTTTCATGCCTGCCTTCCCTGAACACTCCCTAACTCCTCAGAATGATTTAGTTGTCCTAATAGCATCACCGTTGCATTCTGTACAAATTTTATATGATTATTACTAGATTCTGTGATTAGAAGAGATTATATATTAGGCTCCCCAGGAACTTATAATCCTGGGAAGAATGTAAAGGAAAAAATAGGGGATTGCATTACTGTATGTGAAGTTTAGCAGAAATAATTATAGAACTTAGAGAAAATTTTAAAATAGTTAGCATTTATTCAATCTTATATGCCTCACATATTATAAATATTTTACACATGTCATCTTATTTAATTCTCACCACAATACTATGAAGAACACCTGTACTCATTTTATAGGAGAGGAAACTGACCATAAAGAGATTTGTAACTTGTCCAAGGATTCACAGCCAGTACAAAATGAAGCCTCTGACCTAAGGAAGCCTGACTTCAGGACATTTTCTATTAAGCAACATACTATGTTATATCACTTATATTTGATAGCATTTCCTCAACAGAGCTGAGAAATAATTGTCTAGTTAAAGACTGTAGTAGTAAATAAAAAAAGAGCTTAATGAGTGATGAGAAATGAGCTTTCAAAAGTAAGGAGTGGTGAGATAATAAAGAAGCTGGTAAACTTTATAAGAATCTTGGAAGTCAGACAGTAGAGGCTCACAATTTATTTGTAACAGTAGGAAAATTTCGAACAGTTTGAAGTCTCAGCTCTGAGAGCTCTTCCATACCATGGTGGGCTAAGAAGAAAAGAGTGGATGCTGCTGAGAGCCTTGAACTCCCAGAGTCCCATGAAACCACTGAACCTGAAGACGTGGCCCATTCCCTATTACTAAAAGATAGTGGCTGTCCCTTTGCTTGAAGATCACACTGAGGACTCAAATGAGGCACGTGCCTCACAATACAGTGCTTTCTCTCTTTAGCCCTTACTCCTCTTTCCCCCTGTAGGCTACCAGACAAAGGGCCAAATCCAAGCACAGCTCAGTGACAGATGCTGGGCCTTCTAAGGGAAGAGAAGAACGAGACACTAAGGGAGCGGCAGGATGGCAACAATATGTACTGGCAAAAGGCCCATCTGCTCCAAAATAAACTTGTTGCATCTTACATCTCCCATAACATAGTAAAAAATCACAACATTTGGTAGAACTTCTAGAATTTGGTAACTGCAAATATTGCTTGAATCCATTTAATCAGGTAACATGGAAAATTGCCATTTTTGAGTGGAGACAAGAACAGAAAAGAGCTTTGCAAGGAAGAACAAGGCCAGGGTATGGTGCAGTCTGTCACTTGGGCCATACAATCTGGGACACTCTAGTCCTAGTGTTATCTGTAGTGAAAATGGACACTGTGTGGATCTTATAAGGGCAATAGGAGAGAGCATCTGATCCTAGAACATCAAGTGACTAAGTGTCCAGTTTCCTTCATGAACTGTAATCACCAGTCATAAGTAGGGGAAGGCCCAGCAGAAATCCATGGTAAGACAGAAGTAGTACATCTGGAATTGAACATGAACAGAGCCAGAAAACACTAGTAAACAGGATGAACACGAGACTCAGATACCTAGTCATTTGCCCCTATTGTCTGGCACTTCTTGCTCAGATCACTCCTACTACCTCAGGGAAAGTCCTTTATGGCTTCTCTAGAGGAGAAAAAGAGAGCATGATTAATGGCTGGGTCAGCTGGTATGATAGGGGCAAGCCAAAAATGTTTGTTTCTGTACTACAGGGCTGGCCTAAGAAGAAATTGGTGAGAAGAGATTTTTTGATCTGGTCAGCCATTTTGTCGGAAAGAGACGTTGCCTGAGATGAGAGCCCTGAGGTTGAATGATTCCCTTTCTTTTCTCTTTTTTCTTTTTTTTCTTTTTTTAGACAGGGAGAGAGAGAAGGCAGGGTGGGACAGAGGGAGAGGGAAAGAGAGACTCTTAAGCAGGCTCCACGCCCAGCGTGGAGCCCAACACTGACCTATCTCAGAACCCTGAGATCATGAACAGAGCCAAAATCAAGCATGGGACGTTTAACTGACTGAGCCACCTAGGCACCCCAGTTGAGTGGTTCCCTTAAATGTTATACCCTAAGTCCTCACTTGCCTTATCTAGTCCTGGTCCTGCACAAGAACAAGGGATTCGCTGGTCCTATCACATTACTACACGACTCAGAACCAGTCAGCCTGATAGACATGGGTTGGCCCCTTCTGGTCGCAGCTGAGGTGCCAGCTTGGAGAGGATACCCTGTGAGAAAGGCGCCATCTTCCCACATGTCAAATGGAGCTTAAATCAGCACCTATTGTATGGAGCTGTGTCCACGGAGGTAGAATTTGGGGCTTGGAAAGGGTACAGTTAATTAGGAGTGGCTCTGATTGCCATCACTCACAATGACCCACTTGGAAGGAATTTGAGTTTTCCTCACATATAGTTTTAGATTCTCCAGGGCTAGAGATTCTGGTTCCCACTAACAGTACCATGAAGGCTTTAGACTGCCACTGCCATCCAGTCTTCCGGGATCCTCATGCCAAGACACGAGGAGGGAAGAAAATGAGCTACTATCCCTGCAGGGGTGATTGATCAGGCGAGGGAGGACCGTTGTTAGGTAATGTGGAGAGGGAGGACTATGTTTGACCCTCCAGTGATTCTCAGGAATGTCTGTTGGCAATGCCTTGTCCAGCTTTAATGATATATAGAAAAGTAGAGCAGCCGCAACCCGGAAGGGGCACAGTAACCAGGGGCTCCAATCCTTCAGGAATGATGCTGAGTCAGCCAACCAGGCAAATTGCCTCCACTGGCGGAGCTGTCGGCTGAGGGAAAGGGCATCTAAAATGGGTGGTGGAGGAGGGAGAAGATGAGCGCCCGTCATAGTTTTGAGATCAGGTGGAGCCATAGGGGCTCTAGTTCATTCCACCAACACTTCTCTCCTAATTTGCCCCAGGAAACCAGGCTAACCAGAATCCTGGCCAAGCTTTTCCCTGACGGGGAGAAATCACTTAAGAAGCAAGTGGTTGTAAGCCCCTCAAAGAGTAGATGGAGTGGATACCATCTTGCTCCACCCAGTTCCCTTCTGGAAGGCCAAATACTCCATCCTTCAGCCAGGAATCATGCCCTGCCGTGGGCAGTTGCCCTCAGTGGCAGGGCACTGTCATGCACAAGGCAGCCCAGGCCAGTGAGTGTCTGTGCTGGGATTGAAAGGCCTGGTTCCCTGGTTTCAACGGGAAGAATTCTAGTGCTCCCTCACGTGAGCACTCAGTAGGAGCTACACTGTGGGTCACCTTCTCCATCTGCTTAATTCTGACTTCTCCACTTCCTTCCTAGCACATCTCCTGAGAGCATATCCTGAAAACCCTTCTGTCCAGAATTCTCTGGTTGCAGAATTCTCTGGTTCCAGAGACCCACTGTAAGACATGGGGAGCTGCGTAAGAAAAGTGGAGGGGAAGCGAAGTCTGTAACAGCAGAGAGTTCTTTCAAGAAGGCAAGAAACGTGGTGGTAGTCGGAAGAAGCAGGTTGGGCTGAGAGTTTCTCTTTAGTTTAATTGGTCAGTTGGTTGTTTAAGATAAGAAAGACTTAAGTATGCTTGATCGTTGATGGAAAAGAAAGAAGAGGTGGAGCATACAGAAAAAGGTGAGGGAAAGGAATGGAATGAAGTGACAGGGTGAAAGGAAGAATGGAATCAGAGGTTTGAGTGAAAAGCTAAGCCTTAACCTTATTTTAAGAGCAATCAGAGCCACTCCCAATTAACTCTAGTGTACAGTATGGTTTGTAAATCTCACCCAATGTTTTCCAAATGGTTAGTCACTCATTTCAACACCACTCTCTTCCCACTTATATAAATTGCTACTTTTATCACAAACTAAATCCTTATATGTTCGTGAGCCTGACTTTAAACTCTTCTGCATAACTTCTTTGTCATCCAATATTAAATTAATAAAATCACTCTAGTTTTATATAACATTTTGATAACTGATAGGAAAAGGAAAAATCCTTCCTCCTCATTGCCCTCTGTTTTTTGTTTAATTTCAAGATTTATTTCATATATACCATGTGTTTTACTTTGCTTTCGGGGTTGATATTTCCAAGACATTTTATCTTTTTGTTGCTATCCAGAAATTTTCCATTACATTTTCAAATATTTGCTTGTTGAGTGGGGAGGGCCGTAGATTTTATTGTAATGATCTTGTATTTGTCCCTTCATGGAATTTTTATGAGTTTTTGCATTTTCTAATTTTCTTTTTTTTTAAGATTTTATTTATTAGCGAGGGAGAGAGAGCACAGGAGAATGAGAGCACAAATGGGGGCGGAGGGGCAGAGGGAGAGGGAGAAGCAGGCTCTCTGCTGAGTAGGGAGCCTGATGTCGGGTTCAATCTCAGGACCCTGGGATCATGACCTCAGCCAAAGCAGACGCTTAAAAGACTGAGCCACCCAGGTGCCCTGCATTTTTTAATTTTCTTTAGGGTTTTTCGGAAAGCAGTTCTTCTCTTTTCAATAATTTAGAGCTTATTTGTTCTTTTTAACCTTATTAGCTGGAACCTACTATACTCTCCTCCGAGCTGGAGATTTGAGCATGGGAAGATTTGGGGGAGGGAGAAGAAAACATGTTTGGGGGCATCGGGAAGGTGGGTTGTTACACAATCACAGTCAAGTCCTTAGCCGCCCACAGGTTACTCTAAAGCTCACCCGATCCTTCAGAGCCGTGGCAGGGGACCCCCAGATGACCAGTCACCGGATGCTGGTTGTCTCTAAAGGGAGAAGGGCCTTAATTAAGCCAGGTGATTCACATCACATGGTGCAAATCCTGCAGACAGCTGAGCACTGAGAGCTGTGTTGGTTCGTGGGTTCCTCGGGAGCTTCCCAGGTGTGATGTGAAACCAGCCCCTGTACTCAAGGGCAGGGAGAGAGCAAAGAAAAAGACAGGCCACTCCAAGTTGGTAGGTGGCAGTTTTAATAAGCAAAGGGAACTTACATAGGAGTCTTGTCTTGGGAGGCAGTAAGATAAATCGATCCTCGCATCTGCCGGCCACATCTTAAAAGTTTATACAGAGGCCTTAACTGGGATCAGTCCCGGGTACCACGTAAGTGTTCTCAACACGAAATCACTGTCTCAAGACTTTGTCCTTGGAGAAGGCTCTCGAAGTGGGAATGGCAAGCAGAACCCATGTGCTGAAGACAGAGTAGGGGGTGCAGGGTCGTCCAGCTCACAGGTCAGCTGACGGTCACATCTTCTTTTTTTTGCTTTAAGATTTTATTTATTAATTTGAGAGAGAGAGAATGAGAGATAGAGAGCACGAGAAGGAAGAGGGTCAGAGGGAGAAGCAGACTCCCAGCTGAGCAGGGAGCCCGATGCAGGACTCGATCCCGGGACTCGAGGATCACGATGACGGTCACGTCTTCTTGATGACGTTCCCCCAACAGGCTGTGGAGCAGGCAAGCATTCCCGGCATCCTTCCCAGCGGCGAGAAAGTAAGTGCTGGTCCCGGGGGGCCCTGGGCAAGCACATCATAGCATTCGCTACACTCCTTACGTGAAAGATGAGGTCATCTTTGCACGTGTGTGTTCTCCCACTTCTAGTCTCCCATTTCAGGGGCACACTGCAGATTTTTGGTTTGGTCTTTTAGAGAAAAATTACTATTTTTGTTATGCAGCTTTTACTTCCTGAATTGCAACTTTTGTGTTCTTTTCTGTAATCAGATTCTACATTATTTTTGTATGAATTCTGTGTTCCAATGGATTATAGATTCATAACTGGTGTTTTACACAGTGACTTTTGATTAATGAATTTCTGTATGTACTGAGGAGTCCATGAGTTATATATTTCTTGAGTACTTGCTCACTGGAGAATGTCTTTCTGATGCCTTAAATTAATATCACATTTTTGTGAAACAAATTATTTTCCTTACAACTCAGCAAATGTCACTTCATTGGTTTCTCATATAAAATGCTGGGAAGATATCTAAAGCCAGGGGAGTCATGAAATGTGCAAGTAATCAGCTTTCCTAAATCCAGAATTTTGATAATCTTTTATGTTTATAAAACAAAAGGCTCATAATACTTGAGTGGAACTAAGTCTGTAATCTAAACTGTAAGTCCTCCTTTCTCCTTTGCCTGTCTCATCTCATCTACTAGTTTAATGTCTATCAGATATGCCCCCCCTTATCTGTTTAATGTGTTTATTTTTTTAATTTTACTAAATGTGACTCTAAGCATACATAAAAGGCTGCATTTGCTTTGTTCATTCGATAATCTATCATAGACACTCTTTCCTTCCAATGTACATTTTTTCCCATAAAGAGGTCTTAAGTATTAATACAAGTTAAGTTATGTTTAATTTACTCTGTGTTTATTATCTGTGTGATTTCGTCTATCTAAGCATTTCTAAATGTGTCCATGGGACCTAAAATATGTTTAGATATTGTGGCAACGTGGGGTCTTTCATTTACTGAGAGCAAAGAATATTACTTTTTCATCTCTGCAAAATATAACTAATATAAAAGTAAGGATTCAAGAGAAAATTGAAGAGAACATAGTGTTTGAAAGTTTGGCTCTATGCTAATGTGATTATCTTATGATCTCAGGCTCCCTGATTTGGTGACAGCTTCAATGTCTCTGTTTCTTGTCATTTTATGAAACCGGATTTTTCATACCAGGAGTATTCTCTGTTTTGATGCCTGATTTTAAAATGGTGCCTGTACAGAGGCAGATCTGGTGGAAGTCAGACAAGCTAACTACATCTCAGTGATTGGCTTCTTTCTATTCACCGCATTCTTATTTCTAATGCAATGCTTATTGCCTTGGTGGTTGTTTTCCCTATGGTTACACCTTTAACATTCATTGATTTCTTTGTCCCTAAAGCTCCTTTCTTATTTTCATTTTTAGTACTGCGTCTTAGTACCTTCACTTGCCTAGGGAATGTGAGACACACTTCTGTATATTTAGAACACCTCTCATCTTCTTTTCCCTCGCTTGCCTTACTCTGTGCAAAATTCTGTTCTCCCAACACAGATTTATGGCCCTTCTTGTGATCTCTTTGTCTTTGCTTCCGGAGCCTACTCCCCTTATTAATAGCTCACTTGCACATAAAAGGATAGTTTCCAATGTCCAAGTGGGATTCTGCATTTGTGTGCACACCAATAGAGCAAGGACTTCTTTCATTGGTCACATTACTTTTTGGTCTTGCTAAGTAAGCCTCAGGATCACATGCATATTATTAGTCACATTGAGCAGTCTGGTCTTCTGATCACCTCAACCTTGAAATTTCTCTCTTTTAGAGTCTTATTCTCATCCTTTTCCAAGAACCTCAGATCCCATTAACCCCTTTATATTTTGAATATGGGCAGGGATAATGGACCTTTATAGTTTGGAACAAATGACTATGAAAACTTATCTGCACATCTCTGCCACCTTTTCTGTTAGCGGTGGAAGGCAATTTCTCCCCTTCTAGCTTCCCCTCATCTCTCCCCTGCCCTCCCCATCCGCCACTCCCCCGTGGCTGCACCCACCCATTGTTACCGCTAGAAGCCTGGGAACTTCGTTGTCTAGAAGCTCTACCAGGAGCTTCCACTTTAGGTTCCACGAATCAGAAACACCTGCTTGAGGCTTGGACGCAAGAAAAGCAGCGGAGGCCCTGTTTACTGCTCCTCGGGCTACAGTGGGCGGATTGGCCGGGTTTCGGCAGAGATCCTACAGCTGCCTCTGGGCATTTTTCCTGCCTCACCTTGCACAGCATGACCCAGCCCGGTGGTTTTCACAGCATCATCGGGGGACTTGAAGCAATGAAAATTCTTGGACCACGCTGCAGTCCTATGCGCTCAGAAGCTGTGGAGGTAAGTGTCTTACCGGAGTCCCCTAGTGGATTTTATACACCTGTTGACTGAGAAAAGAGGCAGAACTGAAATAAAACAAAAGCATTTATTTGGGGTCTTAGAACTGTAATTCAAGGAGCAAAGATTGGGTAGCAATGCAAATTATGTCCCACTAAGGGCTCAAAAGTCTGTGGGTTTTTGTTTTTTTAAGATTTTATGTATTTACTTGACAGAAAGAGCAAGAGCACACGAATGGAGTGGAGGGGCAGAGGGAGAAGCAGGCTCCCCGCGGAGCAGGGAGACTGATGCGGGACTCGATCCCAGGACCCTGGGATTATGGCCTGAGCCGAAGGCAGATGTTTAACCGACTGAGCCACCCAAGGCACCCCTAAAAGTCAATGGTTTTCAAAGACAAAAAGGGAATGCTTATGTACCTGGTTTACAAAGCATTTTGGTTGGTGTGGCTGCAGAAGATCTTAGCTTAACATAACTGGCCACTAAGGGTACCACTACTCTAGCAAGTTGCAGGTGGTCATGCAGAGTCCTTGGAACATTCGCAGTTTGGTTCAGTTCAAAAGTTCATGGGTTCACCCAATGATGACAAGCATAGGGTCTGCCTCCTTAATAGCCTCCTAGCTGATTTTTTAAACCCCTTACTTGAATGACTCCATTTCATTTCACCTTTCATATATCGAAGATGAGAAGTGTTGAAGTCTATTTTAATACAGCAGATCATTCCTGGGGCACCTAGGTGGCTCAGTAGGTTGGGTGTCTGCTTTCCGTGCAGGTTGTGATCTCAGGATCCCGGGGTGGAGCCCATGTTGGGCTTCTTGCTCAGCAGGGAGCCGGCTTCTTCTTCTCCCCTTCCCCTTGCTTGAGCACTCGCACATGCGCTCACTCTCTGTCTCATGAATAAATTTTAAAAATTGAAAGGGGGGGGTTGGTTATCAGAATTACGAGGAGTGATTATGAAAATTATAGATTCCTGAGTACCACCACATACTTCCCCATAAATAAGACTCTCCAGGAAAAGGGCCTCTGAATGTGTATGTTTCCAGATATCCCCAGGTGATTCTGATTGTCAGGTGTGAGAATTCGATAAAGTATTGCCCTGTGGCCTTCCCAGTGTCTCGTTTAAACAACATTCCCTTTTTCCTTATAGTTGCAAAGGAAGGGAGAAGCCGTTAAGTTTTGATGAAAAAGCTGTCCCTTGCTTGTAAAAAAGTGTGCTCATTCAACATAAAACCGTTTTGAAACTTTCCATTCTACAGTTCTGCCTTTCTCAGTACCAACCAAGACTGACCTGCCTCAGCACAGTGTCTCACCATCCCTGTTGAAACTGCAGACACTGGGCTCCATTCAGACCTAGTGAATTTCATCTCTGGGCCTGGGGCATATTTAGCAAATACAGCAGCACACAAACGTTTGAGACCCACCAACCAGTTTTTCCAAGGTTTACATAGACACCACACCAGAGCGTACCACCGGATGCGCTCTCTATGCTCCAAGGGCACATATGACAGAGGACCATCTTCGGAGTCCTGGTGTTAGCTCTGGGCTTCCGTTTCTTCGTGGGTCACTGAGGGTGTGGAAAGAGATTGTCTCTAATTTCTCCTACTCTAAAGTGATATGATTAGATTGTGTCTTATCAACCTATCCACACAGCCACTTCAAAGAACCATAAATAATGTGATATGGTTTCCCTTGGGCGTCCTGCTTGACCGCATCATTTATTGCATTAGCTAAAGGACAATATTTCAATTGTATTGCCCTTGTTGGCGCAAAACAAAGGGGAAAGAGAAGAATGTTCTAAATATTTGTTCATACTTTGATCCATTTCTTACAAATTTGTTTTTCTTTTTTTCTCAAAATATTTAAAATAATGATCACATTCTTGGACAATCTTATGAAATTACTGAATTAGATTACACTTTGAAATGAAAATATTGTATACTTTAAACATCAAAAAAATCAGTAATATCTAGAACATTCCATTTTATTTCTTATATAATTTTAATAGTAAATATTTTTTGTTATAAAAATATGACCTATACTGGGGCACCTGAGTGGCTCAGTCAGTTAAGCATTCAGCTCTTGATTTCAGCTCAGGTCATGATATCAGGGTCAAGGGATTGAGCCCCGTGTAGGAGTCTCCACTCAGCGGCGTGTCTGCTAGAGGATTCTATGCCCCTCCCCCACATGCTTGTGCATGCTCATGCATGTGATCTCTCAAATAAATATTTAAAAATATGTATACTCTATACTAATATTCTATTAATGATTGACATGACTAAATGTTTAACTGTGTAGGCTTTTTATTGTTTTGAGTTAAAACGTGTCTTTGTAGCCTGTGCCTAAGTAATGATGAACAATCTATATGCTTATAGTGAAACTAAACCTATGTTAAGAAGTATCTAGTACCATGTCTTGCCCTCGTATTTAGCAAATGTTTCTTCAGTGGTGAGTAGGTATCCCACAAATTACTTCTGACACAAATGGTTACTGAAAACATCTTTTGCATGACTTGAAAAAATGAAAGTCTTTCTGTGGGTTTACAGAGGCTTCAGTTTTCTTTGCCTATAATTTTAATGTATCTTAAAATAATTTTCCATTGCCCTGAAATGCAGAAATTTCTCTAGATAAACTAAGAGTTCTTAAGACCATGGGAGTGACAACTGTGAGATTGCAGAAACCACATTATTTCTTTCGTAATGGAATTTTGGTGTGTGCAGCGACCATCTTATTAAAGAAAGATTTATCAGGAAAAAGTTGGCTAAAGGTAAAATCGAGCAACCATCCAAAATTGATTAAAAATTCTAATGCTGTTTAGGGGTGCTTGGGGGGCTCAATCAGTTAAGCATCTGACTCTTGATTTTTGCTCAGTTCATGATCTCAAGGTGAGGAGATCGAGCCCTGAGTAGGGCTTTGTGCTCAGCGGGGAGTCTGTCTGAGATTCTCTCTCCCTCTGCCCCTTCCCACTTGCGTGTGTGCGTGCGCTCTCTCTCTCTCTAATAAATAAAATCTTTTAAAAAAAATTCTGTTTGGTGACTTAATCTGAAATGATAAGTAAAAAGTGTTGGTTTGAGATGAACATAGGGGAAGGGAAAAAAAAACAGAGAGGGAGGCAAACCATAAGAGACTCTTTTTTTTTTTTTAAGATTTTATTTATTTGAGAGAGAGAGAATGAGAGAGAGAGAGCACGAGAGGGAAGAGGGTCAGAGGGAGAAGCAGACTCCCCGCTGAGCAGGGAGTCCGATGTGGGACTCGATCCCGGGACCCCAGGATCATGACCTGAGCCGAAGGCAGTCGCTTAACCAACTGAGCCACCCAGGCGCCCAGAGACTCTTAAAGATAGAGAACAAACTGAGGGTTGCTGGAGTGGAGGTGGTGGGGGATGGGCAAATGGGGGATGGGTATAAGAAGGGCACTTGTGATGAGCACTGGGTGTTGTATGTAAGTGATTATCACCAAATTCTGAAAGCAATATTACACTGTATATTAACTAACTAGAATTTAAATTAAAATTTGAAGAAAAAAAAGTGTTTTGGGGGCTTTTTGTGTCAGTTGTTAAGATGTTTCCCAAAGCTAATTTGAGTCACCTTATTTCTGGAATATCCCAGTCTGGTAAAGTGTTAAGAGTTAATGACAAGGTAAGGGCAAAGCCATGGCCAATGGTCATGGTCCAGTAAAGCCAAGTGTATTTTCCTTCATGGCTCAGTTCAGGATCCATCTGTGTAGCCAGATTTTTTTCCTAATTGAGAAGTCAGTCAGTTCCTTAGTTTCAAAATTGCATCATTTCACTTTATTTTGATGGCTTTACTTTCATATGTATAGTTCCTGTGATGTTTAATATCAGTACATTTTTAGAAATAAAAGTCTATAATGATTATGTTTTTGGCCTTTGAGTAGATTTCATTGTTACTGTTAAAAATAATACTGATGCAAGAAAATCGTTTGTACAAAACATGCCAAACTTATTTTAAAACTTGTATTTTTTATAAATTACTCTATGAAAATTCCTTACTATGTGTAAGACTTTATTTGAAAAGATTCCACATACATATAAATTAATAAAAGAACAAAATAATAAAACTTAGTTCCTCTGCAAAAAACAAAAACAAACAAAATCCTTTTTAAAAATCTCATTTCCAAAATGATTTTCTAAGAAAAGTGGTTCTCAAAGTCTGGTCTCTGGACCAGCAACACACTTCATACTTGTTACAAATCCCCCACCTACTGAATCAGAAACTCTGAGAGTAGATCCCAACCATCTGAGTTTTGATAAGCTCCCCCATGAAATTCTGGTGCCTATGACAGTTTGAGAACAACCATCTTAGACTATGGAACATAAGTTAACAAAACTAAGATAGGTCTGAATTTCTGGGTAGACTCATTGGTTCTCACTGAATCTCAGTCCTACCTGCTGATCCCACTCGAGAGTGTTTTCAAGACCCCAATCCAGAGCAACTGAATCAGAATCTCAGCCTTAGCGTCAGCGTTTTCAAAAGTTCTCTGGTGGTTCTAATGAGCAGCAAGACTGAATGACACCGTTATGAGTTATGCCTTCTCGCTTTCTAGGTCAAGCATGGGCTGTATCTGCAGCAGAGATTAATGCGGGGTTATTCCTGCTGCCCTTCTCTGTTGGCCCTACTTCCTTGCTTTCCCCAGGCCCCCATTAGCTGAAGGTACAGAGAGCTGAGGAGAGCGTGGATCAGCTGCCAGAGTAGCTTACATGAGTTGCTCCTATTTGGGGGAATTTTTATGTTTGACTTAAAAATTAGCCAGCTGTTCTTGCTTTTCGTCTTAACCCTTTTCAATCCATTCTCTACGGTATAGTCAACATTATCTTTCTAAAACAAATCTGATCCTGTCCAAACTCTTTTTCATATTGTTTTTTATTTTAATTCCAGTAGAGTTAACATACAGTGTTATATTAGTTTCAGGTGTACACTATAGTGATTCAATAGTTCTGTCCATTACTCAGTGCTCATCAGGATAAATGTACTCTCTTAATCCCCTTCACCTATTTTCCCAGGACCCCTACCCCCTTCCCTCTGGTAACCATCAGTCAGTTAGGAGTCTGTTTCTTGGTTTCTCTCTCCCTCTCTCTCTCTTTTTCTCCCCTTTGTTTTATTTCTTAAATTCCACATATAACTGAAATAATATGGTATTTGTCTTTCTCAGACTTATTTTGCTTAGCATTATATTCTCCAGCTCTATCCACGTTGTTGCAAACAGTAAGATTTCACTCTTTTTTATGGCTGAATAATATCCCATTGTGTATATATATACATATATACTATATATTATATATATGACTATATACTTTATAATATATAATAAGAAAAATATGTTATATATAGAATATATCTATATACATCTATATACATCTATACATAGATGTATATATATATTCTTTATCCATTCATCTATCAGTGGACACTTGGGCTCCTTCATAATTTGGCTGCACCAGTTTGCATTCCCACAAATAGAGCAAAAGTGTTCCTTTTTGTCCACATCCTCACCAACACTTATTTCTTATGTTTTCTATTTTAGCCATTCTGACAGATGTGAGGTGATCTCTAGTTGTAGTTTTCATTTGCATTTCCCTGATGATGAGTGATGTTAAGCATGTTTTCGTGTGCCTGTTGGCCATGGATGTCTTCTTTGAAGAAATGTCTGTTCATGTTTTCTGCCCATTTTAATTGGATTATTTTTTTGAGTGTTGAGTTGTAGAAGTTCTTTACATATTTTGGATACTAGCCCTTTATTAGATATGTCATCTGAAAACATTTTATCCCATTTTGTAGGCTGCCTTTTAGTTTTGTTGATTGTTTACTTCATTGTGTAGAAGCTTTTTATTTTGAGGTAATCCCAATTCTTCATTTTTGCTTTTATTTCTCTTGCCTCAGGAGATCTGTCTAGAAAAATGTTGCTAGGGCTGATGTTAGAGAAACTTATGCCTGTGCTCTCTATAAGGATGTTTATGGTTTCATATCTCACATTTAGGTCTTTAATCCATTTTGAGTTTATTTTTGTGTATGGTGTAAGAAAGTGGTCTAGTTTGATTCTTTTGCATGTGGCTGTCCAGTTTTCCCAACACCATTTGTTGAAGAGACTGTCTTTTTCCCATTGTATATTTTTTCCCCTATGTCAAAGATTAATTGACTATACAATTTGGGGTTTATTTTTGGGTTTTCTCTTCTGTTCTATTGACTGATGTGTCTATTTTTAACGCCAGTGCCATATTGTTTTGATTACTACAGCTTTGTAATATCACTTGAAGTCTGGAATTGTGATACCTCCAGTTTTGTCTTTCTTTTTCAAGATTGCTTTGCCTATTCTGGGTCTTTTGTGGTTGCATACTAATTTTAGGATTGTTCTAATTCTGTGAAAAATGCTGTCAGTATTTTGATAGGGATTTCATTAAGTGTGTAGACTGCTTTGGATAGTATAGACATTTTAACAATATTTATTCTTCCATTCCATGAGTAAATCATGTCCACTCTTAAAAATGGCTTGCTAGGCTGTGTCTAAGTTCTTGCTTCCTCTATCCACTATTCTCCTCCCCAAATTCCTCCTATGCAGCAGCCATACTAAATGGTTAGTCTGTTAGTTTGAGCCCAGCATGTTTTCTCTCTCCTCCTATCAGCAGATCACATGCTATTCTCTCTGCTTGGAACAATGCTCCCTGACAGGTGGTCACCTCACCATCGCCCATTCATCCAAGTCTGTGATATGTCTTCCAAGAAAACTTAACTGATCATTGAAGCTTGGGATAACACTCTGAGGGTCCTTAGGATCTGCTTTATGATACTTTGGTATATAGCTTGCTTACTTACCTCAAATTCCCAGGGGACTGGAAAATTAAAAAAGGTATTCATGTATTTATTAAATTTTTATTCCTACATCTAGCACAGAGCCTACACATAATGCTTTCAAGAAACTTTTATTAAGTAAATGAAAAAATGAATTTAAAACAACCTAAAGACAGGCAGCACAACCACGTAGCAAATTAAAAATAAACAAGAAATACACCAAAGAAAAAACAAAAAGGTAATATAGAGTCAGAGTGAAAGTTGTGCATTCACTGCGGTGATCGACCTAGGGTCCAGATGGCTGAGCTCCCAGGTAAATGGCCTTGTTCCTATATCAGCCTGACACTTGAACCCTTTTCTCTCTGTCTTCCATGAAAATACTGTCTTTTGGCAAAACATTTCAGAGATGCCATTGTCTTTAAAAGGAAGTCCACATCTCTTCATTTGTCAGTATTTCCCATACTTTGTTCCTCAAGCAACAGACTTAAACGATTTTAACAAATCTGTCCTATAAAACTGTTCTCTGGCCAGAAACATTTGGGAGGTACTAGGTTAAATTAAGCAGTTTTCTTTAGTGCAGGCACATTCAGAATGTTTATTATGCTAACCTACTTTGTAAATCTCAAAAGATTTTTTTTGAGAGATGGCTTGCAGAAATAATTGTCAATAGATTGAAACAATTTGAGAAACATTGGCTTAAATATATCAGTAAATTTTTCACTACAAGAAATTTGAGAGAAAAAAGAGAGGGGGTGTTGCAGAGAGATTCCCTCCATCCCTCAGGAAACTAATTGATCAATTATTTTCTGAACTATGAATTTTGTGAGCTCAAAACAAAAATCGATATATAAAAATAGTGACCAATTTATATATTATCAAAGCTACTTAAAAGTATGCATTAAGTGCATACAGCATACAGTATGATAAGTATAAGATCTTGATCTTTCTATAACTACACACTCTTGTGGAACACACAATTCACTGTGGGGCAAAGATGTTCTGCATTGCGAAGACTAAATATAACAGTTCAGAGAAAAAGTTTAGCAAAAATGTCAGCTAAAATAGATAAGGAAGACATAAAGATTTAGGAGAGACCTTAATTGGCCCTATGAGAAAATAGTATGAGACCTTTTTGGAGTCTTGGAACTTGGGGTTCAGTTTACAGCGAACACAGTGGAATGAGGCACCATTCATTTCCAAAGTTAGGCTTTGGGTGTCAGTGGGTAGCTTTAGTGGGTACCTCTACTCTGTGTGCACATTTATACTTAGGAGCCTCTTAGGAGAAAAGGTACTGACACTTTGATGACTATGATTTGAGGGCATGAAACTGTGACTGACCAGAGTGGAGCCAACTGAGTGATTCTTGATTTTCTTGGGCCTGAGTTCCTCAGAAAGAAACTCCTCTCAGTGAGAGAGGCTGGGCCAGGGAGCAGCACTTGAGTGTGCCAAGGTCTCAGTTATCAGAAGAAAGTGTCTTTTCAGGCACACTATACTCTTAATTCTTTAACTTTTCTAAGCAGCCATTCTGGCAATGAGGGAAAATTTAGATCTAAGACAGGCAATTTGACCAGCTCATGTCATAAGAACCCACTTCAAGTTTCTGTTAAACATGGGGGCATGGAAGTCTTCAGTATAGGATCCCTAACTGGGCTTATTTTAGAGGGGTCTAGTGGACTCTGTGTGTGTGTGTGTGTGTGTGTGTGTGTGTGTGTGTGTGTGTGTACACATGCACATATGTTCACATTTCATCACTATTTCCACTGAGGAAATACTCCTCTTCCTTTCATGGTGATTCTGAGGGGACCTGTCAATCACATAGTCCCACCCTCTCCTAGCCACAGGATTTGGCCTAGCTCATCAGGGTAACCTATCTAGTCAATGAGTATGATAGTCTAACGGATAGATATGCACATCTGAGTCCTTCATGAGATGAGCTAGATATCGGGAAAGAGAGAGGCTCTCTTTCTTTTAGTTCATAAACTATGCAGATAAGGAGCTGAGGCTGACCACATTCCTCTTTTCTGTCATGTAGAAAACCTTCCATAGTAATGAAGTTGTCATGTAGAAGGAAGCAGAGCCCAGAAATGGAGAAACTGAGTCAGACAGCTTTGTTAGAGACCCTGAATCCAGATGTTCTCAAAGTCTACCTCATGCTTTCACTTCTCAGGTGCATGAATCAATATTTACTTATTTACTCCCTTAAGCTAGCTTGAGTTCGCTTTTGGTTTCTTTTAGAGAGAGGCTTTTACTAATGGAGGGACCTTTTCACAAGGAGGAGGCAGGAAATGGATGAGACCACTGGCAGCAGTTTTCATCAGGATCTTGGGGAGCAAGACTCTAGGGATTCAGAAAGAGGTGCCTGATGTTCAGATGAGCCACAGACTTGAAGAATTGCTAGGGCTCCCAGCAAAGTTGGCCATGACAGCTAGGTCCCATTGTACAACTAGGAAGAACGCCATCTGACCCTGGGCCATGCTCAATGGCAGAAAGGGGTTTGGAAGTGGAGTTTGACCTCTAGGAGACTTACTTGTGGTATTGCTCCCTTGGAGTCTGAAGGGTGAGTCCAGTGACAAATATTTCATAATTGACCACAAGCAAATGTTGAAAATTTCTAAAACAAGTCCTTCCAAATATTGTAATTTCCACAAGCAGAATTGGTGGAGGCCTGTAGGAACTGTGGTTTAAGGTACAGCTTAAGTATAACCTCAGACGACTTACGTAGAGAAAGAAGTGAGGAGAGGTCATTCTAAAGAGAAGGAAATACAATGAAATCTTGACATATTCATACAACTGTGAGAACCTCAGACTGATAAGACAAGATGACAATTTTGGAGGGGGTTGCAAGAAATAAGCCTGGCTAATTATAAGAAACATGGATTATGGTGCAGCTTGTCAGAGAAGTTTAAATCAGACTTAGTATAAAATAGGGGAGAAGATCGGGCAGAGCAAGATGGCAGAGGAG